>NC_057402.1:39456429-39777353 GCF_019320065.1 Cervus canadensis
AACTCTTTGCAACCCCGTGGACTGCAGCACTCCAGGCTTTCCTGTCCTTTACCATCTCCCAAGGTTTGCTCTAACACATGCCCATTGAGTTGATGATGCCATCCAACCATCTCATCCTCTGCTGCCCCCTTCTCCTCCTGTCATCGGCCCTTCCCAGCATCAGGATCTTTTCCAATGAGTCAGCTCTTTGCCTCAGGTGGCCAAAGTACTGGAGCTTTAGCTTCAACATCAGTACTTCCAATGACTATTCAGGGTTGATTGACAGGTTTGATCTCCTTGCTGTCCAAGGGACTCTCAAGAGTCTTCTCCAGCCCACAGTTCAAAAGCATCAATTCTCTGGTGTTCAGCCTTCTTTATGGTCCAACTCTTAGATCTGTATGTGACTATGGGAAAACCATAGCTTTGACTCTACAGACCTTTGTTGGAAAAGTGATGTCTCTGCTTTTTAATACATTGTCTGGGTTTGTCATAGCTTTTCTTTCAAGGAGCAACCGTCTTTTAACTGACAGCTGCAGTCACTGTCCACAGTGATCTTGGAGGCCAAGAAAATAAAGTTGAAACCGGATTAAAACAGTAGATGGAGTTTTCATCTGGCTGAACGAACAGAGAGCAGACTGTGGTGAGGGTCAGGGAACAAATGAGCTCAACAATTCAGCCAGAGAAGAGAATCAGGACTTGACTGTGGGACAGACAGAAACCTTGGAAACAGGGTTGGGCTTCCCTTCAGGTGTCCAATGGGGATTTGGGTTGATTTTGTGATAAATCTCAAAAGACAGAGTGACTTCAACTGAAATCTGCATTATGTTAAGATTAAACATGATCTATTTGTGATTCTTCCCATGTTAAAATACACAAGCACATTCAGATTTAGTGTATTAACTTCAGATGGACTAAAGATTAGAGTTCTACAGTGAGAATCTGTAAAAAGGAAACAGGGGTAAATATTTTGAATAATTTGGCTAAAAAGTTTGTTCATGTTTTCCCATAACATCTTATGGAAAAAAAGCCAAATGAACTTTCGGCTGTCAACTGCAAAGTGGCGCTTGCCAAGGGCATTTGCCATCTGCCTCTGCAGAGATTGAACCCTGTGCTGTTGGAACTGTTGACCTTCAACACCCCAGAGAGTTCAGGATGGAGTGAGGCACTCTGTGCTCTAGGGAAACTGGTGGAACAGGTCTTTAATTTTCAGAAACGGACTGCATGACCCCAATCCTTGCATCTCTTCATATCTAAAAAAGCACTAAATCCCTTATGGTGACATCAGCTCCTCATGACTAACAGAAAACCTTTTGTAAAGTAAGCACTTGATTGCATTGAACTCCCCCTTCACCAAAATCTTATATATTGAGCTTCCCCCACTGCCTCTGTGGAGCCTCTCAGAGCCATCTGAGGTGCTGTCCTCCAGGCTGCTGTTCTCATTTTGCCCCAAATAAAGCTTTTAACTCACAGCTCTCACATTGTGTGTCTTCTTTAAGTTGACATGGCCAACCCAATATATTATAGGTAAGAAGTTTCCAAGGGTGACATCAGACTCAAGAAGCCAAGTAGGAAAAGACTGATACATCCAAGGACAGAAAAAATGAAGCTCCTTTGCACAGGAAGAGAAAAATACAGTAAAAACTATAAAAGATAAATTTGGACAAAAAACTGGTGATATAGGATAGTCAATTGTTACATGTTCCTAATAAACAAAGTGTTTTAAGTCTGCAAGAAAAGAATAAACATCCCAATAAAAAAACAGGCAAACTTCTCATATAAGAAGAAACACAAAACACAAATGTAAATACATGGAAAGATTCTTAATTTCATTTTAAGGTGGGAGATGAAAAACAGAAATAATAAGGGTTGATGCCAAGGCTTTAAAACTTCATTATACCCGCTGTTTGTTGGTGAGGATGAAGGGAAATAGTCACTCCTGTGTATCATTCATTGGAAAGTATGTCAGAATGACCTTCATGGAGGAGAGTTTTCCTTCTCACGAAAGCATGTAGAGGGGCAGGATGGTTCGGGTGCGCAGGGACAGGACAGGGGTGTGTTATGTGATCGGTCAGGCTCTGGAACTAGCCTGCCAGGGGTCAGAGGTCACCTCAGCAAGTCTCCAGCTGTCTGACTGTGACAAGTGACCTTAGCCTACCTGGGCCTCATCTGTGAGGTAGAGTTCACCATAATTAGGTGTACTTGCATTTCTGAAAGTTGTGTAGAGTCCAGGCCCTCGCCACTGAAAAGCCAATAAACAGCCCAGGTTGGTGGAAAAGAAAGTTTGCTTTATTTAAATGCTAGCAACTGAGGTGGGGAAAGGCGGACATCTGTCCAAAGGCTGACTCCCTCATTGACAATCCGGGGGCAAGAGATTGTATAGGCTGAGGGAGTGGGCTCCATGCAGAAACAGCACAGGCAGCTCTGACAGTCATCTTGAAGTTGGTCATCATTGGTTGTTTCAGTGTCATCCTGGTTGTTTCAGGTAGTTATCTTCAGTTCCAAGGTCAGTTTGTTTCCATTTCTTTGAGGCCAGTTCTTGCTATTGTGACAGCTTATATCATGGCTACAATCTGGTCATCATGTAGTTCACTTCTCCACCTGGTGGGGCTTTCAGTATTACAAGACAGCTCACAGGATATGGCTCAGAATATTATCTATAGCCCTTGAGGAGAAATAAAAGGTCCTTGACTGTGCTTATTATTATTTGGTCTCCTTTGATTGTTTTCCTTTGTTTCTTCATGTTCTCGTTTCTCTGATTAAACTTACTCTTTGACTAAAGTTTTCCAAAGACAAAAGGCAGGCAGAGGACATGGGGGGATGGACCATAGGGTCCTGATCCGTTTCATCTGTACAGATTAGAAGAAGGCTCGGCACATAGGAGGCAGTCATCACAACATTCCTGTAAAGAGAACGTCCCACTGCTTCTCAGCTGTGAGCTGCTGAAGACAAGTGCAGCACGGCAGCTTCACGGGCACCGTATCCCATTCTCGGATGGAGCAAACCAACTCTGACCGGAAAGGCTGTGTGCACTCCATTAAAGCCTGGATATCACAGCTTCCCACATCACTTCCTTTTCATGGCAGGATTCTAGTAAGAATTCTTATCTGGGAGTAAGACAAGTGGCAATTACAAAGACAGGTATCTTCTTACATGGTGGCCACGGAGAGCTAGGCTCTTATATTTCCTGCCTTAGAGCTGGGTTTCTCAACAGTGGCACTGTTGACCTTTAGGAAGGGATTGTTTTTTTATTTGGGGGGGGTGGCTGCCTGTCCTATCCATTTTAACATGCCTTACTTATTTATTTGGCTGTGCCAGGTGTTAGTTGGGACACTTGGGATCTATAATTATGGCACGTGGGATCTGGTTCCTCAACCAGGAAGTGAACCTGGGCCCTTGAATTGGGAGCACAGAGTCTTAGCCACTGGACCACCAGGGAAGCCCCCATTTTAGCTTGTTTAGCAGTACCCTTGTAATAACCACTAAATACCTGTAGCACCCACCCCCAAGTCCTGACAACCAAAAATGCCTGTGGATATTGTCAGAGGTCCCTCTGTGAGGGCTGTGAAATCACCCTTGGTTGAGGACCACTGCTTCAGAGGCTGGTAACAGAAGAAAGGGCCTGCCGCCCCCATGCCCAGTCACTACAATGACCCTCCCAATGGAGGCAGTAACTGTAGAGACATCCTTCCTAAGGATGCATGCAGACTGCACTGCCTCTGATAATTTATGTTTGGTGTGTGTGTGTGTGATTATCTGACCCAGCAATCACCCTCTGGACCCTGGATGAATACGTAAGCATAGCATCCACTTAATCTGCAGCAAAGCCCTTGAAAGTGTTCAGATTTGGAGTCCCCAAGCCCCTTCACACTCTCATGCTTCTGAAAGTCCACTTTTTAAAATTTCATTTTTTTCCCAAATCACCAATATATTTACATGGTTCAAAAATTTAAAGGTATAGGGACTCCCCTGGTGGCCCAGTGAGTAAGACTCCACACTTTCAATGCAGGGGGTAAGCTTGATTCCTGGTCAGGGAACTAAGATCCCACAAGCTCTGTGGCCAAAACAAAATTTCTTTTAAGGTATAAATAAGTGTAGAGTGAAAAGTTCACCTCTGCTTGTCTCCAGACACCTGGATGTTTCGCATCTAAATGTATTTTATGAGTACATGAATATATATATATTTCTTTCTCTTTCTCTCCATCTTTCTCTTTTTTAACAAAAATTGTCAGCCTTCTGTATATACCATCCTGCACCTTCCTCCTTCTGCACCTTCTGTGCTTACACAGCACTCATTCACTGCTTCCTCCTTGCTAACAGAGCTCCAATTTTGTGTGGTTCTTTTCCCCAACCCCACCCATGGGACCCCTCATGTGCCTTAATGAAGGTAAATTTCACCTCCAGACCTGGGAGGTGGTTGATCATAGAATGACCCATATTCATGGCCCTAAATCAGTTCAGAAATTGGCATGAGACCCAAATCGGATCAGTGACCAAGCTGGGAAGTTTGCTGCGCCCTCCAGAAAAGACCTTAATTTTCTTTTTTCATTTCTTTTGTTAAAAAATATATTTATTTATTTTTGTCTGGATACATCTTTTTTAAAATTTTATTTTATTGTAGTTGATTTACAATGTTGTGTTAGTTTCAGGTGTATAACAAGCACAGTGATTCAGTTATACATATAGATACATCTATTCTTTTTCAGATTCTTTTCCCATAATAAGTTATCAGAAAATATTGAGTATAGTTTCCTGTGCTGTACAGTAGGTCCTTGTTGGTTATCTTTTTTATATGTAGTAGGGTCTGTCTGTTAATCCCAAATTTCTAATTTACCGCTCTCCCACCCTTTCCCTGTTTGTTTTCTATGTCTGTGGGCCTGTTTCTATTTTGTAGATAAGTTCATTTATACTCTTTTTTTTTTAAGATTCTATGTATAAGTGGTATCATATGATATTTGTCTTTCTCTGTCTGACTGACTTCACTTAGTATGATCATCTCTAGGTTCATCCATGTTGCTGAGAATAGCATTATTTTTTATGGTCAAGTAATATTCCATCGCATATATGTACTACATCTTTATCAAGTCATCTGTCAGTAGACATTTAGGTTGCTTCCATGTCCTGGCTGTTCTAAACAATGCTGCAGTGAACATTGGGGTATATATACATTCTCAAATTATGGTTTGCCAGGAGTAAGATTGCTGGATCATATGGTAGTTCTATTTTTTAATTTTTTAAGGAACCTCCATTCTGTTCTCCATAGTGGCTGCACCAATTTACACATCCTCTCCAGCATTTGTTATTTGTAGACTTTTCGATGATGACCATTCAGATCTGTGTGAGATGAAACCTCATTGTAATTTTGATTTGCATTTCTTGAATAATTAGCAATGATGAGCATCTCATCATGTCCCTGTTGGCTGTCTGATGTATGACACTTTAATAGTCCATGACCTGGCCTAGAGTCATGCTGGGCCACCTTATATTTTAGGATAAAGTCTGGATAAAATCATTTTCTCAGGAGCTACGCTGCCTGGTGTTGTTCACCTTCCCCATTTTCTATTGTTTTATTTCTAATCATGGATTTTCCTAGTCTAAAAGAAAATCCTACTGGCACTTCCTTGGTGGTCCAGTGGTTAAGACTGTATTTCCAATGTAGGGCACCAAGGTTTGATCCCTGGTCAGGGAACTAGATCCCACACGCTGCAATGAAGATGGAAGATCCTGTGTGCCACAACTAAGACCTGGAGCAACCAAATAAATAAATAAAAAAATTTTTCCATTGTTGCCCTGTAAGTAAATTCTTCAATACCATTTTTCTAGATTCCGTATTTATGAGTTAGAATATGGTATAGATCTTTCTCTTTCTGACTCACTTCACTCTGCATAATAAGTTCTAGGTTCATCCACCTCATTAGAACTGACTCAAATGTGTTCCTTTTTATGGCTGAGTAATATTCCATTGTGTATATATACCACAACTTCCTTATCCATTCATCTGATGATGGACATCTAGGTTGCTTCCATGTTCTAACTATTGTAAATAGTGCTGCAATGAACAATGGGATACATATTTCTCTTTCAATTTTGGTTTCCTCAGGGTATATGCCTAGGAGTGGGATTGCTGGGTCATATGGTAGTTTTATTCCTAGTTTTTTAAGGAATCTCCATACCGTCTTCCATAGTGGCTGTATCACTTTACATTCCCACCAAAAGTGCAAGAGTGTTCCCTTTTCTCCACACCCTCTCCAGCATTTATTGTTTGTAGACATTTTGATGAGGGCCATTCTGACTGGTGTGATGTGATATCTCATTGTAGTTTTGATTTGCATTTCTCTAATATTGACCAATGTTGACCATCTTTTCATGTGTTACTTTCAGGACAACAATGGAAAAACAGACATAGAGAATAGACTTATGGACATGGGGAGAGCGGAGGAGAGGGTGAGATGTATGAAGAGAGTAACATGGAAACTTACATTACCATATGTAAAATAGATAGCCAACAGGAATTTTTTTGTATGGCTCAGGAAACTCAAACAGGGGCTCTGTATCAACCTAGAGGGGTGGGATGGGGAGGGAGATGGGAGGGAGGTTCAAAAGGGAGGGGATATATGTATACTTATGGATGATTCATGTTGATTCATGATTTGCGACAGAACACAGCAAAATTCTGTAAAGCAATTATCCTTCAATAAAAAATAAATGAATTTAAAAAAAGAAAAAAATATTTTTTTAAAAAAGAAAGAAAATCTATTATAACACTGATCCACCCCTGTTTTCTGCCATCTGCAACAACAAACATCCAAAAGGCCCCAAGACCACAAGTGTCCAAAGGGAAGAAATGAATGGAGGGATTGTCCTCCTGGCGGCCAGCAGGGCTCTGGCATGAAAGGCCACTTGTGCTGGCCCCGTTCACGGCCAGCTGACTCTGTTGCACACCCTTAGGATCAGTAGCTCTCAAATCAGCTCCTCTCTGCTACGGGCTCAGTAGGGAACTGGGTGAATTCAACATCCAGAGACACCTGGGTACCATCTGCCTGGGCCCCAGTGCATGTCACGTCTTTCCTGATTGTACTGACTGAACTCGGGTTTGCCTTGAAGTTTGTAAACATTTTGAAGGTTGTCAACAAAGACAATGATGGGCAATCCTAGCAAATTCAGGTTTGTTCTTTTTTCCTTCAAGTCTCAGATCTTAGCTTCTTAGCAGAGTAGATTTCCAGGCCTATTTAGATGAATAATGGGTTTGTTTTTTTTAAAGGTCATCCTTAAAAAAATTATTTATTTATTTTTGGCTGTGCTGGGTCTTTGTTGCTGTGCAGGCTTTCTCTAGTTGTGGCAAGTGGGGTCTACTCTCTAGTTGTGGCATGCAGGCTTCTCACTGCAGTGGCTTCTCATTGCAGAGCACAGGCTCTAGGGCACGCAGGCTTCAGTATTATGATGCATAGGGTTAGTTGACCCTTGGCATGTGGGATTTTCCTGGATCAGGGATCAAACTATAGAGTCCTTTGCATCGGCAGGTAGATTCTTAACCACTGGCCACCAGGGAAGCCCAGAAAGGTAATTTCTTTATTATTATTATGGTAAAATCCACATAGAAAAATTTTCCATTTCAGTCATTTTAATGTGTATGATTTGGAGGCATTTAGTCCTATCACATTGTTGAACAACCATTGCCACTAGTTTCAGAATCAATTGTTTTTTTCAGAATAAATTTTGAAAAAGATTTCTACAATTCCAACAGTCTTCTACCCTCTATTACATATTTAGCAAAATTAGTTTTTTTCTCACTTTTTTGTGTTCAACTAGGATACATCTGAGTTACCTAATTTTGAAATCTTCTTATGCTAGTTATGCACTAAATATGAAAGGTGAATGTAGAGAGAATATCTGGAACTATCTTCAAACTGTTAGTAAGTGTATCCAAATGGGTCATTTTTCATTTCATTGATAGTCCACATTATTTCTTTCTTTAGAAAATATATTTTATTTTTAATTGGAGGATAATTGCTTTACAGTATTGTGTCGGTTTCTGCCGTCCATCAACATGAATCAGCCATAGGTATATGTATCCCCTCCCTCTTGAACCTCCCTCCCAACTCCCACCCCTCTAGGTTGTTACAGAGCACTGGATATTTCTTTATTATTACATACACACATTGTTTTTCCCTATATATAGCCTTTTCACAAAGTCTGAAAAAAACTGAGCAAGTACAATGCAGACAGAAGGGGAAAGTCATTAATTATATATGTTATTCTTCATAAATTCAAAGCAACGCTCCCACTTACTTTACTGTTGTAAAGGACATTATAGGGCATGAATATTTTTAAAGTCCTTAACTGGGTGATGAGATAAATACTTTTCTCCTTTCATATAACCTCAAATATATTTCTATTTATAAAACAAACACATACACACATACATTTTTAAAGCTGTCTGACTTTATGAGGAGGCCAATGCTTGGAGGCAAAGACCAAAATATGAGCACCAACATCTGTTGTCAGGAAAATGTAGGGTTGTTGTCTTAACACCACAGGACATGATTAAGGCTTTCTGTGATCCCTGGTTGGGGGCTGATATGACTGTGATTAAATTCTTGTTCTTTTTATTGGTCATAGATCTTCTTTATTCTCATCTTTCTCCAGTCACCTTCCCCGACTAGTGAAAGCTTCACCCTGATTTTGAAATGGAGCAGGATTCTATGATCCTTGTCCCCCTACTGTGTCTTCTGCCTGCCTTTTGCCTGTGGAAAACTTTAGTCAAAGATTTAATCAGAGAAGTGAGAAATGCTGAAACAAAGGAAAACAGTCTGAGGAGAATAAATAATAATAATGTAGTCATTAAGCATAGTCAAGGACCTTTAGTTCTTTCTCAAGGGCTGTAGATAATATTCTGAGCCATATCCTGTGAGCTGTCTTATGGATACCAAAACACCAGGTGGAGAAGTTAACTATATGATGATCAGACTGATCAGACTGTACCCAGGACTTGAGCTGCCATAATTCTGAGAATTGACTGCAGAGAAATGGGAACAAGTGCTCCCCAGAACTGAAGATTAACTGTACCTAAAACAACCAAAATAATGCCAGTCAGATCACTGATGACCAACTGAAGATGACTGTTAGAGATGACTATGTTGTTTCTGCATCTAACACCGCACCCCCACTCTGTCCATAAATACTCTTGCCTGCTGCTTGTCAGGAGGGTGGGGAGAGTCTTTGGACAGATACCTGCCACCCTCCCACTCAGCTGCCAGCATCTGAAATGAAGCAAATTTTCCTTTCCACAAACCTGGCCTGCGTATTGACTTTTGAGCGGTGAGCAGCTGGACCTCCCACACATACCTTTCAGTAACAGATTTTGGCACCCAGCGTGGGGCTGGCTACGGCTGACTCTTGAGCTTTCATGGCACCTGGCTCTCCTGAGTCTTCCAGGGGAGAGTTGTGTCTTTGACAATGTATTAGCCTGCTACTGTAAGCTAGCTAACCCTAGGTAGGAGATTTGGGGGATGTTCCTAGCAGTTGCTGAAACCATTTGTTTTGAGGATCCTCCCTGTTTTTCCCCTGCTTGGCCCTGGTTGTCAACTTACACTTTTCTTGGTGGAATGGAAACTTGCATTTGGGATGAGCTGACGAGCTCCAAGACAGGGTAAGTCCACCAGTGTGCATACGGACAGCCTTCCCATTTGTGAATGCTAGTGCTATTTGGACGTTCTTGCCTGTTGATTCTGATGAATGTCTGATGTTGAGAACTGCTTGAGACACGAGGTGCTGTTTGGGCACTTTGCCAGTTGGTTCTGACATGTGTCTGATGTTAAGGATTGTTTATGAGCACTGACTGCTACTTGGGCATTTTTGCCAGTTGGTTCTGATGTCTGCCTGCCACTGAGGACTGTTTGTGAGCATGAAGTGCTTTGGGGCATTCTTTGCAGTTGGTTCTGACATCTGACTATTGTTGAGGACCATTTATGACCAATGAGTGTCATTTGGGTATTTTGCAATTGGTTCTAACATTTGACTACCACTGAGGACGATTTGTATCAGGAAAATGTTTGTTTGGGACTCTGTACTAGTCATCCTTGGCATACACTTGGGCCCCAAGTAGGAGAGGGTTTATGACATATCTGTCATTTGGTGTGTGGGTATGTATTCCATTTGCATGATTGGTACTCTTATTGTCTTATGTAAAATGGGAAATTCAGGGTCAATTCATTAAGAAAAATCTTCAGTTCAGTTCAGTCGCTCAGTCGTGTCCGACTCTTTGCGACACCATGAATCACAGCACGCCACGCCTTCCTGTCCATCACCAACTCCCGGAGTTTACTCAAACTCATGTCCATCAAGTCGGTAATGCCATCCAGCCATCTCATCCTCTGTCGTCCCCTTCTCCTTCTGCCCCCAATCCCTCCCAGCATCAGGGTCTTTTCCAACAAGTCACCTCTTCGCATGAGGTGGCCAAAGTATTGGAGTTTCAGCTTCAGCATCAGTCCTTCCAATGAACACCCAGGACTGATCTCCTTCAGGATGGATTGGTTGGATCTCCTTGCAGTCCAAGGGACTCTCAAGAATCTTCTCCAACACCACAGTTCAAAAGCATCAATTCTTCGGCGCTCAGCTTTCTTCACAGTCCAGCTCTCTCATCCATACCTGATCACTGGAAAAACCATAGCCTTGACTAGACAGACCATTGGTGGCAAAGTAATGTATCTGCTTTTTAATATGCTATCTAGGTTGGTCATAACTTTACTTCCAAGGAGTAAGCGTCTTTTAATGTCATGGCTGCAATCACCATCTGCAGTGATTTTGGAGACCAGAAAAATAAAGTCTGACACTGCTTCCACTGTTTCCCCATCTATTTGCCATGAAGTGATGGGACCAGAGGCCATGATCTTAGTTTTCTGAATGTTGAGCTTTAAGCCAACTTTTTCACTCTCCTCTTTCACTTTCATCAGTAGGCTTTTTAGTTCCTCTTCACTTTCTGCCATAAGGGTGGTGTCATCTGCATATCTCAGGTTATTGATATTTCTCCTGGCAATCTTGATTCCAGTTTGTGCTTCTTCCAGCCCAGTGTTTCTCATGATGTACTCTGCATATAAGTTAAATAAGCAGGGTGACAATATACAGCCTTGATGTACTCCTTTTCCTATTTGGAACCAGTCTGTTGTTCCATGTCCAGTTCTAACTGTTGCTTCCTGACCTGAATATAGGTTTCTCAAGAGGCAAGTCAGGTGGTCTGGTATTCCCATCTCTTTAAGAATTTTCCACAGTTTATTGTGATCCACACAGTCAAAGGCTTTGGCATAGTCAATAAAGCAGAAATAGATGTTTTTCTGGAACTCTCTTGCTTTTTCGATGATCCAGAGGATGTTGGCAATTTGAAATCTGGTTCCTCTGCCTTTTCTAAAACCAGCTTGAACATCTGGAAGTTCACGGTTCACGTATTGCTGAAGCCTGGCTTGGAGAATTTTGAGCATTACTTTACTAGCATGTGAGATGAGTGCAACTGTGCGGTAGTTTGAGCATTCTTTGGCATTGCCTTTCTTTGGGGTTGGAATGAAAACGGACCTTTTCCAGTCCTGTGGCCACTGCTGAGTTTTCCAAATTTGCTGGCACATTGAGTGCAGCACTTTCACAACAGCATCTTTCAGGATTTGAAATAGCTCAACTGGAATTCCATCACCTCCACTAGCTTTGTTCATATCTTAACTGTGAATTTTATGACTAAAAAAGAAAGATGATTTTCTTTTGGACAATGTATAGCTATAGTATTCTTCAGACTACAGAGAAGATTGGTTAAGATGAAACTCTTGAAATTAAAAAAAAAAACTGGTATTTTTGCATATGCAGTTAGGGAAATCTAACTTAATAAAACACTTTTTTCAGGACCTGAGAAAACAAAATTATGCCTGTGAAAAAGTTTGAGGTTGACGTTCATCATGTCGTTGAAATACAAACACAGTTCACTTTGCCTGGATCTTCAGCCTTGGTTTAACTATGCAAAGGAAAAAAGGCTTTAAAATTGAATGTATAATTTGGCTACTCTGGCTATAATCCATAAACTGATTACCTATTTTTACATTCTTGTAAAACCAAGACAGAAACTAAAGATGTTTGGGTTTATTAAACATACGTGTTGTACCACTGAAGAAAACTCACACTATAAAAAAATGTATTTTTTTGAGGTTATGAAGTATGTTCTTAAGTTTGCCAATCAGAAAATGATGGTGTAACATTTCAATCACTTGTTTCTTGGTTTTGTTAAAACTTTCAAGGGTTCAGTTCAGTTCAGTCGCTCAGTCATGTCTGACTCTCTGTGACCCCATGGACTGCAGCGTCTGAAATAAAGCAAACTTTCCTTCCCACTAGCCTGCCCTGCTTATTGGTTTTCAACCAGCAAGCAGCCAGACCCCCCACACATACCTTTCAGTAAAAATTTGGGGTCTGATGCATTTTCTCACATAAGCACCATCCATGGGGAGAAATGATTCTTGGCCAGCCATACATGATCCTATTTTTCATTTGAAACAAAAAGTATCAAGCAGAGTTTGTCTTATCTGGGCAATTTTTTTGTTTTGTTTTGTCAGTTGTAACCTAACAGTACACTTTGCGTACAGCTCTTCTCAGAATTTGTGTGTTACTGCTCCCCGCTTGTATCACCCACTGAATACTAATTATAGAAAATGCTCCATTTAGATAATTATTTTGGTTAAGAGTGAATACATTATGAAAAAGTTGGGAAAAGATCAAGCACTGGTTTTCCACAAGGTGAAAATGAATGTTTAAGCCAGAAAGAAAGAAAGTGTTAGTCACTCAGTTATGTCCAACTCTTTGTGACCCCATGGACTGTAGCCCACTAGGCTCCTCTGTCCATGGAATCCTCCAGGCAAGAATACTGGAGTGGGTTGCCATTTCCTTCTCCAGGGGATCTTCCTCACCTAGGGATTGAACCTGGGTTTCCCACACTGCAGACAGCTCAGTTCAGTCACTCAGTCATGTCCAACTCTTTGCGACGCCATGAACTGCAGCATGCCAGACCTCCCTGTCCATCACCAACTCCCGGAGTCCACCCAAACCCATGTCCATTGTGTCGATGAAGCCATCCAACCATCTCATCCTCTGTTGTCCCCTTCTCCTGCCCTCAATCTTTCCCAGCATCAGGGTCTTTTCAAATGAGTCAGCTCTCTGCATCAGGTGGCCAAAGTATTGGAGTTTCAGCTTCAACATCAGTCCTTCCAGTGAACAGCCAGGACTAATCGCCCTTAGGATGGATTGGTTGGATCTCTTTGCAGTCCAAGGGACTCTCAAGAATCTTCTCCAACACCACAGTTCAAAAGCATCAATTCTTTGGCGCTCAGCTTTCTTTATAGTCCAACTCTCACATCCATACCTGACTACTGGAAAAACCATAGCCTTGACTAGACAGACCTTTGTTGGCAAAGTAATGTCTCTGCTTTTTAATATGCTGTCTAGGTTGGTCATAACTTTCCTTCCAAGGAGCAAGTGTCTTTTAATGTCATGGCTGCAATCACCATCTGCAGTGATTTTGGAGCCCCCAAAAATAAAGTCTGACACTGTTTCCACTGTTTCCCCATCTATTTCCCATGAAGTGATGGGACCAGATGCCATGATCTTAGTTTTCTGAATGTTGAGCTTTAAGCCAACTTTTTCACTCTCCTCTTTCACTTTCATCAAGAGGCTTTTTAGTTCCTCTTCACTTTCTGCCATAAAGGTGGTGTCATCTGCATATCTCAGGTTATTGATATTTCTCCCAGCAATCTTGATTCCAGCTTGTGCTTCATCCAGCCCAGTGTTTCTCATGATGTACTCTGCATATAAGTTAAATAAGCAGGGTGACAATATACAGCCTTGACGTACTCCTTTTCCTATTTGGAACCAGCCTGTTGTTCCATGTCCAGTTCTAACTGTTGCTTCCTGACCTGCATACAGGTTTCTCAAGAGGCAGGTCAGGTGGTCTGGTATCCCATCTCTTTCAGAATTTTCCACAGTTTTTTGTGATCCACACAGTCAAAGGCTTTGGCATAGTCAATAAAGCAGAAATAGATGTTTTTCTGGAACTCTCTTGCTTTTTCGATGATCCAGAGGATGTTGGCAATTTGATCTCTGGTTCCTCTGCCGCAAACAGACTCTTTAGCAACTGAGCCACCAGGGAAGCTGTGTAACAAATACACTTACAGTAAATAACCCATTTGTTTGCACTGTCAGATATTTAAAAACTTTCAATAATCCGTTACTTTCCTCTCTTCTTAAACACTAACTGGGCAAAAATTCATGGTATGAGTATATATTATACACACAAACACATGTTTGGGAAATCATGACTTAGGATAGACAAGTAAAAATAGCTAGGAGGTGTTGAGCCTTGAGTCAAGAATATCTAAATCTGAATAAAAGCCATATTCAGTAGGAGTTTGGGATTAACATATATACACTACTATACATAAAACAGGTCATCAACAAGGACCTACTATAGAGCTCAGAGAACTCTACTCGGTATTCTCTAATAACCTATATGTAAAAAGTAGCTGGAAAAGAATGGATACATGTATACATATACTGAGTCACTTTGCCGGACACCTGAAACTAATACAACATTGTAAATCAACTCTTTCATTGTTGTCACCTGGTAGTGTCCGACTCTTTGCGACCCCGTGTACCGCAGCATGCCAGAACTCCCTGTCCATCATTATCTCCCAGAAATCAACTTACTCCTATATAAAATTTTTTTTTTAAAGAACAAGTAGGGACTTCCCTGGTGGTCCAATGGCTAGGACTTCACCTTCCAATGCAGGAGGTGAAGGTTTGATCCCTGATTGTGGAGTTAAGATCTCACATGACTGGGGGCCAAAAAAGCAAATCATAAAACAGAGATAATATTGTAACAAATTCAGTCAAGATTTTTAAAATGGTCCACATCCCCCCACTTAAGAAAGGTTGTTTTCTTTTAACTTTTTGAAAGAAGAATAACTATGAAAAAATAAAGCCATATTTGGAAGAGAGCTTGTTCCAGAGGGTGTATCTCTGACCCCAGGAGGAGTCACAGAAAGGCAGGGTCAGCATCACAGACGGACACTGCTTTGGAATTTAGGGCTTCCCAGTGGCTCACATGGTAAAGAGTCTACCTGCAACGCAGGAGACCTGGGTTTAGTCCCTCGGTTGGGACATCCCTAGGAAGGAAATGGCTACCCACTCCAGTATTCTTGCCTGGATAATTTCATGGACAGAAGAGCCTGGAAGGCTACAGTCCATGGGGTCGCAACAAGTCACAACTGAGCAACTAACACTTTTTGGAATTTACGGTCATTCACAGGTTCTCAGAGGCAGCTTGTCTCTCAAAATGCCCAAGAAAATACAGATGGGAATGTTGTAAAAGCAGCCTTGTATTGATTGCTTGTTGGCTTAACTCCCTTCTGATCTACCTTGGATTAATTTGCCACTTTGCTAAGGAGATGGTTTGAACCTCAGATTCACTGCTGGATAGGACTAGAAGCAGCCTCAGAGAGCATGTGGGCTCATGACCTTTCTCCATCTGTCCGTGGGGTAGGTTGTTCCTAAGGATGGTCACAGCAATTTGTCCCATCCTGTATGCCCTTCTGCAGTGTGACTTTTCCATCTCAGAACTGACATTCCTTCTTTCTTCCTTTGAGTCTGGACTGGCTCTGACTTTTTCTGACCATGGGATGCAGTGCAAGTAATGCTGTCTGAATTTTCAGCTAGGGCCTCCAGAGGCCTTGTAGCTTCTGTTTCTGCACTTTGGAAGCCAGCTGGCAAGTCCAGAGGACGCTGATAGCAAAGTAATGTGGAAGGAAAGAGGGTCCAGACAATAAGAGGAGAACCGAGGAACCCAAGCCAACCAGCACCATGGGCAGAAGCTGGGATCATCCAGCCTCTTCTGCCCAAGCTGACCACACTGCAGCCCAGAAGAGCTGCTCCCACCAACCCCTACCCAAGGTCCTGGCCCACACACTCTGAGCAGTAAAATGGATACTGACTTAAGCTACTAAATGCAGGGCTGCATTATCACACAGAAACAGATAAGTGAAACAGACATTGGTGCTGCCATTGCAAAAACCAAAAACATCCATTATTGGTGGGGTGGGCACACAGCTGGTACCACGAGACTGTTAGTTACCATGAGACCTATTTCTACTACTAGACTGTTAGTTATCGTGAGACCATTAGTTACACTGAGAGTGTTAGTTACCACGAGACCTTTGGCTACTGTGAGACAGTAAGTTACTACGAGACTGTTAGTTATCGTGAGACTTTTGGCTACCACAAGGCTATTAGTTACCAGAAGACTGTTAGTTAGGAGACTGTTATCACGAGACCTTTGGTTACTGCGAGACCATTTGTTACCACAAGACTGTTAATTACCACGAGATCTTTGGTTACCATGAGACCATCATTTACCCTAAGACCCTTAGTTACTGCAAGACTTTCGGATACCGTGAGATACTTGGTACAAAATGCATAGCCTGGCAGCCAGAGTTCCCTTTGGATCAACTGTCAGTGGACAGTGGTTCTCCCGCAAGACTATGGTGCAAGGTGGACTTTGGCTGTCTGCCTGGGCTCTCCAGACCCTCCAACCTACAGCTGGTGGGTAAGCTGCGTCCTGGGTGCAGGTTGGGGGCTGTGTCTATAGAGGCCCACAGCCACCCACCAGCTGAGCCTAGGCCTTGAGGCAGCCATGAGCTGCTCCCTCCTTCCCATGACCTAATGGCAGAAGTAGTCTCTATGGTCATGGTCCACGGAGACCTCACCAACAGGAGTATGTGGACACTGCCATGGGCAGGTAAGAGCGTCAACCAGCATTGGTTTCTCCATTCATGTTTCAGTACTTGGTCCAGCTTAGCTCAGCTCAGCTGTCTGCCTTTAAAACTTCTTATCACAGGGAAAAAAGATTATGTAACTATAGTGATGGATGTTAACTAATTGTGATCATTTTACAGTATATACAAATATCAAATTATTATTATGTCATATTAATACATCTGAAGCTAATGTTATATGTCAATTACACTGCAATTTAAAAAAATAAACTAAATATGTGTACATATTGGGTTGACCAACAGGTTCTTACGGGTTTTTCAACCTGAACGAACCTGTTGGCCAACTCAGTATTACAAAAAGGAAAAGAAAATGCAACTGGCTTCTTTTAGCTGCATTTATAAAATGCAGGAAGAGAGCGATTAACTAAAGAAGGAGGTATTTAGCTTTTAGGCAGGACAACGAAGAAATACAGAGGGCCTCACATAGCTTCTCTGGCCAGCAAAACATTCTCAAAATAAGAAATAGCCTCACACTGCTATATTTAAAATGGGTCACCAACAAGGATCTACTGTATAACACAGGGAACTCTGCTCAATGTTATGTGGCACCCTGGATGGGAGAGGAGTTTGGGGGAGAATGGATACATGTATATGTATGGCTGAGTCCCTTCACTGTTCACCTGAAACTATCACAATATTTTTATTGGCTATAGTCCAGTATAAAATAAAGTTTAACAAAAATTAAATAAATAAATAAAAGAAAAAGAAATAGCCTTGGAGTAAAGATTAAATCGGAGAAGGCAATGGCAACCCACTCCAGTACTCTTGCCTGGAAAATCCCATGGACGGAGGAGCCTGGTAGGCTGCGGTCCATGGGGTCGCACAGAGTCGAATGCGACTGAGCGACTTCACTTTCACTTTTCACTTTTATGCATTGGAGGAGGAAATGGCAACCCACTCCAGTGTTCTTGCCTGGAGAATCCCAGGGATGGCGGAGCCTGGTGGGCTGCCGTCTATGGGGTCGCACAGAGTCAGACACAACTGAAGCGACTTAGCAGCAGCAGCAAAGATTAAATCATGGGCTTGGCTATAAGATCCCTGGTTAAAACCACATTAAAACTTAAGGCTGCAGAGCCTCTCAACTAGACGCTGGACTGCTAGAATATTAAGGCCGTATTTTTCCATAGCTGCCTTCCATGTAGCCCCCAATAAAAAGAAGCCTAACTTAGAAATAATTATGGATGCTTTTTTTTTTTGGTCACGGTGTGGTCTCCAATAAAATCCATAGGGAACCCAAAATGCTTTAAAGAAGATTATACTTGTGAAGGCACCATGAGCTTTCACTAAAAGGAGCAGAGACAGTTCAAGATGAAAAGAGCTCAGCAGGCCCCCAGTTTGGGGAAGGCAAAAAGAGGATTGAGAGAGAAGCTTCCAAAGAAAAGGAAGGACAATTAAGAAGGCAGAGCCATGAGCAGAGAGGATGAATTCAGGAGCCCCAAAACATAATGACCAGGGAACCACTGCCAGGGAACCATTGCCAGGGAGCAGAAAATGGACCCTAATTAAGGAACATTTTTTGCTGCTGGTACATATGTGCCTGGCTGGACTTTGGAATTATAATGGATCAGTGACTGCTGTGTATGTCTCATTCTTCTTAGTTTGTATAACTGGGATGACAGGAGATGCTAATAAAATTGCCTGATCCCCTTGCTGTGGGTGATCAAAGACATACATCCTTCTTAACATTTCTGAGGACCACAAAGCAGCCCAGTTCTTTCTGCTCTGATCATCTTCCATAGCTGAGTCGGTTGAACAGGAGATAATCTCACCATCCATATGTCTTGTTCCTTTCATACCTGTATCACATAAAACATAGATTACCTTTCCTCAAAAGCATTGATCACACAATATATAAAGTAGACTAGGGAGTTCCCTGGTGGTTCCGTGGCTCAGACCCCACACTCCCAATGCGAGGGGCCTGGGTTCAATCCCTGCTCAGGGAACTAAATTCCATGTGCCATGACTAAAGAGTTCACATGCCTCAACTAAGACCTGGTACAGCCAAATAAATACTTAAAAAAAAAAGTAAACTAGATGAAGAACCTAAGGTAATAGGGAAAGTGAGGTCACCTCAAATCTCTAATTTGTATACTTAATTAACTCTTTTTTGACCATATCTGCCAGCTCGGGATCCAGCCTTTCACCAACATATTTAGCCCTCTCTTTCCCTCCCCGTCCTCCTTTGTTCACCTCCATCTCAGTCCATTCCTGTGGAGAACTCAGCTCTGAGTCTCCACTCAATACCCAAAGGCTCTCCTGAACTGGGGTCTCATGTCTTCCTTTCTCCGAATGGTTCATGTCAGGAGAATAAAGCCACAGAGAGATTTCTCTCTTCAGTGGTATAAATTATGTCGCCTTCCTCAGAAGGCCGAGGCAATAATGGATAATTTGGGCTCTATTTTTCCCTTTCCCCTTTCTTTTAGATAATACTAAATAAAAGCCACTGTTTATATAAGAGTTTATATAATAATATTGGGGGATAGAGTAGAAATCACTAAGAAAGATAAGTTGCTGAGAATCTGAAGTTTCATTCCACATGAAATTTAGTACCATTTAAACATTTTTAGATTATGATTATAAAAAATAATAGAATCTAAAATTGAGGTAAATACCTACTATTAAGGACAAAAATAGGATGAGATGAAAGAAGAGGCTGAGATTCTCCAAGGTTGCCACCCACAAGCATCAGATAATTGCTTTTCTCTCGCCATTGATTACAGCAGCTCAAAAGCTAAATAAATACTAAACTGGAGTGAAACTTTTTTTAAACCATTGGCTGGCTTGCTTATTTTAATAATACACTTTTAATTACAATATTTAAAGCTAGTTAGAGCTTTATAATTTAGGCAGAGCTGTTATTTTGGCATATTTGTGTATGTACATATAAAATACATTGTGTCTTATAGGCAAAACGGTTGAAATATTGCCAGAATTGTTCTTGATTTTCAAAAACTAAGCACCAACTATAAAACTATAAAAGGGAAGATTAACAGACGGAACTAAATGAGAATATAAAACTGCTCAGTGAAAGACACACTAAAAAAAAAGAAAAGAAAGGTCAGTGTAAACTAGGAGAAAACATTTACAACACACATCACCCTCAAGGGATTAATTCAGAATATATCAAAAAGATATCAAAAAGAAAGAAACAACACAATAGGAAAATTATTAGACAGACAATTCAGACAGAAGAAAATAGGAAAGGCTCACTTCCAGTAATAATCAGGAAAATGCAGGTTAAAACCACAAAAAGATATAATTTTATAATCATCAGACTGGCACCAAGTATAGAGAGACCATCACACCATCCAGGACTGGCCACTGCAGAACAATGTGTGTTTGGGGTCACTGCAGTGGGAGCATGTGAGAACAATTTGAAACTTTCCATCCAACTTTGGAGACGTACACATTTCATGACCCAACAATTATACTCCTAGACTCAGACATAAGGGTCCTTTTAACCTTTGTAAAAAATTTACTTTAATGAAAGGAAAAAAAAAGAACTAGTACAGTCAGCATAATTTTGAAAAAAAATTTTTAATTACTTTTTATCTGACTGGGGCTCCATCTAGCCTGAATGGGATTTACCCACCCTCAGATTTATGCCTACAGTGAATAAGTAATTACCTCCTTTTCTCAAGTTTTTCAATCCACAATGCCACTTTCCTCTCCCTAGAAACTAAAATACTCATCAGTTTCCATAAGAAGAGGTACAGCTCTCTCAGGCTTTCTGAGTTCTGCAGTCTAGAGAGAAAGTCTAGGCTTTCGAAATCCTGGCCTTGGGTTTCTTTTCTAGTCTTCCTGCAGCAGGAGCCTGGTCTGCTGCTTCCTTCCTTCCCTATAAGACCTATTTTCCCCACTTTGGGAGTAGTTTAGTCAGTAGTTGGAAACGAAAATGTTTACGGAAGCCAGGCAGGTAATGCAAGGCAAGTGTTTTAAAACAGGAAGTGATGGCAACTGGAGCAAATCAGAGATCCAAGTGCCAACAGAGAACCACTTCTAATCAGCTCCAGCTGCTGACTAAAGGGCTGATTGTTTCAGAGGTGCCAGATCTTTATAGGAAATTTCCTAATTTAAAAAGTACTATGCAGGCCAAACAAAGATATCTGTGATCTAATATAAATCCTAGGCCATGAATTTGCCAAATTGGAAGAAAAAATGTTTCCTCCATGAGCAAGGCTCCATTCCTGTTCCTAAAGGAGAGTGAGCCCATTACTGTGCTGCAGGGTTTTCAGTTCTCTCCTTCTGTGAGGTTGCAGGGCTTCGCAGGTAGCTCAGTGGTAAAGAATCCACCTGTAGTGCAGGAGATGCAGGAGATGTGGATTTGATCCCTGGGTTGGGAAGATTCCCTGAAGGAGGTCATGGCATCCCACTCCAGTATTTTTGCCTGGAGAATCCAATGGATAGAAGAGCCTGGCAGGCTATAGTCCACCAGGGTCACAAAGAGTCAGACATGACTGAAGCGACTTAACACACACATGAGTTTGCAGGAATCATGAAATCACTCCAATGACTGTTTAGGATCCAAAAGTAAGCATTCCTTGTTTATTTTACTTTTGTTGGTATTTCTTCATTGGATAATTTGTCTTATTAACATCCCCAACTTTGCTAATTTTTACATTGAACATTTTTCTATGTTTTTCTTCTTACTATTATTGTGTTGTAATACAACCTTAATTCTCCAAGTGGACCAGTTGCTCAGGGTTGTTAATTAAGCTTCAAAGTAGTTTTGAGATAGAAAAAATATATACCTTTAAAATGTAAGGTTAAATGTTGAGTAGGACTCCTGTGTAAATTAGAACAGAAATCAATGTATGCTCAGGCTAGATATCTACCAGAGTAGAGAATTCAAATAAGTGTCCAAAATAAATATAAATATATGAACCACTGAATAGGAAGCACAAAGATTAATTTCTGAAAACTGAGGATTTGAGGACCAGCAACCTATTCCTCTAATAATTCCCCATTATATAAATTTGACAAATAACGGCACAATCCATCAATGTTTTATGTAATTTTCAAGGACAGCACAGTGAGCTTCTATCTGAGCAATGAAAGTTTTACAAAACAAATAATGCTTTTCAGCACAAACTTGACAAACTGTGTCTCTAAAGGAGAAAAGATAAAACTAAAGAACATTGCAGCATCCTGTAAAAATTGGTACAGATCACTGTATTTCTAAGGATAGTCTCAAGGTTAACAGCAAATATTATGCTCAGAGAGCAGACAGAACAAACATGGTAAAATCCATTTTTCAATGACTGTTGTTGCAAGTTACGTAATATTATGCAGCATGGAAGACCAGCCATGATTGTGTGTGCTAGGTATTGTCTCTAAAAGAACCCTAGTGACTCAGGTCAGATGCCCACAAGAGTAAACCTGTGTAGCCCAGACCAGCACAATCCCTGAGCAGACTGAAGTGTTGGGCCTCTCAGCCCTCTGACTCATGGAGGAAGTGGGGACCGCCTCCTGAAAAAAATAAACGTCAACTTCAGTCTCTGTAGTTATTTTATACACACTATTCAGCACAGAATAAAAGTAAGAGACGTAAGAAAAAACAGAGAAACATGACTGATTAATTGAGGTGAAAAAATAGATGAAGAAATAGATCCACAAATATCCTAGCTATTTGAGTTGGCCAGAAAAGGACTTCAAATTATTAGCATGAATATGTTAAAGAATGTAGAGGAAAATATGGATTTAGTAAATGAAAAATGAAAATTTTCTTTTTCCTAGTTTCATTGAGATATAATTGACATATAACATTCTATGAGTTTAGGGCATACAACATGATTTGATATAAGTATATATTACAAAATAGTTACTACAGTATATTTAGTTAAAATTTATAACCTCACATCACAACCTCAGTTCAGTTGCTTGATCACATCCCACTCTTTGCGACCCCATGGTCTGCAGCTCACCGGCCTCCCTGTCTATCACCAACTCCCAGAGCTTGCTCAAACTCATGTCCATCGAGTCAATGATGCCATCCAACCATCTCATCCTCTGTCACCCCCTTCTCCTCGTGCCTTCAATCCTTCCCAGCATCAGGGTCTTTTCCAATGAATCAGTTCTTTGCATCAGGTGGCCAAAGGATTGGAGCTTCAGCTTCAGCATCAGTCCCTCCATTGAATATTCAAGACTGAATAACCTCACATAGTTAACATTTTTATTGTGATGAGAACTTTTAAGATCTACTCTCTTAGAAACTTTCAAATACACAACACAGTATTGTTAACTATAGTTATCATACTGTACATTTCATCTCAGAACTAATTTATCTCATAACTGGAAGTTTCACCTTTTGACCATCTTCACCCATTCCTTCACCCACAATTCCCACTTCTGGTAACTACCAATCTAATCTGTTCTCTGTTTCTATAAGTTTGGTTTTTTTTTTAGATCTACATATAAATGAAATTATACAGTATTTATCTTTGTCTGACTTACTTCATTTAGCATGATACCCTCCAGGTCCATCCATGTTGTCATAAATGACAGAATTTCCTTCTTTCTCATGGCTGAAATAATAATATCCCATTGTGTGTTTATAAATAAGTATATGTATATATTTCATCTTCTTTATACATTCATTTGTTGATGGACATAGGTTGTTTTCATGTCTTGATTGTTGTAAAAAATGCTGCAGTGAACATGCAGGTGCAGGCATCTCTTGAAGATCATGATTTAATTTCCTTCAGGAACCTACCCAGAAGTGGAACTACTGGATCATACTGTTTCCGGTTCTAGTATTTCCCACTGTTTTCTGTAGCGTCTGCACCAATTTACATTCTCACCAATAGCATTCACAGAAGAACTGTACATAAAGGTCTTAACGACCGAGATAACCATGATAATGTGGTCAGTCACCTAGAGCCACACATCCTGGAATGTGAAGTCAAGTGGGCCTTAGGAAGCATTACTACCAACAAAGCTAGTGGAGGTGATGGAATTCCAGCTGAGCTAATTCAAATCCTAAAAGATGATGCTATTAGAGTGCTGCACTCAATATTCCAACAAATTTGGAGAACTCAGCAGTGGTCACAGGACTGGAAAAGGTCAGTTTTCATTCCAATCCCAAAGAAGGGCAATGCTGAAGAATGTTCAAATTACCACACAATTGTACTCATTTCCCATGCTAGTGAGGTAATGCTCAAAATCCTTCAAGCTAGGCTTCAGAGTGCATGCAGTGAAAATTTCCAGATGTAGAGGCTGAATTTAGAAAAAGCAGAGGAAACAGATATCAAATTGCCAACATCTACTGGATTGTAGAAAAAGCAAAGGAATTTCAGAAAAAGATCTACTTCTGCTTTATTGACCTCACTTTGACTGTGTAGCTCACAGTAAACTGTGGAAAATTCTTATAGAGATGGGAATACCAGACCACCTCACCTGCCTCCTGAGAAATCTGTATGCAGGTTAAGAAGCAACAGTTAGAACTGGACCTGGAACAACAGACTGGTTCCAAATTAGGAAAGGAGTATGTCAAGCCTGTATATTGTCACCCTGCTTATTTAATTTATATGCACAGTATATCCTGTGAAATGCTGGGCTGGATGAAGCACAAGCTGGAATCAAGATTGCTAGGAGAAATATCAATAACCTCAGATATGCAGATGACACCACCCTAATGGCAGAAAGCAAAGAGGAATTAAAGAGCCTCTTGATGAAGGTGAAAGAGAAGAGTGAAAAAGTTGGCTTAAAACTCAACATTCAAAAACTGAAGATCACGACATCTGGTCCTATCACTTCATGGCAAATAGAAGGGAAAAAATGGAAACAGTGACAGACTATTTTCTTGGGCTCCAAAATCGCTGCAGATGATGACTGCAACCATGAAATTAAAAGATGCTTGTTCCTTGGAAGAAAAGGTATGACAAACCTACACAGCATATTAAAAAAGCAGTCATATCACTTTGCTGAAAAAGATCCATATAATCAAAGCTATGATTTTTCCAGTAGTCATGTATGGATGTGAGCGTTGAATGGTAAAGGAGACAGAGTGCCGAAGAATTGATATGCTTTTGAACTGTGGTAGTGGAGAAGACTCTTGAGAGTTCCTTGGATAGTAGGTTATCAAACCAGTCAATCCTAAGGGAAATCAACCCTGATAATTCATTGGAAGAACTGATGCTGAAGCTGAAGCTCCAATCCTTTGGTCAGCTGATGCAAAGAACTAACTCATTGGAAAAGACCCTGATGCTGGGAAAGATTGAAGACAGGAGGAGAAGGGGGCAACAGAGAATGAGATGGTTGGATGGCACCACCTACTCAATGGACAGGAGTTTAAGCAAGCTCCACGAGTTGGTGATAGACAGGGAAGCCTGGTGTGCTGCAGTCCATGGGGTCACAAAGAGTCGGACAAGCCTTGGTGACTGAACAACAAAAACCAATAGCATACCAAAGCATTCTCTTTTCTCCACATCCTCACCAGCAGTTATTTCTTGTCTTTTTGATAACAGCCATTCTGACAGGTATGAGGTGATAATTTATTGCAGTTTGGATTTACATGGCTATGGTTTTTCCAGTAGTCATGTATGGATGTGAGAGTTGGATGGTGAAGAAAGATGAGTGCCAAAGAATTGATGCTTTTGAACTGTGGTGTTGGAGAAGACTCTTGAGAGTCCCTTGGACTGCAAGGAGATCCAACCAGTCCATCCTAAAGGAGACCAGTCCTGGGTGTTCATTGGAAGGACTGATGTTGAAGCTGAAACTCCAATACTTTGGCCACCTCATGCGAAGAGTTGACTCATTGGAAGAGACACTAATGCTGGGAAGGATTGGGGACAGGAGGAGAAGGGGACGACAGAGGACAAGATGGCTGGATGGCATCACCAACTCGATGGACATGGGTTTGGGTAGACTCTGGGTGTTGGTGATGGACAGGGAGGCCTGGCATGCTGCGATTCATGGGGTCGCAAAGAGTCGGACAAGACTGAGCGACTAAACTGAACTGAACTGATGATCAGTGATATTGACCACCCTTTTCATGTATCTGCTGGCCATCTGAATAGCTTCTTTGGGGAAAAAAATGTCTGTACAGATCTTCTGCCCATTTTTTAACTGGATTTTTTTTTTTTTTTTGCATTGAGTTGCATATATTTTTAAGTCTTTATTGAATATATTGCAGTATTGTTCCTGTTTCATCTTCTGGTTTTTCCACCTCAAGGCATGTGGTATCCCAGCTCCCCAAACCAGAGGTAGAACATGCACCTCCTTCATTGGAAGGTGAAGTCCCAGTCATTGGACCACCAGGGAAATCCCAAATTGCATATATTTTAGATGTTAAGCTCTATCACACAGATGATTTGAAAGTATTTTTTCCCATATCACAGGTTGCCTTTTCATTTCGTTGATGGTTTCTTTTGCTGTGAAGAGCTTTTCAGTTTATTGTGATCCTATTTGTTTATTTTTGTTCCTGTTACTTGTTTTTTAGGTGACATACAGAAACCATCATTGGAGTTTTATGGCTGCAGGTCTCACGTTAGGTCTTTAATACATTTCAAGTTAATTTTTGTGAGTTGCATAAGAGTCTAGTTTCATTCTCTTGCATGTGCATATCCACTTTCCCCAGCACCATTTACTGAAGAGACTGTCTTTTCCCCACTGGGTATTCTTGACTCCATTATCAAATATTAGTTGACTATAAATACGAAGGTTTATTTCTGGACCCTCATCAGATCTCCAAATATGTGCATGTATATTTATGATTGTTATATTGTCTTGATGCATTTAATTCTTTATCAACGTGCTCAGCTGCTCAGTCAAGTCCGACTCTCTGTGACCCTCTCATCTCTTGCCTCTCATTCATTGGCAGACAGGTTCTTTACCCTGGTGCCACCCTGGAAGCCCTAGCACACATCCTCTCCATGCTGAATTCTTTATCGTTATGTAACAACTTTCTTTGTCTCTTGTTACAGCTTTTGAGTTATAATCTATTTTGTCTGATATAAGTATAGTTACCCCTTATCTCTTTTAAATTCCACTGGCATGGAACACCTTCTTTCATCCTTTCACTTGGAACCTGTGTATGAGGTGTGGAGCCCACTGACCCTGCTGCTAGGAATGGGGGTCTTAAATGACTGATCCACAGCCCACACCCATGGCCTACTCCCACTTCTCTTCTTGGTAATCTCTGAGTTTGGGGCTTTTACTCTCCTAGTTGGGCTCTTGTGCACAGAAAGGAATCCTTATTATTAACTTGCTTTAATCCATATTATATTATTATAGCTATAAAGGTAAAAACCTTGTTTTCCTTAAACATTTACAACTTCTTTTTCATTTACAAATTTTATAATTTTAATCAAAAATAAGAACAGTCATTTTCACTTGTGCTTTTTCAGTTATTTCATACACATAACATATTTAGGTATTTAACTTTAATCAAATTCCCTGGGCTGCTTCAAAGTACAGTTTTAATACAATTGACCCTCTCAAACATTTCAGATATACCAAGAGGATTAAAAATATAAGAAACAAAATCTTCCTAAGCATTTAAGCCACTCTTATCAATCTATGAAATCAGCATTATAAATTTTGTGGATAAAATCCTTTCAAGCCTTTCAAAAATCATTAAGAAAATTAACAAGAGTGTATGTACAGGACATCATAATGGTTATATTTAAACACAACTTATATAAGAGTACACAGAGTTTTAGAGATTATAAATTATTCATACTATTACCAGGAACAAAACAAGCATGTCAGACCAACTGATGTTCCAAGGTCAAAAACTTAGGACAGTGGCCTGATTTCCAAGTAACACATACTGGAAACCCAAGGACACCTAGCAGCTACCGGTTGAACACCTTCTTATGGACAGATTTGGTCTTCCATAGCATTAGCAGCTTCTCAGTTCATGACTTTCAAAGATTTGACCAACTGTATGCAACTGTAATTAACCTATTTCAATTTTTGACAATCCAGTGATTTTTCTCCTCAAAAAACGACCTACCTTAAGTTAATGAGTGCTTTCCAGGTCTTGGTTTTAAATTTCATGTAATTCTTGTGTAAACTTTGGTATTAAAGCTAAGAATACTCTAATGGAATGTTGAGCCACTCACTCAGCTATAACCTTTTAGAACTTCTTTTTATCTTTCAAGCAGAATAGTTGGCAATCTAGGACACCTTTTTCTTTTTCTTTCCTATATTATGCCATATAAGCAACTGAATTTCTTTTCTTTATTCATTAAGGTAGACTGATTTGTAAGTGTCAAAATCTTACATTAGCAATTTGTGCCTGAGTCTTCTGAAAATTTCTAATTTAATTTCGTGTGGCTAAAAAAGAATTACAAAATGTCCAAGCTCGGTTTCTGCTATTAATTTCCTGGTAGGCTTTCTGGAATTATTAATGTTAGTCTGTGGAAGCTGATTTCAGATTACTTATTTCAGTTTTCTGCTGTCTATTGCAGTCTTTCTACATATCTTTATCTCTGAAATGTCTACATTAAAAAATCTAGGAACTAGCACAATGCTTAGCAAATAGTGTGTACTGAACAATTATTGATTGAATGAAATGGATGATAAATAGATCAACTATTATCTTTAGTCACTTGTACCTCCCTCATCCAGGTTACTTTTAGGAGAAATTTAACATATATGAAATGTTTCTCTTTTTTTTAAAGATTTTTTTTTGATGTGGACCTTTTTAAAAGTCTTTATTGAATTTGTTACAATATTGCTTCCATTTTATGTTTTGGTATTTTGGGCAACTGAGGCCTGTGGGATTTTAGCTCCCTGACCAGGGTTCAAACCTGCACCCCTTGTACTGGAAGGTGAAGTGTTAACCACTGGACCACCAGGGAAGTCTGCAAGAAATGTTTCTTTAACTTCCTCTCAATTTGTGTTTTTGAAACTTAATACTTCATATCAGCAGTGGCATCAGTTAGACTTATACCTTGACCTTTCAGTTTCTCATTTAATATAAGACAATTTTATCAAAATCCTGCAATGGATATTTTATTGTGGAGAGCAAACATTATAACCAAGGGTTTTTTAATTGCCAAGTGATTTGTGAAACTAACCCCTTCCTGACCCTGTCCCTTCCCAGCTCCTGATTAATTAGATGATACCAGCAGTGGCTTTGGGTCAAAAGCAGAAAACACCAGATGGTATCATGTCTACCTGGGGGTATAGAAAAAACAAGGTTCATTTGAGGAGGGGAGGATATCAAGCGGGTTGTATGACATTAAAACTCTGAATGTGAAAGATGGAGTCTGGATAAATTTCAATAACTTACCTACAGACTTTGAAGAGAAACTTAAAAATCTTGATGAAACAATTAATACTTACGGAAAAAAATGATAACACTTATGGATGGGTGATTAAGACTCCTTACGGCAAAGATTGCAGGCTGCTTGCCCATTAGGTAAACACTCTTTCTTCCTTAGTAACATAACTCTTGGAGAAGGAAATGGCAACCCACTCCAGTATTCTTGCCTGGAGAATCCCATAGACAGAGGAGCCTGGTGGGCTGCAGTGCATGGGGTTGCAAAAGAGTCAGACACGACTAAAGCGACTAAGCAACAACAAGCCACATAACTCAGATTTTGTTCAGAAGGTCAGTGTGCCAAGCTAAAATATTTTTTTCCCAGCCTCCTTGCAATTAAGGGAGTATTCATTGAAATTTACTAGAAGTCTTTGGTTCATGTTTTCTGAAATTCTCTTTAAAGAGGGCCTGTCTTGGATGAGAGAAGAGCCTGTTTTGTCCCTTGTTTCCCTTTCTATTTTCCTAAAATGCAGATGTACTGGATGGAGCCCCAGCAGCCATCTTGTGACTTTGAAAAGGGAAACAACATGCTAAAGAATGCAGAGCAGAAATTTTAAAGTGCCTGGATCTCTCATGACTTTGTGGAACCACCTTACCAATTCCACACTGGCAGACCAATGGATTTTTAAGTTTTCATTTGTTCAAGCCACTGCAACAGGTTCTCAGTACTAACAGCGACACCCTTCCTAACTGATACATCCTGAAACTCTGCATGTTTACTACCTAATAATCTGAAGATCATAAGACAGACTTTTACTAACCACCTACTATGTGTAGTAAACTGGGAAAGTTTCTCTGTAGGGAGCTCAAAAATGGATCAGACAAGGATCCTGTCTGTCACAAAGTCACTATCTACTAAAAGAGCTAAGGCATGTCCTCCCTACAGTAGTGATACAAGAGATTAATAGAGACTGAAGAGGATGAAAGGGGAGCTGGCAGTAAGACATCATTTTAGAATAACATCCTAAAAAAAAAAAATAGAATAACATCCTGAAAAAGGTGAGGTATGTAGGTTTCAAATGAAGCAAGCTTTTAAAAAAAATGCCATCAGACTACAGAAGAGAAGAAGAAAATGGCTCATTTCCTTGAGAGAGGAATATGATTGATAATTCCTTCTTTCTAACTATTTTCTACACAATTTAGTTGAATATAAGAGCCAGTGGAGGCCAAAACAAGAATGCCATTAGGAGTTTTGCCAACTCTTAAGCATTCCCGTGGAAGAAATTCCTCATCTCATGTCAGAGGAAGGAAACTATTGAAGCAATATGATAGCTGTTACTTCCACTAAGTGGTAGCTGAACAATTTAGCCCTGGGACTGACAAGAGCCAGAATTGATTGCCTGGCTGTTCATCAAATCCAACAATGCAGGAAGTGAGCAGGTGAGCATCCTGGCACTCCCCAGAGTCCCTGGGTTCTTCTCCTACAATCAGTTGCTGTTTTTATAATATAGAGAGCATTTCCCCCTGTTACTGTGTATGAAAATAGTCTTCATAGCCTCTACCAAACTTATTTTACATTTATAATTTTGGCCAGTCTGATAGGACTGTAAAGGGTCTCATTGTGGTTTTAAGGTGCATTTCCATGAATACAAAGCAGGCTAAACATCTTTGATGTGTTTATTACACATTTTTTTTGTTTTTCCAGTAGTCATGTATGGATGTGAGAGTTGGACCATAAAGAAGGTCCTGAGTGCCGAAGAATTGCTGCTTTTGAACTGTGGTGTTGGAGAAGACTCTTGAGAGTCCCTTGGACTTCAAGGAGGTCGAACCAGTCAATCTTAAAGGAAATCAATCCTGAATATTCATTGGAAGGGCTGATCCTTTGGCCAATCCTTTGGCCAAAGCTCTAATCCTTTGGCCACCTGATGCAAAAAACTGACTCATTAAAAAAGACCCTGATGCTGGGAAAGATTGAAGGCAGGAGGAGAAGGGGACACAGAGGGCAAGATCATTGGTTGGCATCACATACTCAATGGACATGAGTCTGAGCAAGCTCTGGGAGATGGTGAAGGACAGGGAAATGAAATGAAAATGGAGAGATCACAACAGACAACACTGAAATACAAAGGATCATAAGAGACTACTACCAGCAGCTCTATGCCAATAAAATGGACAACTTGGATGAAATGGACAAATTCTTAGAAAAGTATAACTTTCCAAAACTGAACCAGGAAGAAATAGAAGATCTTAACAGACCCATCACAAGCAAGGAAATCGAAACTGTAATCAAAAATCTTCCAGCAAACAAAAGCCCAGGACCAGATGGCTTCACAGCTGAATTCTACCAAAAATTTAGAGAAGAGCTAACACCTATCTTACTCAAACTCTTCCAGAAAATTGCAGATGAAGGTAAGCTTCCAAACTCATTCTATGAGGCCACCATCACCCTAATTCCAAAACCAGACAAAGATGCCACAAAAAAAGAAAACTACAGGCCAATATCACGGATGAACATAGATGCAAAAATCCTTAACAAAATTCTAGCAAACAGAATCCAACAACATATTAAAAAAATCATACACCATGACCAAGTGGGCTTTATCCCAGGAATGCAAGGATTCTTTAATATCCGCAAATCAATCAATGTAATACACCACATTAACAAATTGAAAGATAAAAACCATATGATTATCTCAATAGATGCAGAGAAAGCCTTTGACAAAATTCAACACTCATTTATGATTAAAACTCTCCAGAAAGCAGGAATAGAAGGAACATACCTCAACATAATAAAAGCTATATATGACAAACCCACAGCAAGCATCACCCTCAATGGTGAAAAATTGAAAGCATTTCCCCTGAAATCAGGAACAAGACAAGGGTGCCCACTCTCACCACTACTATTCAACATAGTGTTGGAAGTTTTGGCCACAGCAATTCAGAGCAGAAAAAGAAGTAAAAGGAATCCAGATAGGAAAAGAAGAAGTGAAACTCTCACTGTTTGCAGATGACATGATCCTCTACATAGAAAACCCTAAAGACTCTACCAGAAAATTACTAGAGCTAATTAATGAATATAGTAAAGTTGCAGGATATAAAATTAACACACAGAAATCCCTTGCATTCCTATATACTAACAATGAAAAAACAGAAAGAGAAATTAAGGAAACAATACCATTCACCATTGCAACAAAAAGAATAAAATACTTAGGAGTATATCTACCTAAAGAAACAAAAGACCTATACATAGAAAACTATAAAACACTGATGAAAGAAATCAAAGAGGACACAAACAGATGGAGAAACATACCGTGTTCATGGATTGGAAGAATCAATATTGTCAAAATGGCTATTCTACCCAAAATCAATGCTACCAACGGTATTTTTTCACAGAACTAGACCAAATAATTTCACAATTTGTATGGAAATACAAAAAACCTCGAATAGCCAAAGTAATCTTGAGAAAGAAGAATGGAACTGGAGGAATCAACCTGCCTGACTTCAGACTCTACTACAAAGCCACAGTCATCAAGACAGTATGGTACTGGCACAAAGACAGAAATATAGATCAATGGAACAGAATAGAAAGCCCAGAGATAAATCCACGAACCTATGGACACCTTATCTTTGACAAAGGAGGCAAGGATATACAATGGAAAAAAGACAACCTCTTTAACAAGTGGTGCTGGGAAAACTGGTCAACCACTTGTAAAAGAATGAAACTAGAACACTTTCTAACACCATACACAAAAATAAACTCAAAATGGATTAAAGATCTAAATGTCAGACCAGAAACTATAAAACTCCTAGAGGAGAACATAGGCAAAACACTCTCCGACATAAATCACAGCAAGATCCTCTATGACCCACCTCCCAGAATATTGGAAATAAAAGCAAAACTAAACAAATGGGACCTAATGAAACTTAAAAGCTTTTGCACTACAAAGGAAACTATAAGTAAGGTGAAAAGACAGCCCTCAGATTGGGAGAAAATAATAGCAAATGAAGAAACAAAGGATTAATCTCAAAAATATACAAGCAACTCCTGCAGCTCAATTCCAGAAAAATAAATGACCCAATCAAAAAATGGGCCAAAGAACTAAACAGACATTTCTCCAAAGAAGACATACAGATGGCTAACAAACACATGAAAAGATGCTCAACATCACTCATTATTAGAGAAATGCAAATCAAAACCACAATGAGGTACCATTACACACCAGTCAGGATGGCTGCTATCCAAAAGTCTACAAGCAATAAATGCTGGAGAGGGTGTGGAGAAAAGGGAACCCTCTTACACTGTTGGTGGGAATGCAAACTAGTACAGCCGCTATGGAGAACAGTGTGGAGATTTCTTAAAAAACAGGAAATAGAACTGCCATATGACCCAGCAATCCCACTTCTGGGCATACACACTGAGGAAACCAGATCTGAAAGAGACACGTGCACCCCAATGTTCATCGCAGCACTGTTTATAATAGCCAGGACATGGAAGCAACCTAGATGCCCATCAGCAGATGAATGGATAAGGAAGCTGTGGTACATATACACCATGGAATATTACTCAGCCGTTAAAAAGAATTCATTTGAAACAGTCCTAATGAGATGGACGAAACTGGAGCCCCTTATACAGAGTGAAGTAAGCCAGAAAGATAAAGAACATTACAGCATACTAACACATATATATGGAATTTAGAAAGATGGTAACGATAACCCTATATGCAAAACAGAAAAAGAGACACAGATGTACAGAACAGACTTATGGACTCTGTGGGAGAATGTGAGGGTGGGATATTTCAAAAGAACAGCATGTATACTATCTATGGTGAAACAGATCACCAGCCCAGGTGGGATGCATGACACAAGTGCTCAGGCCTGGTGCAATGGGAAGACCCAGAGGAATCGGGTGGAGAGGGAGGTGGGAGGGGGGATCAGGATGGGGAATACATGTAACTCCATGGCTGATTCATGTCAATGTATGACAAAACCCACTGCAATATTGTGAAGTAATTAGCTTCTAATTAGCAACTAATAAAAAAAAAAAGAGGAGTATGAAATCAAATGGCTCTGATCCTTTTTCAGCATCTAAAAAAAAAAAAAATAAAATAAAATAATTGTCTGTCCCTGAACCAATAAACAGCTTCTTAATTATTACAGTGTTGTTTTAAATCTTGACATCTTATGGGGGCAAATATGCCCATTGAGATTGTTGCAGTTTTCTATACCCTTTCCAGTTCCATATAAATTTTAACATGTTGGCCTAGTTTAACAACCACATAAACTATTGTTTTTATTGTGATTACATAGTATCCATATATTAATTTGAGGAAAACTGATATAATAGTCAACCTTCTAACCCATAAGTTTATTATATTTCTCTATATCTTCTTTGATATCTCTCAATAAGATTATATAATTTTCTCTATAACACCTGTTGTTAGATTTTCTTCCTAGATGCTTTGTATATTTTGGTACCATTGTAAATAGTATCTTTTACTTTTTTTCATTTTGCAAATTTTTGATGCTGATATATAGAAATGCAATTGATTTTTTTGTATCCAGTAAACTTGTTTAACTCTCTTAAGCCTAATAAAATATATCTTTAGATTTATTTTGAATTATCTTTTATATATGAACATTATATTTTAATAATAATAGTTTTGTTCTTTCCTTTCTAGTCCTTACACAACTTTTTTTTTTCTTATACTTACTTACTTCATTGGCTAGGACCACTGCTACAATGTAAATAGCAGTGAGGATAGTAGAAATTCTTGTCCTGTTCTCAAAATATCACTATTAAGAATATTTGCTGTATGATTTTTGAAGATAACTTTTAAGAATGTACCCTTTCATTCTCACGTTGAGAAGAAATTTTATTTTAATCATGAAAGTATATTGGATTTTATTAAATGGTTTTTCTACATTTACTGAGACAATGTTATGATTTTCTTCTTTAATATGGTAGCATGGTGGATTATATTAATTCATCTTCTAGTGTAAAACAACTTTGAATGCCTGGGATACAACCAACTTGGTCATGAGGCGTTATCCTTTTTATATACTGCTAGATTCACCTTGCAGATATTTAGGACTTTTGTGCCTATGTTCATCCAGAAGATTGACTGTAATTTTCTTTTCATGAACTGTGTTTGTCAGGTTTTAGTATCAAGGTTATACTAGTCTCAAGAGTTAGTGATTCTTCTTTTTCTGTTTTCTGAAAGAATTTAAGATTAATAGTATTTCTTTCATGAGTGTTCGGTAGAACTTGCTGGTGAATTTGAGCCTGGAACTCTTTCAGGATGAGCATTTGGGGCTATGGATTTCATTTCTCTTAATTATTAGAAGTAGGAAGGATGAACATATGGCTTATCCTCCAAAATGTAACATTTCTGAGAATTAAAAGTATTAAAATAATGAATAGATATTAATCAATGATGGGCATAAACTGGGACTGTTTTGGGCAAAATGAGGTTTATGGACATCACAATAGTAAGATTCCTATTTCTCCTTATAGATTTCCTATTTCTTTCTGAAAAAATTAAGTTATGTATTTAAAAAAAAAAAACTGTCCAATTTGTCTAAATTTTTCAAGTGTATTGGTACAGAGATTTCCTATCAATCTTCTTTTTATTTAACATGTTCCTCCCCCAACACACACACACCAGCTTTACTGAGGACCATGTTAATCTTACATTGTCTTATTTATATTTGTGACATCTGTAAGTGTGACTCTTTTTTGCTTCTGGATATTGGTTATTTATGCCTTAGTTTCTTGATCACTCTTGATAGAGATATTGTTATTTGTTTAAAATCAACAAGCAACTTTTGGCTTTGTTGAACAGCTCTGTTATGTAATTGTTTTCTGTTTTTAAAGTGTCTCCTTTCATCTTCATTACTCTTTTCTTGCTGATACAGCTCTAACTTCTTCAGATGAGTATTTAATTACTTAGGTTTCAGACCATCTGAAGGCAACTCACTTTGGGACTGTGTGTTACTCTTTCTGTACTGCATTCATAAATTATGACATGAAATATTTTGTTATTCTAGTCAACATATTTTCTAATATTTTCTTAATTTTGTTTTGATGCGTGGTCATTTTATGTCTCTAGCATATGGGGTTTTTTCCTCTTTCTAATTTTTCTGATTTCTAGTTTGTCTTATGGTACAACCATGCTCTGTATGGTTTTGAACTGTTGAAATATATTGATACTTGCTTTGTGGTTCATTTATGTTTTGTGAATGTTCTGTACACACAAAAATATAATGTATTCTACAGTAGTTATGTAGAGATCTCAGTATGTCAATTTTATTATTTTATTCAAATGTTTTCATGTCTACTCATTTTTGTTTTTTCTGTTAGTAACTAAGAGATGTAGTACCAAAAGCAGCACTCCTCTATCCTTATAGATTTGTCTGTTTCCCCTCGAAGTTCTATCAGTGTTACATATCCTGAATTCAGTTCAGTTCAGTCACTCAGTCATGTCCAACTTGTTGCAACCCCATGGACTGCAGCACACCAGGCTTCCCTATCCATCACCAACTCCCAGAGCTTGCTCAAACTAATGTCCATCAGGTCAGTGATACAATCCAACCATCTCATCCTCTGTCACCCCCTTCTCCTCCTGCCTTCAATCTTTCCCACCATCAGGGACTTTTCCAATGAGTCAGTTCTTTGCATCAGGTGGCCAAAGTATTAGAGCTTCAGCTTCAGCATCAGTCCTTCCAAAGAATACTCAGGACTGATTTCCTTCAGGATTGACTGTTTGGGTCTCCTTGCAGTCCAAGGGACTCTCAAGAGCCTTCTTCAACACCACAGTTCAAAAGCATCAATTCTTCAGCAGTCAGCTTTCCTTATGGTCCAACTCTCACATCCATACCATGACTACTGGAAAAACCATATAGCTTTGACTAGACGGACCTTTGTCAGCAAAGTAATGTCTCTGCTTTCTGATATGCTTTTTAATATGCTGGGCTGGTCACAGTTTTTCTTCCAAGGAGCAAGTGTCTTAATTTCATGGCCGAAGTCACCACTTGCAGTGATTATGGAGCCCAAAAAAATAAAATCTCTCACGGTTTCCATTGTTACCCCATCTATTTGCCATGAAGTGATCGGAATGGATGCCATGATGTGCCTTTTTTGAATGCTGAGTTTTAAGTTAGCTTTTTAACTCTCCTCTTTCACTTTCATTAAGAGGCTCTTTAGTTCCTCTTTCCTTTCTGCCATCAGGGTGGTGTCATCTGCATATCTGAGGTTACTGATATTTCTCCCAGCAATCTTTTTTTTTTTTCTCCCAGCAATCTTGATTCCAGCTTGTGCTTCATCCAGCTTGGCATTTTGCATGATGTACTCTGCATGTAAGTTACATAAGTAAGGTGACATATATACAGCCTTGACATACTCCTTTCCCAATTTGGAGCCAGTTTGTTGTTTTATGTCTGGTTCTAACTGTTGCTTCTTGACCTAAATACAGATTTCTCAGGAGGCAGGTAAGGTGGTCTGGTATTCCCTTCTCTTTAAGAATTTTCCAGTTTTGTGATCCACACAGTCAAAGGCTTTGGCGTAGTCAATAAAACAGAAGTATATGTTTTTCTGAAACTCTTGCTTTTTCTATGATCCAAAGGACGTTGGCAATTTGAAATCTGGTTCCTCTGCCTTTTCTAAATTCAGATTGGACATTTAGAAGTTCTTGGTTCATGTACTGTTGGAGCCTCGCTTGGAGAATTTTGAGCATTACTTTGCTAGCATGTGAGATGAGTGCAATTGTGCAGTAGTTTGAATATTCTTTGGCATTGCCTTTCTTTGGGATTGGAATGAAAACTGACCTTTTCCAGTCCTGTGGCCACTACTGAGTCTTCCAAATTTGCTGGCATATAGAGTGCAGCACTTTCACAGCATCATCTTTTAGGATTTGAAATAGCTCAGCTGGAATTCCATCATCTCCACTAGCTTTTTTGTAGTGATGCTTCCTAAGGCCCACTTGGCTTCAAATTCCAGGATGTCTGGCCTAGGTGAGTGATCACACCATGGTTTTCTGGGTCATTAAGATCTTTTTTGTATAGTTCTGTGTATTCTTGCCACCTCTTCTTAATATCTTGTGCTTCTGTTAGGTCCATACTGTTTCTCTCCTTTATTGTGGCCATCATTGCATGAAATGTTTCCTTGGAATTTTTCTCTAATTTTCTTGAAGAGATCTCTAGTCTTTCCAATTCTATTGTTTTTCTCTATTTCTTTGCATAGCCTAAGGGTATATGTTGAAAAATATACAAATTGAAGATTGTTATATAGTTTCAGCAATGGAACCTTTTTAACCATGAATCAATATTTTTTGTATGTATGCATGCTATGCATGCTAAGTTGCTTCAGTTGTGTCCGACTCTTTATGACACTATGAACTGGAGCTCGCCAGGATCCTCTGTCCATGAGTGGGTAGCCATGCCGTCTGACCCAGGGATGGAACCCACTTCTCTTATGTCTCCTGCACTGGCAGTCAGGTTCTTTACCACTAGCGCCACCTGGGAAACCCTCGACCTCCTTTACTGCTGCAATTTTATTTTCTTTAAAAATATTTTCCCACTTAATATAGCTATACTAGTTTTCTTTGGTGTAGAATGTATCAGGAAGTCTTATTTAATAATGTCACTTCCAAATTTTCTCTATCCTTAATCCTTATACTTCTAAGATACGTTTCTTGCAAATAACATGCAGGTAGAATTTGTCTTTATGAAGTCTGAAAATCTTTGTTTTTTTGACTGGGGCATTTATTTCATTTATATAAAATGTAATTAGTACTACATTATGAATGCCATAACATTGCACCACTCCTAAAGGCACAGTTCACACTGTACATATCTTTGCACTTAGGTCTGAAAACATATTTTGTGCTTTCTACTTGTCATACCTGTTGCACTTTTTTGTCCTTTTTTTAAAGCTTATTTTGAATTTACTGAGTATTTTAGTTATTCCAATGTTGTCCCCTCTAATGTTGCTCCTTGGAAGGAAAGCTATGGCAAACATAGACAGTGTATTAAATACAGAGACATCAATTTGCCAACAAAGGTCTGAAGAGTCAAAGGTGTGGTTTTTCTAGTAGTCATGTACAGATGTGAGAGTTGCACCATAAAGAAAGCTGACTGCTGAAAAACTGATGTTTTTGAATTTTGGTGCTGGAGAAAACTCTTGAGAGTCCTTTGGACTGCAAGGAGATCAAACCAGTCAATCCTAAAGGAAACAGTCTTGAATATTCATTGGAAGGACTGGTGCTGAAGCTGAAGCTCCAATACTTTGGCCACCTGATGCAAAGAGCTGACTCATTGGAAAAGACCCTGATGCTGGGAAAGATTGAAGGCAAAAGAAGAAAGGCGTGGCAGAGGATTAGATAGTTAGATAGCATCACCGACTCAGTGAACATGAAATTTACCAAACTCTGGGAGATAGTGAAGGACAGGGGAGCCTGGCAAGCTGCAGTCTGTGGGGTCATAAAGAGTCTAGCAACTGAGCAACAGTCACCCGGCTAAGTAGTTTAAGAAGTTATACATTCTGTTCATTTCTTTTAGTAGTTGTCCTTGAAATTATAATATGCTTACTTAAGCTAATGAAGTCTGAATAAATCCCTTAATTTCTTCCTGCATAATAAAAGAAACTTAGAACAGTTCCCAGCTTATAATCATTTTTCCATGAATTTTAGCTATTCTTGTTTAGCCTTTGAAGACATTATTATTATTCTTTTATTAATCAGTACTTGCTTGGATTCACTTTACTGTTTATCCCTGTGTCTTAAACCTACCATCTAGGAAAACTTTCCTTCTGAAAAACATGTGTCATTTCAAATTTTCTCTATTGAAAGTCTGCTGAAGACAAACTAAAATTTGAAGACAAATTTTTGTTTGACTGAAAATGTCTTTGTTTCACCATGATTCTTAAAAGGTATTTTCAATGGCTGTAGAATTCGACTCTGACTCTTATTTTCCTTCACTGCATTGACTCTCCTACTGGCTTCTGGCTCCTGTTACTGCTCCGGATAGACCAGTTTCAGTGTAATCACTGCTGCTGCATCTTTTCTTAAAAAACAAAAATTATTCATTTTTGGCTGCGCTGGGTCTTCCGTTGCTGTGTGTGGGTGATGGGGCTACTCTCTAGTTGCTGTGGGGAAGCTTCTCATTGCAGTGGCTTCTCTTGTTCTGTTGCAGGGGCTTATTGCTGCATGGCACATGGGATCTTCCCAGATCAGGGATCGGACCCATGTCCCTGCATTGGAAGGATGATTCTTAACCACTAGACCACCAGGGAAGCCCGCCCTTTCTTTTTTTTTTTTTTTTAAACTTTAATTTACTGTGCACCAGCAACTATTTTTAAAAGAATATTTATTTATTTATTTATTTTGGCTTCGCTGGCTTACAGTATGGAAAGCTGTATTGCAAGGCCTTTCAGATTCCCACTGGAGATGTAAGAATGCTTAGCCATGGATTCTAGGAAAATTAAATTGAAAAGCTAGGCAAGTATCAACTCTGGGTAAAATTCAAAGTTGTATAAGAAAGGATATATAATCATGGTACTATGGTACTATGGTCAGTACTAAGCAATCTTATGTGCTTAGTCACTCAGTTGTGTCTGACTCTTTCAGACCCCATGCACTGTAGTCCACCAGGCTCCTCTGTCCCTGGAATTCTCCAGGGAAGAATACTGGAGTGGGTTGCCATTCCCTTCTCCAGAGGATCTTCCCAACCCAGGGATTGAACTTGCATCTCTTGAATTGCAAACAGGTTTTTTACCACTGAGCCACCAAGGGAAGCCCCAGTGAACAATCTTAAATAGTCGCAATAAGTAAGTATATAGATTAACCAGTAGTGTTGATGATCCACATGGCAGGCTGTGTGAGTCTCCTGCCTGAGGTCACTGTAATAAGGAGCCTGGTGGGGAGAAGAGCTTAGTGGCTCAGCACTCAGTGTACAGGCTTTCCCACATTCCTCCCCCTTTCAGCCTGACAGCCCACCCTACTGTACTGATTCCACTCTAGTTTCTCTCCTGGGAACATTCCTCCATTTCTGCAGGATAGAGGAAGAGTAGTTGCCCAACAGATGGGGCGGGAGGGGATACCAAAAGAAATGACATTTCTTTTTTTTTTTTCTCTTTTCATTAATTTTTATTAGTTGGAGGCTAATTACTTTAAAATATTGTAGTGGGTTTTGTCATACATTGACATGAATCAGCCATGGAGTTACATGTATTCCCCATCCTGATCCCCCCACCCACCTCCCTCTCTACCCAATCCCTCTGGGTCTTCCCAGTGCACCAGGCCTGAGCACTTGTCTCATGCATCCCACCTGGGCTGGTGATCTGTTTCACCATAGATAATATACATGTTTCGATGCTGTTCTCTCGAAACATCCCACCCTCGCCTTCTCCCACAGAGTCCAAAAGTCTGTTCTGTACATCTGTGTCTCTTTTTCTGTTTTGCATATAGGGTTATCATTACCATCTTTCTAAATTCCATATATATGTGTTAGTATGCTGTAATGTTCTTTATCTTTCTGGCTTACTTCACTCTGTATAATGGGCTCCAGTTTCATCCATCTCATTAGAACTGATTCAAATGAATTCTTTTTAACGGCTGAGTAATATTCCATGGTGTATATGTACCACAGCTTCCTTATCCATTCATCTGCTGATGGGCATCTAGGTTGCTTCCATGTCCTGGCTATTATAAACAGTGCTGCGATGAACATTGGGGTGCACGTGTCTCTTTCAGATCTGGTTTCCTCAGTGTGTATGCCCAGAAGTGGGATTGCTGGGTCATATGGCAGTTCTATTTCCAGTTTTTTAAGAAATCTCCACACTGTTCTCCATAGTGGCTGTACTAGTTTGCATTCCCACCAACAGTGTAAGAGGGTTCCCTTTTCTCCACACCCTCTCCAGCATTTATTGCTTGTAGACTTTTGGATAGCAGCCATCCTGACTGGCGTGTAATGGTACCTCATTGTGGTTTTGATTTGCATTTCTCTAATAATGAGTGATGTTGAGCATCTTTTCATGTGTTTGTTAGCCATCTGTATGTCTTCTTTGGAGAAATGTCTGTTTAGTTCTTTGGCCCATTTTTTGATTGGGTCATTTATTTTTCTGGAATTGAGCTGCAGGAGTTGCTTGTATATTTTTGAGATTAATCCTTTGTCTGTTTCTTCATTTGCTATTATTTTCTCCCAATCTGAGGGCTGTCTTTTCACCTTACTTATAGTTTCCTTTGTAGTGCAAAAGCTTTTAAGTTTCATTAGGTCCCATTTGTTTAGTTTTTGCTTTTATTTCCAATATTCTGGGAGGTGGGTCATAGAGGATCTTGCTGTGATTTATGTCGGAGAGTGTTTTGCCTATGTTCTCCTCTAGGAGTTTTATAGTTTCTGGTCTTACATTTAGATCTTTAATCCATTTTGAGTTTATTTTTGTGTATGGTGTTAGAAAGTGTTCTAGTTTCATTCTTTTACAAGTGGTTGACCAGTTTTCCCAGCACCACTTGTTAAAGAGGTTGTCTTTTTCCCATTGTATATCCTTGCCTCCTTTGTCAAAGATAAGGTGTCCATAGGTTCGTGGATTTATCTCTGGGCTTTCTATTTTGTTCCATTGATCTATAAGAAATGACATTTCTTATCTGATCTTTCAAATAAAGCCCCTGTGTTCCATGCTTCTTGTCTCCCTCACCTTCATCCGTCTTCTGTGGTACCTGGTGCCTCCCTGGTATTCCTCAGCATCTCTGCAGGGGAAGAGAGCCTGCTTCATGACACCACCCTGGGTAGGTTCTTGGGTTCATGAACCCCTTCCTTCTGCTGAAACGCTTACTACTTTTATGCTGCTTTCAATTTCTTCTTTAAAAAAAAAAAAAAGAACAAAAAACTGTTATTGGTTTCCTTTTTTTTTTTAATGTGGGCCACTTTTAAAGTCTTTATTGAATTTGCTGGGCTTCCCTGGTGGCTTAGACAGTAAACAATCAGCCTGCAATATAGGAGACCTGGGTTGGATCCCCGGGTTGGGAAGATCCCCTGGAGAAGGGAATGGCAACCCACTCCAGTAATCTTGCCTTTGAGAATTCCATGGACAGAAGAGTCTGGCGGGCTACAGTCGATGGAGTCGCAAAGAGTCGGACACAACTGAGGGACTAATACTAAACTTGTTACAATACTGCTTATGTTTTGTTTTTTTTTTTTTTTTAGTTTTTTTGGCTCCAAGACATGTGGGATCTTAGCTCCCCATCCAGGGATCAAACCTGTATCCCCTGGATTGAAAGGCTGAGTCTTAACCACTGGACTGCCAAGAAAGTCCCTGCTTTCAGCTTCTGAAATGGGGTTTTAGATATCTCCAGATTTCAAGGAAGGTGGAATTTTTATTTCCCTTTCTTATGCTTGTACTCTTTTTTTTGGCTGTGCCAGGTATTTGTTGTGGCATGCACCAGGTGTTTTTGAGGCATGTGGAATCTTTTAAACATATTTGTTTTACATTGGAATATACATGTCTAATCTTAGTTACAGCATGTCAACTCTTAGTTGCCACATGTGGGATCTAGTTCTTCTGACCAGGGATTGAACCCGGGCTCCTGAATTGAGAGTATGGGAGTCTTAGCTACAGACTACCAGAAAAGTTCCTGTGCTTATCCTTTTGAGCTGATTTTCAAGAGAGAAGAAAAAGGGATGAAGAATGTCACCACCTTAAAACTGAAAGTCCATGTTGTTGGTAACACTTAACACGTGGGCGACAGCCCAGGAAAATCACTGTTGACATGAACTGGAGGGATGGGAATACAATCCAGCATCTCCACATGACTGCGGACAGGTCCTTTCCTAAAAGGACCTCAGCACCTGGCGGGTGAGTCACAGCTCCCACCGCTCCTTGTGGACAAACCCCGGTCACCTTCAGGCTATGACTGCCTCACCCCACTGGCTTTGGATATGTGAGTCCAGGCCCAGGGAGTGACATGTAACAGGGAAAAGTCATTGGAAGAGATGAGGCCAGGGTAATGAGAGGCAAGAGTGTCGGGTAGTCCATCCACATGGATGCTGAAGTCTTTTAAAACTACACTTGAAATAAGGAAAGAAGTCCTTTTCCTCTGAAGAACTGGCTATCCTCTGAGAATCTGCAGCACATTTTAATGCCTTTGACTTTGTAAAATGATGTCAGTTTTCCAGCTGTAGTATTTATCTACACTGCATGCAAAACTCTAAGGGTAGTTTTTCCTCATTTGCTACAATAATGAAATACCTTATGAAAAGTCATAGAGTCTTTCATTTTGCATTTGTGCCCTCATGCAAATTCAACAAATATTTATTGAGTGCCTACTATATACCAGACCGAGTTCTTTTTGTTTTGGAGGGATAGTAGTAAACCCTTTCCCCTGGACTTGGGCTTTGAATGATGGTTAAGTTTTAGAATTCAGCCTCTTGATACAGTTCTGTTCAGATTTTCTGTTTTTCTTGAGTTTCAGTAGTTTGGTCTTTCTGGATCTTTTCCCATTTCATCCAGGTTATTTAATTTGTTGGCATACAATTATGATAGTATACCATTCAAATCCTTTTTATTCCCATAAGATTGGTAGTGATGTCCTTTCTTTCATCCCAAATATTAGTAATTTGTGTTTTCCTCCCTTTTGCCCCCCTTTGTGTTTAGCTAAAAGTTTGTCAATTTTATTGATTTCTTCTGAGAACCAACCTTTCCTTTTGCTAATTTTTCTCTATTGTTTTTCTATTCTCTATTTTGGTTCTTTCCACTGTATATTATTTTCTTCTTTTTGCTTGCTTTAGGTTTACTGTACTCTTCTAATTTGTTAAGATGGAAGGCTAGGCTATAAATTTCAACTCTCATCTTTTAAACTATTGGGATCATCGCTTCTTGGCCTTTTGGCTAAGATCAAGTGTAAACTATTGGGATCACAATTTTAAATTTCCTTCAGAGGACTGCTTTAGCTGTATCCAAGTCCTATGTTATACTTTTTATCTCAGTCATAATTTTTTCTAATTTTTCTTATGATTTCTTCTTTGTTCCACAGGTTATTTGGTTTGGGGGTATTTTAATTTCCATATGTTTTTGAATTCCCCAAATTTCCTTCTATTACTGGTTCCTAATTTGATTCCATTGTGGTTGGAAAACATACTTTGTATGATTTCATTACTTTTAAATTTATTGAGAGCTTGCTTTGTGGCCTAATATATGATTTATCCTGAAAAATGTTCCATGTGCATTTGGAAAGAATGTGTATTTGACCATGTTGAGTGCAAATGTTCCACAGATGTGTTGGGTCTAGTTGAATATTGGTGTTGTTCTTGACTTCTTTTTCCTTGTTGATCATCTGCCTTATTCTATCCATTACGGAAAGTGAGGGTGTTGAAATCCCCAATTTTTGTTGTTGAATTGTTTAGTTTTCTCCTTTGATTCTGTCAGTTTTTGCTATTTTGGGGTTCAGCTGTTATGCACACAAGTGCTTCCCTTTTAAAAAATATATCGGTATTTACTTTTTTTAAAAAAAACATTTCTTTCTTTTTGGCGGTGCTGGGTCTTTGTTGCTGCACCCTGGGGTTTTCTCTAGTTGCGTGCTTCTCATTGTGGTGGCTTCTCTTGTTGTGGAGCACAGGCTCTAGGGCACTGGGGATTCAGTACTTGTAGCTCCCAGGCTCTAGATCACAGGCTCAACAGTTGCCCAGTGGCATGTGGGATCTTCCTGGAGAGGGATCCAACCTGTGTCTCCTGCGTTGGTAGGCAGATTCTTTACCACTGAGCCAGCAGGGAAGTCACACAGGCGTTTCTTAAATGTTATGCTTTCTTAATGGATTGACCTGTTTGTTAGTATAAAATGTTCTTTGTTTCTAGGAACAATTTACAGCTGAAAGTCTAGTTTGTCTGATATTAGTATAGCCACTGCATCTTTCTTTTTACATGGCATATGTCTTTCTGTTCTTTTACTTTCAACCAATTTGTGACTTTAAAGTGTCTCTTGTAGACGGTATATAGTTGGATCGTGTTTTTATATATATTTTGTCAGTCTCTGTCTTTTGATTGGAGTATTTAGTACATGTACATTTAATGAAATTACTGATAAGGCAGGATTTATGACTGCCATTTTGCTATTTGTTCTCTATATATCTTATGTCTTTTTGTTCGTCTGTTTCCTTATTATTGCCTTCTTTTGTGCTATATATTTTCTACTGTAGTATTTTAATGTCTTTGTTGTTTCTTTTACTATATTTTAAAGAGTCATTTTTAATGGTTGTGTTGGGGATTACAATTAACTTAAAATAATCTAGGTAGAATTAACACTAGCTTAATTTCAGTAGTACACCCTAACTAAGCTCCAGTTGTGCTCCATTCTCTCTCTTCTCCTTTGCACTATTAGTATTATTATCATTCCAGTTACATATAAGTACATATATATAAATGCACACTGTTTATTTAACTTATATTCAGAGTACATCATGTGAAATGCCAGGTTGGATGAATCACAAGCTGGGATCAAGATTTCTGGGAGAAATATTAACAACCTCAGATATGCAGATGATACCACTCTAATGGCAGAAAGTGAAGAGGAACTAAAGAGCCTCTTGATGAGGGTGACAGTGAAAAAACTGGCTTAAAACTCAACATTCAAAAAACTAAGATCATGGCATCTGGTCCCATCACTTCATGCCAAATAGAAGGGGAAAAAGTGGAAGCAGGGATAGAGTTTATTTTCTTCTTTTTATGCCTTCAATATTCTGGTAGGTAACTTACAACTCTTCCTTTGCCTTCACTTTCTGCTGGCTCGAAACCTCTAAGTCAACCTGAAGTGAGAGATTAGGGCCTTTTCAGATGTTTCAAGAGTGTGCACAGTCTTGCACTGTGCAAGACATTCTGGATTCCCAGGAATATGTCAGAGCTAGCTTTCAAGGCACCCTATGGACTCTCATTCCCCATTTTTGCTTTCATTTTTTGGTTAACCTCTTGTTAGCCCCAATTGGTTTTACCACCTCAGGCAGCTGTGATGTTAAACAACTGCTGTTGATTGTTTTTAACAAATGCCCTAGGGATAGGACTGTTTGCACAGAGTGAATTCTGAAGCAGGTAAATAAAGATGAGCCCTGTGAATGGAGCTGCCAACAGGTCAAATAATGACAACTCTCTAGGGATGGGGTTTTAAGACTATCTAAACCCATTCCTCCCATCCAGTGGCTGCTAGTCTACTGGGTTTCAAAGCTACTATAGTTATGAGGCTATTAGTTCCCAAGGCTATGACAGAACCGGATAGGAGGGGTTGGGAATTGGGCAAGTTACAATGCCATCAGAGTCACTGTTCCTATCAAGCTTTAGTCATTTTTATTGAAAAACAATCTTTGGATGGTTGGAAGCCTTTGGTTAATGTCTGGAGTTCCGAAAAGGTTGATTTAACAATTTAAGCTGGTATTTTGTTTTTTACAGGGAACCAGATTTTTCTGCCATTCTGGAAGTGCTTCTGCCAGATTTATTTTTATCTCTCTTTATCCTGAATAGATCCCCTCAACCTCTATTTCTCTAAATCCTTGATAGTGCAGTATTTCATCAAATATCTTACATCTTACCTTTTCATCAAATATCTTACAACAATATAGCAGGGTGGTACAAAAGACTGAGCACATGTAAGAAATGGTAAATAGATAAGTACAGGTCCTGATGTCTTTTAAAAGGTCTTCTCCCTAGTATATACATTTGAAGTGTGAAAGATCTTCCAATCCCTCATTTTACGTGAGAGCTAAAACCTCTGAATAAGCAAAAGTGAAATAGATTTAGACCAAGTTTTCTACCAAAGTGGCTGTGAAATTAAGAGCCTAAACTAGGAGACTGTTTTGTTCTAATTTTCCTATGTGCTAATTATTTTGGAAATGAAGCATTTAAGCAGAGGTACATGAGTGACACACTGCAGAGAGAGTGGGATGACATTTGATCATTCTTTCCGGTGGGTGAACTTGTTATCTGTGCTCTTCATATACACAGACAGACATACACAGACTGCTTCCAGGCAGTCCTTGCTTTGAGGGTTCAGATATGCCTGAAGTCAGCTATCATAGTTTAATTCAATAATACCAGCGGATCAATGATATGGTTCAAATTTCAGTTGTCATGGCACAGTGTGAGTAAATGTGTCTAGTACCAGCTCATCTAGTACTAAGTTGACACCAGGTTTTTAGTCCAGAAATCACTACACAACAGGTGCATCATGGCCAGAGAGCAATCGAAGAAGTTCTTTCAGAGCTGTCAGTATTTGGTCTCTGAAAATTTTTTTTTTAAATTAACTTTTACTGAATTTACTTTACACTGTTATTATAGTTTCCATTGAACAGCCACACAAGTACATTTATCTCTGCTTTTTTGGATTTTCTTCCTTTTTAGGTCACCACAGTGCATTAAGTAGAGTTCCCCGTGCTGTACAGTATGTTCTCATTAGTTATCTATTTTATACATAGTAGTAAGTAAGCCTTTCTTCTGGGCTTCCCTCCTGGCTCACAGGGTAAAGAATCCGCCTGCAATGCAGGAGACCTGGGTTCAATCCCTGGGTTGGGAAGATCCCCTGGAGGAGGGCATGGCAACCCACTGCAGTATTCTTGCCTGGGAAATGCCATGAACAGAGGAGACTGGCAGACTACAGTCTGCATACTTCACTCTGAATGACACTCTCTAGGTTCATCCAGGTCTCTACAAATTTTGAGCATTTTTAAGCTCAGACACTAACAGCAAAGTGTATCACTGTGTTGCCTCCTTTTCTCCTAGTGATAAACCCACACAACCTTGTTAAAAGAAAACCCAACCTCCACCCACCATCCGCCCCTACCCAACCCCCCACCCCACCCTGCAAGCAAAAAACAAACATAGGTAACTGAAAGATAGAATCGGGCGATGGAAGTGCAGCAAAGAAACAAAAAAATGATAAAGATGGAAGTGACATGAAATATGCACGGAATGTAACTGGAGTTATTAAAAAAAAAAATAGGCACCTGTGGGAATACTGACCTCGACACCTTTCCAAAGACTCCAGATTTGCCCCCAGGGGAACGCAGGAATGAGAAGTTGAGGAAAGAGGCTTGGAAAAAAGGACCATACATCCCAGAGGACAGACGAGGCATTCAAGGCACTGTGACAGGGAACGCCCAGAGGATAATGAATAACGTGTTGAAAGTGATCCAAACGGGACGTTCTGCCAAGACTCGGAAAAGATGCTCTCTGTGCACAAAACGACACGTCCACGAGAAGACAAGCCCGGTTCAAGCCACTCCTGTTAAGCTTTTCCTGCACAGAAAGAACACAGTTCAAGTCTCCGTGTGTGTGATGGTTTACAGTATAAGTGATTAGTTTTGCTATTCTTTACATTTCCTTACACATTCGTAACCATCAGTGAAGAGTTAGGAATGTCTCGTGGAACAATGTTAGTTTTCCTCACGTGCGATGAAGATGGTTTCTCACTTCAGGGTCTTGTCCACAGCCGGCGAGGCCGGCTTGTGTGCACACGCACCCACCCATACGTTTAGCACACGGACACGCGTGCGACTTACACAGCGCGCGTCCACACATTGCAAGGTGGAGCCCAAGTCACGGCGACAGCTACTGGGGGAAGATTATAAATGCAGAATAGTCATTTTTCTCTCTGGATGGTTGTGATTGGGCTTCTGCGGGAGGCGGTGGGGAGTGAGCTCCCGCCAAGAGCTGAGGCCGAAGAAAGGGGGCGGTGCCGTGCGGGGAGGGAGCGGGGCACTGCGGGGAGGAGGCGAGGCCGGGGGCGTGGGGGGGGGGGCGGGCAGTGCGGGGAGAGAGCAAGGGGTGGGTGGGTGCGGGAAGCGGGGGGCGGTGCGGGGTGGGGCGGACGCTGGCTTCGCCCGCCGCTCGGTACCGCAGCCCCGCCAGCTGGCCGCCCGGAGGCGCGCGGACGTCGCGGGCCGGTGCGCGACGCGGGGGCGGTGGGGCGCGGGCCACGCACGGCGGCGGCGGGAGCGGCGGGCACGCACGCACGCGGGCGCGGGGCGGCACGCACGGCCGGACGCACGGCAGCGGCGGCGGCGGCAGGGGGCGCGGGCGGCGGGCGCGGCGGCGGCGGATGGCCCAGGGCTGACTTATGCGGCGCCTGGAGGGGCTGTGCCTGCGGCGGCGGCGGCGGCGGGGCCCTGGCCGCGAGCGGAGCGGGGACAAGATGAAGTACCAGAAGTACCTGACGGTGCTGCAGATGGCCATCGGCGTGACGCCGTCCAACCGCGGCAGCCTGCTGCCGCTCAAGAGGAGGCTGTGGTGAGGGCGGGGGCCGGCGCGCGCGGGCGGGGGGCGCGCTTGTCCGCTCCGGGACCCCCGGCGCGCGCGACCGGGCGGGGCCCGGACCGCGGCAGACGGAGGGGCCGCGCCGGCGGGTCTGGCTGGAAAGTCCAGCAGCTCTCGTGCTGCGTTTTCTGCGGCGCCTCCCATCCATCGGCTGCAGGTCGGGGTCATCATCGGTGGAGGGGGGCGGTGCTCCCACCTGGAAGCCGCTAGAGAAAGGTGTCCGGGATCATCCGGAGAAAGGTGTCCGGGATCACACGGGATCATCCGTCGGATTGTATGCCGTTTTGTTAGCATGTAAACATGTCACAAGAATTTCGGTGGTCACCCTGGTGTTCCATCCACTTGAAAGTTGGGTGCCTGGTTCTGTCAGAAGAGAAACGGTTCAGTAAAAAGGATGATGATGTAGAAAAAAGGTGTGATGATCATGGGATTCTGTGGTCATTTCAGTTAAAAAATGCGTGCTCAATACAGTCCCATAGAGGTTGATTCAATTCAATTGAACATAGCCCAGTTTAATTTGAAGGTGATAGAGAAAGGAAAAGAGGCTGCTTTTAGGGAGTGTAAAAAACTAATATCAGCTTTGTGAAACAAAATGGAATAACCATCCAAAGAACATAAAGATCGAGCGGTCAGTAAAAAAGAAGAGCTTAGAAAAACAGTCGCAATAGTGGAGAATTTTGAAGGTAAGACCAAAATACAAGAGCAGCGAAGTTCACGTCTTCGCTGTGCCACTTACTGTGTGACTGTAGACAAGTTACTGGAGAGTCTGTTTCTTCTGTAAAATGGAAATGATACTCTCTCCCTCGTGGGGTCGTGGGTAGATCAACTGCCATGGTCAGTGCATAGTGCCACTCTCCCCGGCTGCATAGTAGGTGCTGAGTAAATACTACTGTCTTTCTTCCCGTGAAACCCCCCTCCCCCGCCCCCCGTTGTTCAGAAAAAGAGAAATTTATTTTTGCAAAAGGTATTTTAATTTGAAGAACAGCAAGTGACAACACCTGGAAGACTAGGCTGGTAAAAATCAGCAGTCACTGAATTAAGAAATGTCCATGGAAGAAGATTTTAGCAGATGTATCAACAATATGTCAGTATTCTGAAGCAATAAGCAGTAAGGTTTGAAGATGACTTTCCAGATGGTTGGGTTACAGAAAAAGAGAAAACAAAGCCAAAGTTGGCACCAACAGTCTTACCCCCAGCTCAGCTCTCCTCCTGCGTGCTTCCCAGTATGGAACATGCTGCATACTGCATATTTTATCCCTCTTCCCGCCCCCCCCCCCCCCCAATGTAAGTAGCATGGGGCCAGGGCATTTGTCTGTTTAGTTGATTACTAAATTCCCTATAACTAGTTTCCAGTACAAATAGATTCTCAGAAGATGTGTGTGTGTTCAATTGGTGAATTCTTCATAATGTGTAACCCGGAAAGAAAGTTGAGGAATTTTTTTTTTTTTCAGCTGTTCTGAGTGGCTTGCAGGACCTTAGTTTCCAGACCAGGAATTGAACCCAGGCCCTCAGCAGTGAAAGCACAGAGTCTACCCACTGGACCCTCTGGAAAGTCCCTAGGAAATTTTCTTGATGATACATTTAAAAACCAAGATGTGGATACAATGTTTGAGGAGCTGTTCTGCATGAATATTAGCAGTGATTGGTCACAAGGTCAGGAAACTAGGTTTATTCCTTTTCCTTACTGGAGTACTGCTTCTGAGACTGCTGTCCTGAGTATACAGTTTGTGAAGACAGAACAAAGAAAATGAAATCCAGGTAATGTTTGTACTCTAGAGATTCATGTTTGAGGCAGGCAGTGACCTGGGACCAACATTAAAAAACCATCTTATGAAGAGACAGCCTGAAAAGATCAGGGAGATTTTGTTGAGCTTTCCCCAGTCTTAAATGAGCATTTGAGAATTTCTATTTAATGTTAAGTGGATTTGCGAATGTTCATCTAGTTTCTCCAGTGGCAAAGTGAAGAGCACGCTCTATGAAACTCTGGAGTGGGTGGTACTTTTGAACCAGATGCGTGATCTTTTATTAAGTCAGAGAATATTGTGCTATCTGGTTCCTCTGTCTCTTATGTCTTATGGAATTCATTTTCTAGGTAACGTTTTATTTTCTAGGTGACATTTTGTTTTGCCAGTGTCCTAACAACTGCATGTGGAGAATTGGAGATGAAAGGCAAAGGCACCGTTATTTATCTAGATGTGTGAATGGGTTCTGAACTCGGAGTGGTGAGTGGGAACTAGTATCCGACATCGACAGTGCATTCAGACCTTGGGATGCATCAGCTTGTGTCCGTTTATGAAATGTGAGGTCATAGCATGGTTGTTGATCATGGCTTGTGTGAAGCTTTATGTGAGGACGTTTAGAAAGATATGTATGCTCCCTGCATTCCTCTGTCTTAACTCTTACAGTCTGTGTGGGAAGACAGCTCGCTCACAAAGCTTATGCCTGTCCAAGTAAAGCTTAGGCTTGAGGGGGCCAATGCTTTGGACCCACTCTCCTCTCTGGTCTGGCCATTTGTGCACATCTGCTTTCCACTCTGCAGTGTCCTTCTGTCCTTCTGATTGGCTCTGCACATCCTTAAAGGAGTACACACTTGCAGACACTTCTACTTGGAACCTGAAGGGGACACACTCCACTGCGTCAGTGGAGCCTGCAGGAGCCCACTTCTTGAGGCTCCTTCTCCAAGAAGTTTAGTACATGGGAGTGTTTGCAGTGTTTGGTTCTGAATCATTACTGTTCTCAAAGCTGGAACTCAGGCTTGTTGCCGGAGGGAGACATGAGTTCGTGCGGCTGCTGCCTGCGGGCCTCCAGTGAATGGTCAGTGATGGACAGAAGTCACAGCACAGTGCTTCCTAGAGACTGTAGCAAATCGCCAAAAGCAACAGAAGTTTATTTTCTCCCAATTCTGGGGCCAGAGTCTGAAGTCAGTGTTGGCAGGGCTGCGCTCCCCAAATACCCTGGGAAGAACCCTTCCTGTCGCCACTTGTGTCTGTGGCTCCAGGGCTCCTTTGTGGGACACACTGCTTCAGTCTGTCTCTGCCCCTTCTCGTGGTCTTCCCTGTGTGTCTTGTCTTCTCTTCTGTCTCTTATGAGAACACCTGTCGTCAGAGTTAGATAGTCAGTGACCTCTGCGAAGACCCTTTCTCTAGCCAGGGTCACATTCATGCGGTTAGGGGGTGTAGGCGGGGAAGGGCAAGGCTCAGTCCAGTGCAGGAACCACACCTGCTCAGCAGGTGTGAGGCCCAGAGAGTTCTTACTCCTGTCTGTTTTAGATGAAATGTGAAAAGTATTTTAAGTTTATTGTTGTCAGAGTTTTGATTTTTGCATTGAGTGCTTTCAGGAACATTTACATGGATCTTAGGGGGAAAGAGTGTCGTATCATTTTCTTATATTTCTAAGTCTGTTTCTCCCTGTTGAGACTGTAATTATTGTAGGACATGCAGTATCCATTCAACCACTGAAGTTGTTGTCTCATAATCAGATTTTGAAAGTAAGAAGAGCTGCCATTCACTGAGCTTGCTCCCTGCTGGGCCCTCCATCTCCCTGGAGGTGAGGGCTGTGTCTCCCCCAACTTTACAAATGAGATCGTTGGCCTGTCCAGAGTCACACCTCAGCTTTATGCCAGTTCTTAGGATTAAAATCACGTTTGAGCAAGGATATGCACGTCTGGAAAGAGAGATGACTGAAGACAGGAACCAAAGGGCAGGAACATGTCTTACATGATATTGTTTCTCCCAGGGTGGCCCATGGCCCCTTCATGGCTCACAGAGGTCCCTGATGGGATAGGACCATTTCCAGGTCCTCCCTTGGTTTCTTTCCTTTAAAATATATATATATATATATATATATATATATTTGGCTGCAGTGGGTTTTAGTTGCAACACATAAACTCTTAGTTGTGGTTTTAATTCCCCAATCAGGGATGGAACCCAGGCGCCTGCATTGGGAGTGTGGAGTCGTAGCCACTGGACTACCAAGGATGTCCCCTTGGTTTCTTTAATGAGCAAATTATAGGCAGTGACACACATCATTGTTTATAAGTACAACTAAGGGCCATTTAATACAGACTTTTTCAGTGATCTGAGAAACTTGATGCTGGGAAAGATTGAGGGCAGGATGAGAAGAGGGCAACAGAAGATGAGATGGTTGGATAACATCAGTGACTCAGTGGGCATGAGTTTGAGCAAACTCCAGGAGATAGGAGGAGGAGTGATCCTCCATGAAGGATGGAGGATCCTGGCATGCTGCAGTCTGGGGTCCCAAAGAGCTGGACATGACCTCACAACTGAATGATACCAGCAATTCAGTGAATAAGTAAGGTTTCTGAAGTCGGATGCTCGTAAACAAAAACTAGCATTTTACTAGCATTTAACGAAGAACCCTTCCACAGTACTCAGTGTCCTTCTAAAGTCATCTGCTTGCTGTTCTTGGCAGTGCCTCAAGGCTCCTGTTCTCACACCCACGTTCGGGGAAGGGTGCCTTGTTAACTCATCCATGTTAGCTTGACTTGGTTGAAGCCATCAGTTGCTGACATTTTAGAATTAGTATATTGTAGAAGCATTGTTAGTTTTGTCCTGATGGAACTTCTTTGTTTTTATCATCTCGATTGTTTTTGCCCAATTCGGTGTTATTGTTGAGTTCTTTTCCACTGGAAGTTAGCAGTGGGAGCGGCAGATGAGCTTGGGAATTATTTGTCCTAAGTGAACTGCGGTCAGAAGTGGTCGTGAGCCAAATCTCCTGTGTTATAACAAAATGAGAGGGTGGACCCTGGGTTTCTGCCTTTTAAGCCTATCAGCCAAGTAAAAACATGACCCCGTTAGAGAAGTTATGAAGGGAATGGAGAGAGGCAGACATTTTCTCCCCAATTGCCCTCTAGGGACGATTCAATAGAATTCAGAATTAGGAAAAGAAAAACTTCCTTTTAAGTCAAGTGTTGATTTTTTTTCCAGAGTTGAAGGGAAAGCACTCCAGAGTTGAAGGGAAAGCACTCCAGAGTTGAAGGGTGCTTACAGCTCAGTTCCTGAATTTACTTCCCTGTCATCAGAGACCATGCTCCTGATATTCAGGGAGTCATCTCCAGAGTCCGAGGCATTCAGGTCAGGCTGGGTGAGAGGGGTACCTTGGGCGACAGAAATGCTATCTTCTCCATATCAGGAGCATTGTGGACAGGGCTTCCCTCCTGAGCTGTGGACGTACCTCAGTGTTCTTGTGTGTGTTTGCATGTCCAGCACAGAACTATCAGACACACATATTTCCACAAATATTATTGTTTGTTGTTCAGTTGCTAAGTCATGTCCAACTCTTTGCAACCCCATGGACTGCAGACTTCAGGCTTCCCTGTCCTTCAGTAACTCCTGGAGTTTGCTCAAACACACGTCCTTTGAGTTGGTGATGCCATTCAGCCATCTCATCCTCTGTTGTCCCCTTCTCCTCCTGCCCTCAGTCTTTCCCAGCATCAGGGTCTTCTCCAGTGAATCAGCTCTTCCCATCAGGTGGCCAAAGTATTGGAGCTTCAGCTTCAGCATCAGTCCTCCCAATGAGTATTCAGGGTTAATTTCCTCTAGGAGTGACTGGTTTGATCTCCTTGCTGTCCAAGGGATTCTCAAGAGTCTTTTCCAGCACCATAGTTCAAAAGCATCGTCTTCAGTGCTCAGCCTTTTTTATGGTACAAATCTCATGTCCATATATGACTATATCTGGAATTAATTCTCAAAAAACATTAAAATGAAAGAGAAGCAACATCTTAAATTATCTTATATCTCAAGGCTCCTCCTACTTAAATATGAGTATAAATATTGTACATATTTATCTGGTCCTGTTTATTCCTTTTCTTTATCTCCCACCAGAGAAAGGGGAGCCATGACTGAACCATGTGCTTGTTATCAGTTGGTCTCTTAGCTTCACAAAGATCTGGTCTGAGCTGTGAAGTCACAGATTTCTCCCCAGGAGCTGGTTCAGTCCTGGGATAAGACCCCCTCCTCCTCCTGCTGAATGTGTGGGTAGGTGGGTTCTGCCCCACCCAATATTCCCCAGGTGGATGCCAGCTCAGCTCTCTTGGTTATTGAAGATTTTTATTGTGATCCTGATAGATTTTTTGGCTCTTAGTCATTTTCAAAATTTGGTGGACATAAATTCTTACTGGAGACTTTAGGTTTTAGGCTTTTAGTTTGGAAAAAAGGAAATCGGTGATTCATCTCTAAGTCAGATGAAGAAAAACTTTTGAAAATATTCTTCTGTTAAAAAAGTTTAAATTCCATTTGTATTAATTTCCAATATTATCATACCACCTAACCAGGGCTGTCAACATGAAGTGAGAGAGAGGAAATAAAGAGAATTCAAGACTTATATATATGTTTCTTTTAATTGGAATATAATTGCTTTACAATTTTGTGTTGGTTTCTGCTGTATAACACAGTGGATCAGCTATATCCCCTCCATCTTGGACCTCCCACCCCACCCCCCATCACATTCCTCTTGGTCATTACAGAACACCGAGCTGAGCTCCTTTTACTGCACAGCACCTTCCCACTAGCTATCTGTTTTACACATGATAATATATATATATCACTGCTACTCTCTTAAGTTGTTCCACCCTCCCTTTCCCCTGCTGTGTCTACAAGTTCATTCTTTATGTCTGAGTCTCTGTTCCTGCCCTGCAGATAGATTTGTCAGTACCATTATTCCAGATTCCATACATATGCATTAATATATGATACTTATTTTTCTCTTTCTGACTTCACTTGGTATGACAAATTCTAGGTTCATCCACATCACTACAAATGACTTGATTCCATTCCTTTTTATGGGTGAGCAATATTCCACTGTATATAGGTACCACATCTTCTTTATCCGTTCCTCTATTGGTGGACGTTTAGGTTGCTTTCATGTCCTGGCTGTTGTAAACAGTGCTGCAGTGGACATTGAGGAACATGTGCCTTTTTGAATTATGATTTTCTCAGGGTATATGTCTAGGAGAGGTATTGCTGAATCATATGGTAGCTCTATTTTTAGTTTTCTAAGAAACCTCCACGCTGTTCTCCATAGCAGCTGTACCAATTTACTTTTTCACCAGCGGTGTAAGAGGGTTCCCTTTTCTCCACACCCTAAGACTTGTATTGTGCCACTCGGTTTCTCTTTACCATATGCTCGCTTCTAGAGCACAGTTCTTCACTGTGTTCATGGAAGCTCTTCCCTGCAGAAAGGAGAGCAAAACTGTACAAGGTGCTGCTCTTTGGATTGAGAATCGTGAAAAGGTCGTCAGCAGGATTTTACTCTGGGAGGTGACTTGAAAGGTGTCCTCATTGGAACCCAATGAAATAACAAAAATATAAATGAAAAAAAAGCTGCAGCATTAATAACAGTCTGGGTAAACAATGAAGAATACCATCAATGGACCAGCATTTTTGAGGGATCTCTGGGAAGTAGAGAAGTAGCTGAAGCTCCAATAGTTTAGCCACCTGTTGGGAAGAGCTGACTCATTGGAAAAGACCCTGAGGCTGGGAAAGATTGAGGGCAGAAGGGGGCAACAGAGGATGAGATGGTTGCGTAACATCACCGACTCAATGGATATGAATTTGAGCAAACTCTGGGAGATAGTGAAGGACAGAGGAGCATGGTGTGCTGCAGTCCTGGGGGTTGCAAAGAGTTGGATACGACTTAACAACTGAACAACAACAACAACTGAGACGTAGTTAGTAGATAGGGGTAGTTCTATAGAGAGAAAAGCCTTGCTGAAACCCTTTGCAGAAAATGTGCAGAAAATTCCTGCAAAGTTAGAGGTGGACAGCTTAAGGCAGCTTCGAGGACTGGAAGGAGCTGAGGGTGTGGGGGGAATTCATCCACTCATCCTCACTGAGATGTGACGCCGAGGGGACAGCCATGCTGCTTTCTCAGTGTGGCAGTACTGTGAGCACTGGGGCCAGAGAGACTGGGCTGGACCTGAGATGGCCACTGCGTACCCTGACCCAAAAGAGACACCGCCTCCCACGCCTTCTGGCAGTGTGTCCTGTCTGCCAAAGCTGCTGAGGGCAGGCCTGGTAAGCGCTCCCATGGGGATACAGAAGTGCTCCAGTGGAGATAGATGTAGACTGTACAGATCACACAGCAGTTGGGAAAAGCCAGTGTTTAGAGACTTACTTAGCATCTTCAACAGGCAGAGAAACTAGTCTCTGAAGGAAAAGAAAACATTAGATCCACATGTTTTTCAGAAAGATACAGGAGAGAATTCTGTTAATAAAAACATACTGGACACTAGAAATGTAAAATTTACTCATTGAAGTGAAAGAATGGACAAATTGACAGAACTGAAAAGCAAATTAGAAATCTGGAGGAGTAAGCTGAAGAGTCACAAAAGAAAGGGATGAAGAGAGAGAAGTTAGGAGCTCCAGTTTTAAACTATTGCTTTGTGGTTTGATAGCACTTCCCTAGTGGCTCAGATGGTAAAGCATCTGCCTACGATGCGGGAGACCCGGCTTCAATCTCTGGGGTGGGAAGATCCCCTGGAGAAGGAAATGGCAACCCACTCCAGTACTCTTGCCTGGAGAATCCCATAGACGGAGAAACCTGGTAGGCTGTAGTCCATGGGGTCACCAAGAGTCGGACATGACTGAGCAACTTCACCTTCATAGTTGCTTAATTGGAGCCTCTTTTTTCTTCTTTTTTGGAGCAAATATTTGAAAGCTAAACTGAATGCCCATCACAGGGGAATGTTTAAATAAATATGGTAAATATGGTACACCTTTACTATGAAGTGGGGCATCCCTTATAGCTTCAGTGGTAAAGAATCTGCCTGTAACGCAGGAGACTCGGGTTTGGTCCCTGGATTGGGAAGATCCCCAGGATAAAGAAATGGCAACCCACTCCAGTATTCTTTCCTGGAGAATTCCCCATGGACAGAGGAGGCTGGTGGGTTACAGTCCATGGGGTTGCCAGGAGTTGGACACAACTTAGCGGTTAAACATCAATGACAATGCTGTGGTTAACCATTAAAAAAGAGTGAAATAGATCAGTATGGGTTATTATGGGAAGAGTGTCAAGATAGGTAATTAAGTGAAAAATATAAGATACAGGGCAATATAAGCAATTTGGTTCCTTAAAATTTTCAAAAGGAGATTAAAACATACATAGATAAGTGTGATCATTTGAGAGGTTTTCCAGAAAACTTTGGTAATGATTGTCCTTAAGAAAAAGGGTGGAGATTTGGCATGAAGGTGATAAGGGAGGCCTTTTTTCCCTCCTTTTTTTGATCTGTGCCTCTCCATGCTGGATACTGGATCTTAGTTCCCCAACCAGGGATCGAACTCGCACCCCCGCAGTAGAAGCTTGGAGTCCTAACTGCTGGACCTCCAGGGAAGCACCAGGCTTTTATTTGTCATTTTTGTGTCTTTCTGTACTGTTCAAATATTCTGTGTGGATGGAGTACTTTTTTTTTGTTTTTTAATTAGTTGGAGGCTAATTACTTCACAACATTTCAGTGGGTTTTGTCATACATTGATATGAATCAGCCATAGAGTTATACGTATTCCCCATCCCGATCCCCCCTCCCATCTCCCTCTCCACCCGATTCCTCTGGGTCTTCCCAGTGCACCAGGCCCGAGCACTTGTCTCATGCGTCCCGGATGGAGTACTTTTATTTTAAACTGTTCAGTTCAGTCGCTCATTCATGTCTGACTCTCTGCAACCCCAAGAACCGCAGCACGCCAGGCCTCCCTGTCCATCCCTAACTTCTGGAGACCACCCAAACCCATGTTCATTGAGTCGATGATAACATCCAACCATCTCATCCTCTGTCGTCCCCTTCTCCTGCCCTCAATGTTTCCCAGCATCAGGGTCTCTTCAAATGAGTCAGCTCTTTGCATCAGGTGGCCAAAGTATTGGAGTTTCAGCTTCAACATCGGTCCTTCCAGTGAAGACCCAGGACTGATCTCTAGGATGGACTGGTTGGATCTCCTTGCAGTCCAAGGGACTCTGAAGAGTCTTCTCCAACACCACAGTTTGAAAGCATCAATTCTTCTGTGCTCAGCTTTCTTTATAGTCCAACTCTCACATCCATACATGACGACTGGAAAAACCATAGCCTTGACTAGATGGACCTTTGTTGGCAAAGTAATGTCTCTGCTTTTTAATATGCTATCTAGGTTGGTCATAACTTTCCTTCCAAGGAGTAAGCGTCTTTTAATGTCATGGCTGCAGTCACCATCTGCAGTGATTTTGGAGCCCAGAGAAATAAAGTCAGCCACTGTTTCCACTGTTTCCCCACCTATTTGCCATGAAGTGATGGGACCGGATGCCATGATCTTAGTTTTCTGAATGTTGAGCTTTAAGCCAGCTTTTTCACTCTCCTCTTTCACTTTCATCAAGAAGCTCTTTAGTTCTTCTTCACTTTCTGCCGTAAGGGTGGTGTCATCTGCATATCTGAGGTTATTGATACTTCTCCTGGCAATCTTGATTCCAGCTTGTGCTTCCTCCAGACCACTGTAGGTGTACCTAAACAAGTCTTTTTTATGGTATCTACTCCTATCTTATTTTTATTAAGTTCAGTTTATTTTGCTAGTAGTCATCCTTGTGTCCTTTTCAAGCAGTAGCAGACATAGCTTATCCTTTTCAGAAAACATTTTATTTTTTTAAAGTTTTTTTAATGTGGACCATTTTTAGTCTTTATTGAATTTGTTACAATATTGCTTATATTTTGTGTTTTGGTTTTTGGGTCGAGAGGCATATGGGATCTTAGTTCCCCAACCAGGGATTGAACTCATGGCCTCTCCAGTGGAAGCATGGAGCCATAAAGGCTGGGCCGCCAGAGAAGTCCCAGAAAACAACATTTTAAATAGCAGAAGTTAAATATGGTGTGAAGGTTGATAAATTCATGAACATGAAATGTATTACAAATAGAAGCTCTGAGCGTAAAATAAGAATGCTCTTTTTCCCAGACCACACTTACAAATCAGTCTCATTACTTTATCTTTATTATTGCTAAGACCATAATCTTAGCAGTTTCCTCCCAGATTCCCAAGGCATCTTTTTTAGGACTGTCACCAGCAGTGGCACAGACATAGGAGAACACATGGCAGTCTGGAGTGTGTGTTTGTATGTGTGAACACGTAGCCCAGTGTGTGTTCTGTAGATGGTTTAGTTTATGTGCTGTTTCTTCTTATCTGTATTTTCTTGGTTCCATAGTAATACTGAATTAAGTGTCGGCTGTCATGGTTAGATTTTTAAAGGCTATTTTCATGCTTAACAAAAGCCTCCTGAACAGTGTCTGTGTTGGTGCACATGATGGCTGGTGCACTGGTGTGCCAGGCGCCCAGCTGAGCACTTGATGAATAGCTACCCCAGGGAACAGCGCTTGTCAGTCACCTAGGAAACTTCATCCAGTCTTGATTGCTTCTCTGATGGTCACAGAGCTGACTCTCAGTGGATCCTATGTTGGAATATTTGAACTGTCACTAGAGATTTCTAAACTCACAAGCTGCTGAGAAATATCTAGAAAGGCACCTGATAGAAGGCAGCTCCACTGTGGTTCTTAGCTCTCTAGCTGTAAAAGGATGGCTTTTCCACAGTTGTTCTCGAGTAAATGTCTACCTCGTACTGAGAAATGTGCTCATCTGCGAGCCTGTCGTCTTAAGTGCTTTCCTCTTCTTGCAGGGTAACGCCGTCCTCTGAAAACCCCAGTGGTGCTACTTCTAGTATCAGCCAAGGAAAGCCTTCTTTAAGACGAATTAAAGGGAGACTGCACAGAAGCAAGAGCCTCGATAGCATCGATTTCTGTGAACTCACTGTGAGTGGATGGTTTAAGACTTTTCTTCCTTTTCAAAGCATATGAAAAAATTGATTTTTAAAAATTATCATTAGAAGGCAATGGGCTTATTTTGTATTAAGCATTTTTCAGTAAAAACTGGTTTACACAACAGGTTACCAACTGGCATAACTTTCTTAACCAGTACCCATAGATATGTTTGTGATAAGTGGTTCATAATGATGATTCTGGTTCACAGACCAAGATAAAGATGTGTTTCCTGAACTCTACATTAAAAACTGAGTTAAGGTCAGTGTATGAAGTAAATTTCTTGGAAAATCACAAATCCACATGTTAATGTTGGTACAGATGTAAGTATTTGATGAACCCCAAACACCCAACTTCCTGGTAGTTCTGGAAAATAGAGGTGCCCTCATATTATTATATTAGAACAGATCCTGGTTCAGTTAGCGATGGTGTTTTCGTTTCATACTTGGTGGTTAACATTAGTGGTCTTTTTTCACCAGGCCAGGTGGCAGTTTTTCACAAGGGTGTATGGTAAATTTGTGATGTTTTTAGAGATCACCGGTGTTCAGGCCCCATTGTTCTTTCCTGTTAATTGTGTTGTCCTGGTCTAGAAGAGCTGCTTAATGCCATAAAGGAAACACTAGGGTTTTATCTGTGAGAAAACCAGCTGTGAGATTTTTTTCATATGTATGTGCTGTAGGATTCATTGGCAAATTAATGGATGTTTGGGATGCTTAGACAAGATATGTTAATTTCTCCCCTTTTTGAGCTCTCACAAATTCAGAATTATGAAAATACCACTGACCATTATTGTTTCAAGAGGCAGTTAGAAAGTATAGAAGTAAAGCCTGTCTTTTTTGAGGACACAACTGCAGCATCTTTTACCTATAATTGATGAAAACAAAATTTTATTTAGTTTTATTATTTATTATTTATTTAGTAATAGTGGATATTTTGGGTTTTTTTCCCTTCATTTTCCAACATGTTCATTATTCATTAAGATAATTTTACCCAACTATTTTACTTAAAAGTACACTTGACCATGTCAGACTTAAGAAGGTGAAATGTGACCTATCAGAAGATGTTCAAACAATAACTGAAAAAGGTAAAAAGATGGTAAATTCTTACTGAATAGACCTGCGAGAGTGACAGAAGAAAATAGAAGTCTGTCTAAAAGTGAACTGAGAAATAAATTTTAATTATTTATTAATTCAAATTTGAGAATAATATACAAATGAGAGTTGAAATTCCATCACATTATTTTGTATGATGTTAAATGTTATCATTATTATCATTACTGAAGCATAATCAGCTAATTGATTAATTTGGCATATCATAAAGTATGCTTACTTGCTTAAACAATTTTTTGTGGTTGGGGAAGATGTTAAAATTTTTCTGGAATGTGACAGGAGGAAAGCTTAACTTCTTATAAGGTTACCTTCAGTTTCTCAGATAATAGATTATTTCATTTGTGAGGAAAAGTTGGTGAATAGAGTTATCTTTTTATTGTCATGATCATGTTTACAAATTATTGGTGGTAGGTTTCCTGTCTCATTTTATGTATGAAAGAGCTGATTTGGCTGAAGTTCGTTTACAGTCCAAGCATGGGAAAAATAGCACTGGCCAGGTGCAAACTTAGTTTATTTCTTTGTGATGATCTTTACTATTTGACTTTTATCTCAGAAGTGAAACGTTTTAGTGTGTCTCTGGAGAAAGATTCTGACATTGAGGTTCAAGGAGAGTTACAGCTGAGTTCAGGAAAGTGGATTCTGGGTTGGAGCCGTGGTGCTGATATGGGATGTACTCGGCTGCACACACTCTGCTGTCTCTGACTTTGGTGTTCTGCTTTCTGCAGAGTGCATTGAAAGGCCACGTTCTGACAGTTCATCTACTTGTCAGTGATGGGAACGTATTAATGAAATGTAATTACCACAATCAGTTTGTATTTTTTGCAATTTGACTTTATTTTCTGTCTCAGGTTTTTGCAGTTACGGTTGGAGGGGCAGCAATTTCATATTTTGTTGTTTAACGTTTTTATATTGTCAGAAATTTTTACAATGAACATGTAACATTTTTAGCAAAGCAATGAACTGATGATTTTCTGAACAATAAAATAATAGAAAGGACAGTCTCCCAGCTTGGCTATTCCCACTTTCTACCACAAGCTGCAGTCAGATGATACTGTAGTATCCAGAAGACTTAAGGACATGGAGTATCTTTGGTCTGGGGCTGAAAAAGGACTCCCCCCCCCAACTTTCAAATTTCATCTTTTTTTTTAAGGAGTGTTACACTTTTAAAAAACATAGTTTAGAAAAGGATTTCATAAGAAGCAAAAGGCATTTAGATTTGATTCTTTAATGCAGTTGGCTCTACCATATAATTGTGGAGAACCAGATTTTAAAACCTTTGCCACAAAGTCTAATGGGCAGATGCTTCTTGGGAAAGGGTCCATAATGACTTCCAATGGGACAGGAGCAAACACCCTCACTTTCGTCAGCATATAGCTCAGCCATTGCAGGACTCTCTTTAGAGATGTTCTTCTAGTTCAAGCAGACTGGAAAATTTGTCATACTGTATGCTAATTTTTAAATTGTCAAAATTCTTCTTAACTCTGTGGCTTCCTTTGTCTGCCACAGTAAACAGAGAGCCTTAAAATTGAAAGACTAAAACTTAGTTCATGATCATGAACTAAAACTTCGTTCATGTGGATATATGTCAAATTTGTGTGACCAGCAGAGTAACATGTAGTGTTTTTACACTTTGCTTCTAACTTTGCCTGAGAAAAAATACAGTCTTTATTGATTTTGGAAGAACTTGGCAAGTGGAGCAGCAAGTCCACTTGCCATGGTGTCAAGGTCCTGATTTCTGGCTGAGAGGCCTCAAGTTCCAGCTGAGACCATTGGCTTTGGTCCTGGCATCAGAGCGATGCCATTTCACCCCTGGGGAGAGGTGATTGTTTTAGCTTTCTCTGTGGGGATTTAATGAAATGGTCTTTCCAGTTCATTTGGTAAACCCTGCAGCATCATTGATTGACATCCCATTTTCTTGAGGGGGCTGGAATCCATCCAGTCTGCTGAGGTCCTCCGACAGCTCCCAGGGACGTTGGTATGGTTTTCTCAGGCCAGGCCTGGAATGGACGAGTCTGTTATGAAGATGTGTTAACACCTAGAAAACCTGAGCCATTCTTCAACACTTTCATGTATAAAATGCTATATAAATGAAATGACAAGTTCCATTTCTCCCTTGGGGTGATTCAGTGATGTATTGATAATCCATATGAAGAAGAAAAGTCTGGCAATCTAGCTAATGGTGTTTCTGTTCTTAGCTCTTCCATGTCACTCTAGTGTCCTTGCCATCAATTTTAGAGCCGTCGGGTTGCATTTTCACTTCTGTCCCTTCCTCCCTCTCAGATCCTGAAGTGTATTGTCAAAGAATCTTAAGTGATACTTTAAAAATTCAACAGATTGCTTGGAATTTGATGGCTTTTCTTAATTATTCCTCCCCCCTAAAATAGGAGCCAGCTGGGTGGGATTCCTTCCATTTGGGAAGCTGTTCTGAAGGTGAACTTAAGGAATTTATTTCCTTCTTTGTGGGTGTAAACCTTGATTGCTAGTTTCTCTTTCTTCCAACAGAGAAATACTACAAAAACTCTGCACAATAAATGGAAACAATGAACTAATTAATAACTTATGTCTCTGTTCACTTAGCCTTGAGTGAAAGAAGGATTCAGTCATCACTGAGAACCCTTAGGCAAAATGATACTTGTTTCAAACCCTTCCAGGAGTATTTGTCCTGACGCAGGAAAATATGTGAAGATATTATTTGTAGTGTTACATCTTGGGGCCAATAAGTCACATTTCACTGCTACATGAATAATAATTCTCTGGTTTTGTAATGATCAGCAGTTTTCACATTTGAAAAGAAACATTTTCTCCTGGTAAAAGGGCATCTGTATAGGCTGTTGGAGGATCATGTACCCCTGTGGGAAATTCAGTGATGAAATTTTCTCCTTCTTCCCCATTACCTCCTCCTGTGAGATGTGCAGGATGCTGAGGCCTGATTTAAAACTAAATGTCCCTTTGACCTTGACCGTGTGTCAGGTTTGCTTTACTGGTTCCTGACAGATGAGTGACAAGCTGGCAGTTAAGGTGTAGAGTCTGTGGAGGGAGAAGAGGCGGGGGACAGTGAACACCAGCTTACCCTGCTTCCTGGTTTGGTGGGAGGAGCCCGCTGCTCCCTGTTCCCTGCTGACCCCCACAGCTGCCTTATTTGAGGAGAGTTTAGAAGAAACAGCAGTGAGCCTCGTGGGTCCTCTCCGCTCCTGTCACCCTGAGCTCTAATGACGTGGCATGTTTCTCTTCTCTTTGGGTATCTCTGTGCAGTTGGGGGTGCTGGCCCCAGGCCATCTGCACATCTCCTGACTGCATTCTCACCTCTCGGTGCATAGTCTGCTCCGATGATGTGCTTCAGCTTCTCAAAGGCAGCAAGCGTGTCTTTTGTATTTCCTAGATGCTGAGCATGACAGGTCTCTGCTCATTCAGTGTTTGTTGGTTGAGCGTGTTGGTTAACTCTCTGCTTCAATAGCTATGGCAGCTGAGTAGAGGAAAGCTGAGAGACCACGAAATGTTAAAGTGGTGAGGCTGAGGAGCAAAAGGACATGGAAAATAATGTCCCTCATTTGACATACAGGAAAAGAAAGCAGCTTCATATATTGGCTCCTGTTGTGGTCCTTTAATGGACCAGAACCTGGTGGTCTGGAGTCGACAATAAGAAAGTGAAAGAGAGAGAAAGTGGCTGATATTCCCTGGTTTACACAGAAAACCAATAAAGCCCTTGACACAGGGCTTGCACTGCTTCCCGTAAGCACAGGGTGCCCTCTCAAGGGGGTCTTGAAAGCCCGGGCAAAAAAGTGAGCTCAGTGGGCTTCTGCGCTCCAAAGAATTAGCCTGAGAGTGAGAGAGAGAGTGAGAGAGAGAGAAAGAAAGAAAGACATGGGGACCCAAGCTCTGATGGAACAAGGGTGTTTTATTCAACATAGTGTGGGTATATATACTGTCTTACAAGGTAGCTTTTATCAGCAAAGGTAAAGTAAAAAATCCAGACTTACAAATTATCAAGGAAACATAAGACAATCCATATCAAAGAGAGAGGGTTGTAAATAATCACTTTTACTGTATGGTCCATAAAAAGGAATAAGGTCGTAAATAGTTACTTTTCACCGTATGGAAAAACTAACGAAGGAAATGCATGCATTCCTCAGTCCCGGGAGCCATTTGCCACTCCTCTTAATTCCTGAATATTCAGGAATTAATAAGGAACAGAGGATTCATGACAGATCAAAAACAGCACACAGGAAGCCTCCTGTTAAACGCTCCCTGACAGGCTCCTGTTACGGGGAATATGCCTGAGCATGAAGCAATAAGGGGAACGTTTTTTTTTTATAACCAAAGTAGATATGGTGGTACTGATGGAGGTAGAGGAGGTAAGTGTTGGAGGTGGAGATGGTGGTGAGGGTCATGGTGATTAAGATGGTGGAGTAGTGTTGGTGATAGTGGAGGTGGAAGTGATAGTGGTGGTGGTGGCAGAGGTGATGGTAATGGTTGTGATGGTCATGGTGTGGTGGTGATGGTAGTGATAGTGGAGGTGGTGGTGGTGGTAGAGGTGGTGGAGATGGTGGTAGAAGTGCTGATGGATGTGGTGATGGTTAGTGGAGGTAATTGAGGTGGTAGTGGTCGTGGTGATGTAAGTGATGGCAGTGATGATGGAGTTGGTAGTGGTAATTGTGGTGGTGATAGTGATGGTAGAAGTGGTGGTGATGGTGATGGAACTGGTGATGGCAATGGAGGAGGTGGTGATGGAGGAGGTGGTGGTGATGGAGGTGGTGGTGGTGGTGGTGATGATGGAGGTGGTGGTGGTGATGATGGAGGTGGTGGTGGAGGAGGTGGTGGTGGTGGTGATGGAGGTGGTGGTGGTGATGATGGAGGTGGTGGTGGTGGAGGTGGTGGTGGTGGTGGTGATGATGGAGGTGGTGGTGGTGGTGATGATGGAGGTGGTGGTGGAGGAGGTGGAGGTGGTGGTGGTGATGATGGAGGTGGTGGTGGAGGAGGTGGAGGTGGTGGTGGTGGAGGTGGTGGTGGTGGAGGTGGTGGTGGTGGTGATGGAGGTGGTGGAGGTGGTGGTGGAGGTGGTGGAGGTGGTGGTGGTGATGATGGAGGTGGTGGTGGTGCAGGTGGTGGTGATGATGGAGGTGGTGGTGGTGATGATGGAGGTGGTGGAGTGGTGGTGGATGGAGGAGGTGGTGGTGATGGAGGTGGTGGTGGTGGTGATGGAGGTGGTGGTGGTGATGATGGAAGGTGCTGGTGGTGGAGGTGGTGTGGTGGTGGTGGTGGATGATGGAGGTGGTGGGTGGTGGTGATGAAATGGAGGTGGTGGTGGTGGAGGTGGTGGTGGTGGTGGTGATGATGGAGGTGGTGGTGATGATGGAGGTGGTGGTGGTGGAGGTGGTGATGGAGGTGGTGGTGATGATGGAGATGGTGGTGGTGGTGGAGGTGGTGGTGATGATGGAGGTGGTGGTGGTGGAGGAGGTGGGTGGTCGGAGGAGGTGGTGGTGAATAGGAGGTGGTGGGGTGCAGGTTGTGGTGATGATGGATGGTGGTGGTGTGAATGAATGGAGGGTGTAGGTGGTGGTGATGGAGGTGGTGGTGGTGGTGGTGATGGAGGTGGTGGTGGAGGTGGTGGTGGTGGTGATGGAGGTGGTGGTGGTGGTGATGGAGGTGGTGATGGAGGAGGTGGAGGTGGTGATGGAGGAGGTGATGGAGGTGGTGGTGGTGATGGAGGTGGTGGTGGTGGTGATGGAGGTGGTGGTAGTGATGATGGAGGTGGTGGTGGAGGTGGTGGTGGTGGAGGTGGTGGTGGTGATGTAGGTGGAAGTAGTGGAGGTGGTGGTGATGGGGCTGGTGGTGATGGAGGAGGTAGTGCTGATGGAGGAGGTGGTGGTGATGGAGGAGGTGGTGGTGATGGGGGTGGTGGTGGTGATGGAGATGGTGGTGGTGGTGGTGATGGAGATGGTGGTGGTGGAGGTGGTCATGGTGGTGGAAATGGTCATGTTGTGGTGATGGAGGTGGTGGAGGTGGTTGTGGTGGTAGAGATGGTAGTGGTGTGGTGATGGGGGTGGTGAAGATGATGGAGGTGGTGGTGGTGAAGGTGGTAGTAGTGTGGTGATGGAGGTGGTGTTATGGTGATGGATGTGGTGATGGTGATGATTGTGGTGGTGGTGGTGTGATAGTTGTTCTGGCAGTGGAGTGGAGGTGTGATGGTAGAGGTGATGGAAGTGATGGTGATAATAATGGTGGTGGCAGTAATCGTGATGGAGGTGATGGTAGTGGTACAGATGGTGGTGGTGGTGGAAGAGATGATTATGGCAGCTTCTTTTCTCAAAATTGCCATGTCCTTCACATTTTGAGGCAGTGAAAATGTTCCTGATTGCATGTTAAACACTGACTCACAGTGGCCTGAACTTTTAGGATGTTTATCAGGTCACATTCCTAGAGGTGCAGAATCTAGTGGGGTGATCTTCAGGACTCACTAAATTCAGTGAGTCCAGTTCCACTGTCTCCTCTCCCCTCTGCATGGACTTCATCAGTAGGATTGTCATGAGATGAGTGTGGTACAGGCCTCACATACACATGGATGAAGTCCAGAAGGAGGGGAGTCTCTCCTACAAGCATAGAAACCCTCCCCTGAGCTCCCTTTACCCCTTCCCATTTCTATCATCAGGCCTTTTCCTGGACCAGGATTTGGCAAATGATATGTATTGATTTGCTTAGCTTGGGCTTTTTGACCAAAGAAGTGCCACACAAAAAAAATCCATAAACAAACAATAGCTATATGAATGTAAGAGTTGGGTGATTGAATTACAGTCATTTATTAATGTTATTTATAATAGTAATAAAATCAGCTGCCAAAGATTTTTCTCAGTAGATGTCTAGGGTAGGCAGTCATGGGCCCAGCAGCCCTCTGCTGTGATGAGACCCAGCTCTCTCCACCTGTGCAGGCCCCTCAGTCTGTAGGCCTGGGTCCTCAGGCTTGTCTCCTGTGGCCTCTGCATGTCTGCTGCAGGACTACCCTCATATCGAGTGTTTCCATTGAGAAGCACAGGCCAGCCTAAAGGGGCAGACTTTGTCCCCAGGAAGCTTTGTCCAGTTATTTCAGAGGAGATCATGTTCGCTTAGGGACGTCCTCCTATGTCTGTTTGGCAGGAACTGTGTCATGTTGTCCTCCCCAGTTCTGAGGAAGGATAAGAAGTGGGAAGTGTTGGTAGCACAAGGCTACAGGGGATAAAGTAACGTTCTGCTGATGGGCAAGAAGGAGGAAGTGGGCATTGTATCAGTAACTGGCAAGGTCCACTTATATACCCTTGCAAATCTGGAGCTCACCACTGTACAGACCAGACAGTTAATGCTTAATTAAAGCCACATCTGAAGGGGTTAAGTTACGATCGATCTGGCATTCCGTGAAAGGTGTATGTGCCCCAGCATCAGTGTGATGTCCCAGGAGAAGCACAGTCAAGACCCATATGGTTCATGACATTGTACAGGAGGTGGTGATCAAAACCATCCCCAATAAAAATACAAAAGGCAAACTGGCTGTCTGAGGGGCCTTACAAGTAGCTGAGAAAAGAAGAGACATGAAAGACAGAGGAGAAAAGGAAAGATACACCCATCTGAATGCAGAATTCCAAAGAATAGCAAGGGAGATAAGAAAAGCTTCCTAAGTGAATCAGTGCAAAGAAATAGAGGAAAACAGTGGAATGGGAAAGACTAGATATCTCTTCAAGAAAATTAGATACCAAGGGAACATTTCATGCTAAAATGGGCACAATAAAGGACAAAAACAGTATGGACCTAACAAAAGCAGAAGATGTTAAGAAAAGGTGGCAAGAATACACAGAAAAACTATACAAAAAAGATCTTCATGACCCAGATAACCACTATGGTGTGATCACTCACCTAGAGCCAGACATCCTGGAGTGCAAAGTCAATTGGGCCTTAGGAAGCATCACTATGGACAAAGCTAGTGGAAGTGATGGAATTCTAGCTGAGCTATTTCAAATCCTAAAAGATGATGCTGAGAAAGTGCTGCACTCAAAATGCCAGAAAATTTGGAAAACTCAGCAGTGGCCACAGGACTGGAAAAGGTCAGTTTTCATTCCAATCCCAAAGAAGGGCAATGCTAAAGAAGGTTCAAACTACCACACAATTGCACTTATTTCACATGCTAGCAGAGTAATGCTCAAAATTCACCAAGCTAAGCTTCAACAGTACATGAACCAAGAACTTCCAGATGTTCAAGCTGGATTTAGAAAAGGCAGAGAAACCAGAGATCAAATTGGCAACATCTGTTGGATCATAGAAAAAGCAAGAAAGTTCCAGAAATACATCTACTTCTGCTTCATTGACTATGCTAAACCTTTTGACTGTGTGGATCACAACAAACTGTGGAGAATTCTTAAAGAGATGGGAATACCAGACTGCCTTACTTGCCTCCTGAGAAACCTACATGCAGGTCAAGAAGCAACAGTTAGAACCAGATGTGGAACAAGGAACTGGTTCTAAATTGAGAAAGAAGTACTGTATATTATCACCCTGCTTATTTAACTTATATGCAGAGTACATCATGCAAAATGTGAGGATGGGTAAAGCTCAAGCTGGAATCAAGATTGCCAGGAGAAATATCAATAACCTCAGATATGCGGTGACATGAGATAATGGATTCATGACTGTATTGTTGTTCTTGCTCAGTCGTGTCTGACTCTTTGCAACCCCATGAACTGCAGCATGCCAGGCTTCTCTGTCCTTCACCAACTTATGACAAAAAGTGAAGAGGAACTAAAGAGACTCTTGAAGGAGAAAGAAGACAGGGAAAAAGCTGGCCTAAAACTCAACATTCAAAAAAACTAAGATCGTGGCATCCGGTCTCATCACTTCATGGCAAATAGATGGGGAAACAATGAAAACAGTGACAGACTTTATTTTCTTGGGCTTCAAAATCACTGCAGATGGTGACTGCAGCCATGAAATTAAAAGACGCTTCCTCCTTGGGAGAAAAGCTATGACAAACCTAGACAGCGTATTAAAAAGAAGAGACATTACTTTGCCAACAAAGGTCCATCTTGTCAAAGCTATGGTTTTTCCAGTAGTCATGTATAGATGTGAGAGTTGGACCATAAAGAAAGCTGACTGCTGAAAATTTGATGCTTTTGAACTGTGCAGTCCTTTGGACTGCAAGGAGATCAAATCAGTCAATCCTGAAGGAACTCAATCCTGAATATTTATTAGAAGGACTGATGCTGAAGCTCCAGTCCTTTGGCTACCTGATGCGAAGAGCTGACTCATTGGAAAAGACCCTGATGCTGGGAAAGATTGAAAGCAGGAGGAGAAGGGGACAACAGAGGATGAGATGGCTGGATGGCTTCACCGACTCAATGGACATGAGTTTGAGCAAGCTCTGGGAGTTGGTGAAGGACAGGGAATCCTGGCGTGCTGCAGTTCATGGGGTTGCAAAGAGTCAGACATGACTGAGCGACTGAGCAACAACAACAATACAGTCATGAACCCATTGTCCCAGAGCACTCACAAAATAAGGTGGCTTATTTCTGTTTTCCAGATAAAGTGGTCTGGTTACATTTCAGTCAGCCTGCTAGTATGCAGTCTTGAAGTTATGCAGTTCTTGAAACTCATTCTTAATTTAGGGCATTTGTATAATTTCAGATTTGTGTATGAAGTGGGACCATTAATATTTTATGTTGCATGATTTAGATTTGCACCACTAAAATTTGCTTAGCATGTCATCAAATTATGTTCTGTTTAAGACTGTAAAGTATATAATACACTGTTAGAAAATATTACATAACCACATGGTTAAAATACAAGAAGATTTTATACCTGATGTGGTACTTGGGAACAACTTCTCTATCTAGAACAAAGTGTTCCCCAGGTTCTCCCTCTTTCCATCAGGTCTCTTGTTTTTACAGTGCAGCCTAGCATGGATCTCTTGTATCATTGTTTATGTCTACTCATTGCCTCACTAGTTTCAAAGATGTATCATGTGTCATTAACCTAGAGAGCTTCATAATGCCGGGCATAATGTTAAGGACTTAGTGGAGCTCAGGGCAAATATTTATTGAATGAAGGAAGAGATTTCATTAGGTGGATCAATGGCCTGGCTGATGGGAGGTGGGCCAGAAGGAGGCACTGTGAATGAAAGTGGAAACCACAACTTGCAAAACATAAACTGTGCTACTCCACGCCATGGTGGCCACCATAGTCCATGTTTAGGCTCTTAACAACTGTCCATACAGACCCAAACATCCATTCAGGTAAGGCCAGAGACAAAATGGTCTGACAGTCACTTCTCAGACTCTCCTGAGCTCTGAAGATAAACCACCGACTGGTCCAACTTCCCTCTGGTTTATAAATTCTGACTGGTCTTTGCCAGAACCATGCAATGACCCACTCTTGCCTCGTCCCTCTCCAAATGCTCTGGGAGCCCTTAACCCCTGCCACCTCCCACCTCCCACCCTGCTGCCTTCCCTGTCCCCTGCCATAGAGATGTTTGGGGTTCCTTGTGGCTGCAGCAAGTTCACAGACCTCACTCTGTTTGCCTGCAGGCGTGTCTGGGGGTCTTGACTGTTGGTCTTTGTCAGATGTAAGGAAAGAAGAGATTAAAAAAAAAAATACTAGAATAAACAATAGGAAGAATTTTAAAATGTCATTTTGAAATATTTTTAAACTTGAAGAAAAATTATAAGAACAGTACAGAGAACGGCCATAACCCATCTCCCAGATTTCTCAACTGATAACATTTCACAGTGTTTGTTCCACTGCCCCGCTTTCTGCATAGAGATGTGTATGTTTGTGCGTGAGTACATGCCTTGTCACTAGTCTTTTGCTGAACACTTGAGAGCAAGCTGTAGATACAATGTTCCACAACCTCTAAACTCTTTTGGGTTTAGTTCCCCCACACTAGGCCTTTCCCTGCCTAATCACAATGCAGCCCATATAACCAAGGCAGGAAATCAGCACTGTCAGGGCAGTTCTGTCCAGTCCATATCTCCCATCCAAACATGCATCATTTCTGGGTGTCATATCTCCTTATTGGCAGTTTGAAAGAATCTTCATCTGGGGTCTGTTCTGTGTTTCCTCATAACCAACCTCAGGTTCTGTTGCTCGAGCAGAAACAGTCTGTCCTAACTAGTCCAGGCTCCTTGAGTGGCTGCATCGCTGGATGCCTATGTGCTGTGGTCAGTCCCGGCCCTCCGAGGGAAGGAACATGGCTGGAGGGTACAGAGATCCACCAGAATTACCACTCAAAGCAGTTTCCCAGAGTCAGAGGGTTCAGCTTGGGGAACAGAAGAGTCTGGCTGTTGGAACTTCCCTGGTAGTCCAGTGGCTGAGACTCTGTGCTCCCAATGCAGGGGACCGGGTTCAATCTCTGATTAGGGAACTAGATCCCACATGCCCCACCTAAAGATCCCCCATGCTGTAACTAAGACCCAGTACAGCCAATTGAATATTGAAAAAAAAAAATCAAGTTGCCGATGTGACTTCATGACTTCCATAGACCGGTCTGAATGCAGTTGCAAGTTAGTGGGAGCTTCATTGTCTGTAATGGTCACTTCTCCATTAAACTGTGAATGTTCAGATGGTTCTAAGGGACTCTTATAGACAGTCTTACAAGGACTTTCTAAATGGTTAATAAACACAGCGGCTCCAAGCACTCTTGTTCTTGTAACATTGTCAGCCTGTCTTTATACAGCAGGCTTTTTGGGTTGCTTTTGGAGCTCAGAATTTTGTCTCCATCTTGGACCTTTGCTGATATCTCTTATCTCTTCAGAGTTTCTTTTCACTAACAGTTGCTACTTAGAAAGTTTGTTGGCTCTAGTTTTAGGCAGGATTTTATTTGTCAGAACTGAGGAGAAAATAGGGCGCTTTTAGAAATTTAAGTCTTAAGGAAGAAATATAAAAAATACGATTTCCAAGAACTGAATGAGAAGCCTTTGGATGGAGGGAAGCAGAATACGGTGTATATATTTGAACAAACTGGGTAGAAGCCAGAGACTCAGAGACATTGGCCAGTGAGAAATTCCCAACTGGTGAGTTGAAGCGTGCTAAGTCGCTTCAGTCATGTCCAACTCTCTGCATCCCCATGGACTGTAGCCCACCAGGCTCCTCTGTCCATGGGATTCTCCAGGCAAGAATACTATAGGTTGCCATGCCCTCCTCCAGGGGATCTTCCCAACCCAGGGATTGAAATCTTGTCTCTTCTGTCTTTTGCATTGACAGGCAGGTTCTTCACTACTAGCGCCACCTGGGAAGCGTGGAGAAGCCTTTAGTTTAGTTTTCTGCATTAGTTTGTATTTCAGTCTCAGGAAAGCGGCTCCTGGATTTTGCCTGACCATCTCCCTCAAGGGCTCCGGTTCCTTTTGAGGGCAGGACTGGAGGCCAGTGGCTGCCTTCCCCTCCAGCTCTCTAGTCACTGCCCGCCCCATGGCTCACTTGTATTCATGCAGAGCAAGACACTAGCCCACAGCAGAACACTCCTGAGCCTTGTATTCCGTTCATCTGGAACCCCTCTCTCCCACACCCTTTTCTCTCTCTCTCTCCGCTCCCCCCACCCCACACCACACACACACCATTACCACCACCACCATCTGATCTGCCTTTAAATGGTCTCAATTTAATAGAGAAGGCAGAAATGTCAACAACATCACTGTACCACGGACAGTAGTAGAGGCCATGCTCATCCCTGCCTGGCGCAGAAGAGAATCACCAAGAACTGACCTGGCACTGGACCTGAAGGAGGCATCTGACTTTGTGAGGGGGAAGGTGGGGGGTGTCCCCAGGTTGAGGGAGCTGAGCAGAGAATGGGGACGAGCTGGGAGCTGCCAGGGCCTTGTGAGGGACCGCAGGTTGTTCTGAGCCTGGAGCTCTGCAGAGCCCCACCCTCCCCGCCAGCCTGGAGCTCCATGTTCACCTATTCTACTTTGGGAGGGCAGGGGAACAGGCTGCATTTCATTGGGGAAAAACGATTCTGTTAGGAGGATGCTTCTGGGAACTAAGAGGGCTAAAGCTTGAACCAGAGAGCATGGCCAGGTCAAGGGCGGGGCACAGGAGGGGAACTAGGAGAGAGCATTTGTGGATGGATATTAGCTGAGGAGGACAGTTTCCAGAAAGGAGTGAATGACCTCCAGGTACGTGGAGGAGGGGAAAGGACCTGCCTGTGGTCAGAGAGGGTCACTTAAGGAGTAGGAACCAGAGTTTTTCTTTTTTACTTTTTGTCTTGAGAAGAGAAATAGTGTAATTATTTTGTACAGTCACAGAACAAAGAGCCATGTCATGGATGCTGACAGTTGTACCGTCTTCTTGACAGCACCTCCTCCAGGGCTATGAGAGGGTCCAGGGCAGTGGAACTCAGCCTCCAGTGGCTAGTAGGGTAGGGAGGGGAGCGTTTGGGAGTTGCTGGTGATGTTAGCCAAGGACAGTAGGATGACAGGCAGGCAGGGCAAAAGAGGGTGAAGTTATAGAAATAAAAAGATTATTTTCATGTGTGCTGAGCGAGTAAATTTATGGAAATAATTCTTTTTTACCTAAAATGGAAGAAAAACTATGACAAACCTAGACGGCTTATTAAAAAGCAGAGACTTTGCTGATAAAGGTTCGTCTAGTCAAAGCTATGGTTTTTCCACTAGTCTTGTATGGATGTGAGAGTTGGACCATAAAGCTGAGCACTGAAGAATTGATGCTTTTGAACTGTGGTGTTGGAGAAGAGTCCAAGAGAGTCCAAGACTCTCTCAAGAGTTCCTTGGACTGCAGGGAGATTCAACCAGTCCATCCTAAAGGAAATCAGTCCTGAATATTCATTGGAAGGACTGATGCTGAAGCTGAAGCTCCAGTCCTTTGGCCACCTGAAGCGAAGAACTGACTCGTTAGAAAAGACCCTGATGGTGGGAAAGGTTGAAGGCAGGAGAAGGGGACGACAGAGGATGCGATAGCTGAATGACATTACCGACTTGATGGATAGGAGTTTGAGCAAGCTCTAGGAATTGGTGATGGACAGGGAAACCTGGCATGCTGCAGTCCATGGAGTCTCAAAGAGTTAGACATGACTGAGTGACTGAACTCATTGACCTGAAATGGATCTGTTTCACGTTTTTAGAAATGATCTTGTTTTATTACTTTTAACTCAAGGAACTGAGTCATTTGATTTCCTTAGTTGTCACTGAACAGAATAACTAATCTCTGAAAAAAATAACAATATAGTGTACCTGTGTCTGTGGGCACACACACTGTAATTTCAAGGATATATAGAAATTGGTTACCTGGTTATTATGTGACATTTTTTCCTCTTTTATTTTTTAAATTATGAAAGTATGATAACTCATTTACAGGAGACTTGGAAAATATAGAACAAGGTTACATATAGTTCTACTATAACCATTTTTTTAAGTAGATAAGATTTTTAGTTGAAGTTTCAATATCAAACTCTCAAAAATTAATAAAATGAGTAGACAGAAAAATAGAAGGTTATTGTAGACCTGAAAAGCACTATGAACCAATTCAATGTAATTAGGATTTATATGATTTTCACACAACAGTAGGATATAAATTCTGTTCAAGTTCCCATAGACTATAAACCAGGAGAAACTGGACATAAATTTATGTGCCAAAATTTCATGGTCTAAAGGTATTGAAATCATATGGAATCTGTTCTCTTATCACTGTGGAAATCATATCAAAAGCTATTTGAAAATACTCCACATATTTTCAAGTACAATGTGACATCTACCAAGGGAGATCTTTGACTTAGCCATTGAAAGCTTCAGTAAAGTTGTGAATGTTAGTCACTCAGTCATGTCTGACTCTTTGCAACCCCATGGACTGTAGCCCACAAGTGTCCTCTGTCCATGGGATTTTTCAGGCAAGAATACTGGAATGGGTTGCCATTTCCTTCTCCAGAGGATCCTCCCGACCCAGAGATTGAACCCAGGTCTCCTGCATTGTGGGTAGACTCTTTAACATCTGAGCCACCAGCGAAGTGCAAAAGACTTCAGTAAAGTTAAAAGACTGAAGACGCACGGGGAGTGATTGCAGAGATGCTGCTGTTCTTCAGTTGCTAAGCGGTGTGCCGCTTTCTGTGATTCCATAGACTGCAACATTTTAAATTGAAATTTCAAAATTTCTCATTTCAAGATGAGAAATTAATATCAAAGATAGTTAAAAAACCCCATATACTTGGAAATTGTCCACTTTTAAATGATGTATGTGTCTAAGAAACCATAACAAGGAAAATTAGAAAATATTTGTAACAATAAAAAGGAAAAGAGAATTTACCCAATATTTGTTACATGCAACCAAAGCTGCTCAGTGTTAGGAGGAGAGATGAAAGATTCAGAATATGTAGTTTGCTGTCTCTGCTGTTTGCTATCTTTGGGATGCCCACATTTGTGGTCACTTGGTAGTCAGTAGTAGTGCCAACTCTTGGCCTGAGCGGGGGTGGCCCTAAGAGGACAGCAGGCAGAGAGGAGGCCTTTGGTGTCCTCACTGCTTCTTCACTGTGTCCTTTCTGGTGGAGGGTGTGGGAGGGTGACTCCAGAGTCACTTCCCTTCAGTGGTAACTTCATAGATCATAGGAGGGCTTGCTCTTCAGAGCCTGTCTGGGTGCGGACACAAGACCCAGTCCTCCCTGATCTCTATGTGGCCTGTTTGTTCCTGAAACCATCCCCGCTCTGAGAGTCCCCCATGGGCTTGGAGCTGGCTCTCACCTGGTGTTGAGAGCCTGCCCCCAAGGTGGACAGGGGCACAGGACAGATGGGATGTGGGGCTGGTGGGCAGAGGTTGGTGGCCGAGGGCTCTGCCTCGGGAGGAGACTGAAGCATGACAGTAGAGGCCCAGGCAGCTGGAAGGGCGGGTCCCAGCCCACAGACCTGGTCCAGGGCAGAGGAGGAACATAGCAGGGCCAGGACACTGGGACGTCCTGTAGGCCCCAGGATCAGAGGAAGTCATCCATGACCTTTACATACAACTTTACTGTTAATGAAAAGGTCGTAGATATCACACACAATCTTTTCTGTATTGCACTAGCAGTGAAATACAGGTGTGAGCAGGGCAGATATCCATTAACTGGGGCTCAGATCTTGAAAGTCAGCATTGGCTGAAGCCCCCGAGGGCCCCTTCGCGAGGCAGCTGTGGGCCTGGCAGCTGCTTCCCTTCCAGGCAGCTACCTGCATGTGGTCACCTGGTCTAGGACACTGGGCCTGAGCCTGGGCAGAGAGAGAGTCTGGTAGGAGACTGTTCCCGGATCTCTTTACAGAATGCATGGCCTTCTCCCTGCTGCCTGGGCAGGATATCTGGTGGCCACTTGGGGGCAGGGCTTCCCAGCAAGTGACCTGCCACCCGGGAGGACTGGCCACTGGGGCCTTGCTGCCTGAAGGCTTCCTTCTTCCTACTTCCTGCCTGTCAGACCTCTGCTTAAATTTGTGACTGGTGGACTTCAAGATGGAAGTGAAAGTGGAAGGCCTTTTCACCTGGGAGGTGTTTGGTTGGTTGACTCTCTGGAAGCTGTTGGTATTTAGAAGGTGCTGCTGAGGGCAGAGAACAGTACGGGGCCACCCTGTGCTTGTCTGAAGGTGACTTACATGCCGGGGACTCTGATAATTGAGGATAGCTGCAGCAGGATGACAGCAGTGGCTCTGTTTTTTTCTTTGGGATGAAAAATGAAAGTGCTTTAGGGACTCTGCTGTCTGGAAGAAGTCAACTATTTTCTTGATTACTTTTAAAAAAGCAACTTATTGAAATTCTTTGAAACTGGCTATATACCTGTACTCCAAACATGATTTTAGCTTTCAGTTGTTTTAAAAATCATATTTTGATAGTCATTTCCATTTTTGTAAGCATTTATTATAGGAACCACCTTTGTAAGCATTTATTAACTTTGTTTCTCCATTCTCTATTGTGTATTAAATTTTGAAAGATGTATTATAATTAGAGAATGAAAATCATGAACTGGATTTTTAAATATTTTAGTTTTTCCCTTTTGCTCTTACTGTATACTTTGAGTTACTGCATTTTATTTCAATAACTCATAATCACTGGCATTTTCCTACTATTTTGGCCTGAGAACTCATTTTCAGCATTTTGGAAATTATATAATTCAGCATGTTCTTATTGCTACTGTTCATATTTTAAAAATCTTAATCTTTGGCTTCCATATAAATGTGGTTCTTTCTACATGTCCTGTAAAACAAGCACACCATGTGTTCTGTGTTCACAGCAGAATGTTTAGTGGACTGTGTAATTTTAAATGGTTCAAATGTTTATGTTTTCCTCCTTGAAATTGTTAGTGAGGTACAATGAGATTGGCAAGACCTGCTAATGGTTGGGGCAGCCGTATTTTATTTCATCTAAATTTTGTTTTTACAAAGTTTTGTTTTTACGTAGCACTTGGATTTACCATCTGATGATTAGATTTCTTTCTAGTGAAGAGACGTGCTCTTCCTTGCACTTTCTCATGTTTAGGTGCATTTTGAGCAGGGCACAAGGACTGCTTTGCTGAAGAAGTAGCATTCCCAAGACTGTCCTATAGGAGAGGACAGAGTCGGGCTGTCCCGTTTCCTGACTTACTCTCCAGATGATGGCGTGTTCAGCGTGTCTCTGTCTGTTGTTTTGTATCTTGGACTGCGTCAGGTGTTAGCATTGTCTGTTTTAGGTTGTATACTTACTGCTTCCTTTGCACATCACATGCAGATGGTATCTGATAACTGCTTTTTTTCATTTTTTAAAAAAATTTATGGCTGCGCTAGGTCTTTGCTGCTGCGTGGACTTTTCTCTAGTTGTGGGGAGTGAGGACAACCCTCCTTGCAGTTCCCAGGCTCTTCATTGCAGCGGCTTTTCTTGTGATGGAGCACGGGCTCTAGGGCACGTGGGCTTCAGTGGTTGTGGCGCAAGGTCTTAGTTGCCCTGCGGTCAATGGGATCCTACCAAACCGGGATTGAACCCGTGTCCCCTGCATTGGCAGGCAGATTCTTAACCGCTGGACCACCAGGGAAGTCCTAAATACCTGCTTTTTGAAGTTATTAAATTCTGCTTTGTGGTGTGGTCATGAGGAAGTACAATAGTGCCCAGGGATTTTAGCATGCTAGGTTTTTCTTTGTTTTAATTTCCTAAGATACAATATATAAAATTATAGCTAACTTTCTCTGTGTTTTCTCAGATTTATTTTGGATCGTTTTTTAAAAAAATATATCAGTTCCTTTGTTTGGATGGTAAAAAATGAGACAGTAGAGAATTTATCCAGTGGAAACCAGTATATTTGTAAGCCTGTATTTGTGTGTATATGTGTGTGTATGTACTCTTTCGTGTCCAACTCTTTTGTGACCCTGTTGAACTCTAGCCTGCCAGGCTCCTTTGCCCATGGGATTTCCCAAGCAAGAATCTGGAGTGGGTTGCCATTTCCTTCTCCAAGGGATCTTCCCAACCTAGGGATTGAACCTAAGTCTCCTGAATCTCCTGCATTGCAGATGATTCTTAACCCACTGAGCCACCAGTTAACCCCCTTGTAAGCCTAAGACTCCCTTAATCTTTGTTCAGGGTCTGACTTTCCAGTTTATGACCACCTGACAGTAACCTTTCCTTCTTTGTTTTTGACTGAACAGTTTCACATATTCTGTACCCTTAAAATGATGATCTCTCTGAGCATAAACCATAGAGCATTCATGTTATATATAATATATGATGATGAAATATAATAGGGTCTGTAATAGTGTCGTTTGCTCACCACTGATGAGTCATGTAGATTTCAGAATCTGGTTATACAACTTAGTGTTGTTATTTAGTCGCTCAGACTTGTCCGACTCATTGTGACCCCGTGGACTATAGCCCGCCAGGCTCCTCTGTCCATGAAATTTCCCAGGCAAGAATACTGGAGTGGGTTACCATTCCCTTCTCCAGGGGATCTTCCTGACCCAGGGATCGAACCCAAGTCTCCTTCATTGGCAGGTGGGTTCTTTACCACTGAGCCACCAGGGAAGCCCCAGTTGTAATACTTACCAGAACTTAAAATATGTAGTGAATGAAATGGCTGTCTGTTGTGGCATGGGTGTTTGCCATAGATTTGATGAGAGATGGCTTGGAGATGGTAGAAAATAAGAGGAACAAGGGAGCCAGGGGTGAGGAGACCAGCTGAACTGCAGCAGGACAGCCCATGTCCTGTGTGTAGAGTCTTAACTGTCTACCTAGGTAAAGCTACCTAAAGGCCAGGCTTTTATTCAGCTCCCAAGTATAGTGATGTGAAGTTGAGGTGAAGGGACCCCTAGTAATTTCTGGGGTTAAGATGGAGTTAGGACCCTCAGCAGAAAAAGCTGGTTCTTTGTCGGGACATTGGTTGGAAGCAAATGCAGTCATTGGGTGTCCAGGGTCACCTGCCGTCCCAGCAGGTGCCCGAGTCCCAGCTGAAACCAGGTCGGGGATGGGGTGATCAGAGCTGCTGATGTGAGAAAGAAAGCCTCAATTTGGGGAGCCAGTGTTGGTCCCCTTGATCCCACAGGATGGCTGGAGGCTTGATCAACCTCTCAGGGATGAGAATAGTCAGCATCTACAGGAAAGAGCAGGGGAGCCATCTACTGACAGCACAGGTAAAGCGATATGGTGAGGGTTGAGCATACCGCTGTGCTAGTACTTGGTGAGTGTTAAACCTACTCTACAGAAGTTTGTCATTTTCAATATATGCCATTTTGTAGAAATGGGAGAGTGTTGAGCATCTTTCTATGCCTGGGGGATCCTTTGGAGTTATTGGGGCAGGAGGGGGGAGCAGGGACAGAGATGGAGGGCTCTGCTGCTGCAGGGGGGTCGGGTGGGTGGGACTCACAGCACAGAGTAAGGACCCCCGGCCCAGAGAGAACTGAATAGTGTGCACAGAGTGAGGTGGGCTGGGAGGGCATGGAGAGCTCCGGTGAGGAGGAAGGAGGGGTGAGCTTCTGAGGAGAGGTGATGATGCAGGGTTGCTGCTGAGGGACGGAAGGAGAGGGAAGTGACTGGGAGTGTGAGCAGGGATGGCGGGCATGGTTGAGGGACCCTGAGGTCAGAGACCATGACTGCAGGGGACAGCGGGTCTGTGTGACGCTCTCCAGACAGGCTCTGCAGCCTGGCGCAGCAGGCTGGCTGGTCCAGAAGAGATCGAGTGGTAAGAATTGAAGTTCTAGATGAGAGGATCCTGGCGATGATGGCCCCTGGGGCCAGAGTGATAATGCAAGGAGATGAAGTCAGAAGAGAGAGTGTCGGCGGGCCTAGTGCAGAATTCAGGAGCTTTGTGCCAGGCGTAGAAGTTTAAGAAGTTGTCAGGGGAGCAGTGGCATTGAGACCAGGTGTGGCTCTAGGAGGGACAGTTGGAATGGATATTGGGGGTCAGGGTCTTTCCTCCGTAAAGGGAGCTAGTTAAGTTGTTTGGAGTGACCATGGGCTGTGAAATGGCCATTCCTAACTGTCCTCTCCTGGTCGTGTTAACACTGCTCTGGATGGCTCTTGTAAAGCCACCTGCACCTCAGGCGAGATGCCAGAATTTTAGAAAATTCCTGACAGTAATGCCAAAAGTGACGGGGGCTAACAGAGTCGAGTACTTTTGATGACTGGAGCAGAGGAGGTTGAGAAGGTAAATATGAAGAGTGGAATTTGAGGAGAAATTTGAGAATAAGGACCCCCTGAAGAGAGAGAGAAGAAATGGTTTGTGGCATGATTTCAGCTAACAGGAGAGTTAAATGCTGAGTGTTAGGAAACAAACAGGTGTTTTGTGGGGTATTAATGTAATAAACAGGCTTCCCTGATGGCTCAGAGGTTAAAGCATCTGCCTGGAATGCAGGAGACCCGGGTTCGATCCCTGAGTTTGGAAGATCCCCTGGAGAAGGAAATGGCAACCCACTCTAGTACTCTTGCCTGGAGAATCCCATGGAGGGAGGAGCCTGGTAGGCTACAGTTCATGGGGTTGCAAAGAGTCGGACACGACTGAGTGACTTCACTTTAATGTAATAAACAGAAGTAGTGTGCCTGGAAGCAGGGAGGATGTGGTGCTTTGTTTGACTTCACTTCTGGCAATCACTCTCCAGGCACTTCTGAGAGTTTGCCTCTCGTGCGTGGTTTCGAACCACTTCTGAGGCCTCCACCCTTAGCTGACTGATTTATAGGAAGATCACAGCCATTTCAGAAATTAGAATTATCGAACATTTTGTAAATTCAGTCAAATGACAGTCTTTGCAAGCTTTATTTACTTCCTCAAATCACATCAGCTCTTCACACCCTCCTTGTAATAAAGCTGATTAGCTTTTGCCTATAATGTTTGTATTTGAAGCTGAAAACCATGTTAGAAGTTCCAAACACTTCAGCCATAAGCTTCAGTCATGTGTACACTTAGACGATAAACGTTCTTTTAAAAATTTTATTTCTCATTGAGGTAAGTCAGACAGAGAAGGAAAAATGCCTTATGACATCCCTTATGTATGGAATCAAAAAGAAATGATATAAATGAACTTTCAAAACAGAAAGAGACTCACAGACTTAGAGAATGAACTTATGGTTGCCAAGGGGAAGGGAAAGTTAGGGAGTTTGGGATGGACATGTACACAGTGTTATATTTAAAATGGATAACCAGCAAGGACCTCCTGTATAGCACAGGGAACTCTGCTCAATGTTATGTGGCAGCCTGGGTGGGAGGGGAGTTTGGAGGAGAATGGATACAGGTATGTGTATGGCTGAGTCCTTTCGCTGTTTACCTGAAACTATCACAGCCTTGTTTGTAAATCGGCTATACCTGATATAAGATAAAAAGTTTAAAGTTTGAAAAAAAATTTATTACTCATGAATTTTAGATCTGTTTTAAATTTAAGGAGTAATTAAAGTAAAAAAAGACGCCAGTCAGCGTCCTTGTCTCTCCAGTTTTGGTGCTTGGCGTAGGGGTGTCTCCATTTAGCATCAGTCAGGGTGCTGCGAGGAGGAGTGTAGGGGATGCGGAGGGGGCTGGGAGATCACAGCTGGCCTGCCCCCCTGTCACCACTGGGCACCGCCCCAGGGTAACCTGCAGAGAACTGTGAATCACCACATTCCTGCTTTAATCACAGATGTTTAAGAAAACACGGGTTGGGTTGCTTCACCTTGAATTGTTTTGCTTTTAATTTTGTGTCTTAAATTAGCACTTATGCAGTTGCCCAGGTAGCACAGAGACATTCATTATGTGTAGCATTTGCCAGTAGTGTAGATAGACACAGTCAAAGATAATATGGAAGAAGTCAGGAGTTTCTTTCTTTTAAGGATACAAGTGTTTATCTGTCCTTTGTGTCATCAGATACCTAGTTTTAAAAATTTCCCTCAGTATCAATTTTTGTGACATTTCTCTCAAATCTTGGTTCTCCTGCCATGAGTGACTTGAAGCAAAGACAGAATGAGAGATTTTCCCCTTTTTTGTATTTCCTGTGTGCTGTCAGATACAACTTGGTGGGATGCGTCTTGCTTTAAACTCATGTCCCATGCTAGACCCTGGTAGTAAACTGACTACAGTTCCTGGCTGGAGGCCAACTGCCTGTCCATCCTCAGCTTGGGCCCGTCTCTCTGGGGAGGCTGTCAACAGGCTGCCATGTCCTCATTTCCTGTCTCTTCCCGCATCCCTGTCTCTTCCCGCATTCCCGTCTCTCAGTGGACCAGGCTGAACTTCCACTGATGTGTCACCCTCTCTTCCTGTTGAGTTTGCTGACTGTGAGGTCCACACACAGGTTTGTCCCCTATTCTTTCCGTTTCTCGTAATCTGATATTTCACCAGGTGAAATGCCTTTTCTCAGATGCCTTTTCTTCAGCTATTGTCCTGACTTCTTTGCAGAATCCATCAGTTGAACAGTATCATCTTCCTGAAGTTCTTTCAAAGTGTACTGTTTCTCGTCCTAACCCCTCTGATTCTGCCTCCTGTATTTCCAAAACTTCTTTAACCCACCATCTTTGTGTGGTCCTTACCTGGTGCTGAGCCGTAGCTCCTGTGATGGTTCCTACTCCAGGAGTGACATTAACTGTTGTTGCTCTGAGCCTCACTTGGCGGCTGGCATCTCCTGCTGATGGACAGTGTCGGCATGTGAACAATCTGCCCTTACTTCAGACCCAACTGAAATGGTCATGCATGTGTTATGTTAATGTGTGTATTACGAGGTACATGGACATGTCTGTAGGTATTAATAGAAAGAAAGTCTAGAGAAAAATTCCAAAATATTCACAGGGATGTGTGTGTGCATCAAGGATTATTAATGATTTTTATTTTTTGTTTCTTTTCCACTTAACTTTAACATTTTAAGTATTGTATATGTATACAAATACATATTTGTATATGTGTATACAAATACATATTTGTATATGTATAATTTTTATGCCTTTATAAAGTTTGTACAATTATGAATTATTTTAATCATTCAGTTCAGTTTAGTCACTCAGTCGTGTCCGACTCTTTGCAACCCCATGAACTGCAGCACGCCAGGTCTCCCTGTCCATCACCAGCTCCCGGAGTCCACCCAAACCCATGTCCATTGAGTCAGTGATGCCATCCAACTATCTCATCCTCTGTCGTCCCCTTCTCCTCCCCTCAATCTTTCCCAGCATCAGGATCTTTTCAATGAGTCAGCTCTTTGCATCAGGTGGCCAAAGTATTGGAGTTTCCGCTTCAACATCAGTCCTTCCGATGAACACCCAGGACTGATCTCCTTTAGGATGGACTGGTTGGATCTTGCAGTCCAAGGGACTCTCAAGAGTCTTCTCCAACACCACAGTTCAAAAGCATCAATTCTTTGGCATTCAGCTTTCTTTATAGTCCAACTCTCACATCCATACATGACCACTGGAAAAACCATAGCCTTGACTAGGTGGACCTTTGTTGGCAAAGTAATGTCTCTGCTTTTTAATATGCTGTCTAGGTTGGTCATAACTTTCCATCCAAGGAGTAAGCATCTTTTTTAATTTCATGGCTGCAATCACCATCTGCAGTGATTTTGGAGCCCCCAAAAATAAAGTCTCTCACTGTTTCCATTGTTTCCCCATCTATTGGCCATGAAGTGATGGCACCGGATGCCATGATCTTAGTTTTCTGAATGTTGAGTCTTAAGCCAACTTTTTCACTCTCCTCTTACACTTTCATCAAGAGGCTCTTTAGTTCTTCTTCACTTTCTGCCATAGGGTGCTATCATCTGCATATCTGAGGTTACTGATATTTCTCCCAGCAATCTTGATTCCAGCTTGTGCTTTCCTCCAGCCCAGCGTTTCTCATGATGAACTCTGCATTTAAGTTAAATAAGCAGGGTGACAATATACAGCCTTGACGTACTCCTTTTCCTATTTGGAACCAGTCTGTTGTTCCATGTCCAGTTCTAACTGTTGCTTCCTGACCTGCATACAGATTTCTCAGGAGGCAGGTCAGGTGGTCTGGTATTCCCATCTCTTTCAGAATTTTCCACAGTTTATTGTGATCCACACAGTCAGAGGCTTTGGCATAGTCAGTAAAGCAGAAATAGATGTTTTTCTGGAACTCTCTTGCTTTTTTGATGATCCAGCGGATGTTGGCAATTTGATCTCTGGTTCCTCTGCCTTTTCTAAATCCAGCTTGAACATCTGGAAGTTCACGGTTCATGTATTGCTGAAGCCTTGCTTGGAGAATTTTGAGCATTACTTTACTAGTGTGTGAGATGAGTGCAATTGTGCGGTAGTTTGGGCGTTCTTTGGCATTGCCTTTCTTTGGGGTTGGAATGAAAATGGACCTTTTCCAGTCCTGTGGCCACTGCTGAGTTTTCCAAATTTGCTGGCATATTGAATGCAACACTCACAGCATCATCTTTCAGGACTTGAAATAGCTCAACTGGAATTCTATCACCTCCACTAGCTTTGTTCGTAGTGATGCTTCCCTAAAGCCCACTTGACTTCACATTCCAGGATGTCTGGCTCTAGGTGAGTGATCACACCTTTGTGATTATCTGGGTCGTGAAGATCTTTTTTGTACAGTTCTTCTGTGTATTCTTGCCACCTGTTCTTAATATCTTCTGCTTCTGTTAGGCCCCTGCCATTTCTGTCTTTATTGAGCCCATCTTTGCCTGAAATGTTCCCTTGGTATCTCTAGTTAAAATACATTAGTATTAAAATTGTATTTATTTATTTGGCTGCGCTGGATGTTAATTGTGGCACTCAGGATCTGGATCTTCAATCTTCGTTCATTGTAGCATGTGTGATCTCTTAGTTGTGGCATGTGGGATCTAGTTCCCTGACCTGGAATCCAACTCAGACCCGCTTCATTGGGAGGGCAGAGTTCTAGCCACTGGACTACCAGGGAAGTCCCTAAAATAGATTAGTTTTAATATATTCTTTAATAGTTCTAGTAGTATTCAAATCAGTTTTAGAATTCTGTGTTGAAAATTACAATAAGAGAAGAAGAATAACTCTCAGATAAGCTAAATATTCCTTTTGCAAAATGGAAACAAAAATGGAGACTTCACAGTTGTAGAATGAGCTGATTTGTTTAGCGAGAAGATTGGTTATTGATTTGTAGAAACTTCTTGTACATTGTAATTGTTAGTCCTCTAATGGCAGTATGCATTGCAGAGGTCTTCTCATTCATGGTTTACCTTTCACTTGCTACTTTGTGGCCCTAATTTTAATGTTTATTCGTCTTTTCCTTTATGGTTTTTATTCTCTTAATGTCTTATTTAAAAAACCCTTTCTTTCTCGAAGTCATAAAAAGAATGTTCTCTCTTATGTTTTAAAAAATGTTTTAGTGTTTGCTTTTCACATTTGAGTCCTTAATCCTGAAATTTATTTTTGGGTGTTGTGAGAGGTAGAGATTGCCTTGTTATTTTCGGCATGGATGCTATTCATGAAGTTTCATCCTTTCCGTACTGATCTGTAATACCTTATCTGTCAAATAGAAGGTTCTTGTGTGTTTTCTTTTCCATTGGTCTGTTTACCTAGTCCTATGTTGAGACCATATGGTGTTAATTACTGTAACTCACAAACAAATCATGAAAGCTGGTGGGGCAAGTGCCTTCCCATCTCACCCTGATTGTTGAAGGCTGCCTGGCCTACACTTGGCCCTTCTATCTTCCTTCCACATTTTATAATCAGTCATCAGATTCCACACAAAACACCCGTGGGAGTTTGATTGGGATGACATTGAACGTGTAGAATTAGAATGGGGGAGAATTAATCTCTTTATAGTTTGGACTCCTTATACTTGAACAGAGCATGTCTCTCTATTCTAAAATTTTTTTCAGTAAAGTTACATCTTATGTGACTTGTAAGATTTGTTAGTTTTTTTGTCATTTAAAATGGCTTAAATTTTATTTTTGCTTTCTAACTGCTATTGTGTAGATGTGTAATTGACTTTTGTATTTTGGTGTTAGAACCAGCAGCCTGCCATTTTAATTCTCATAGTGTCTAGATTTCCTGGAGATTCTCTGTAGACTCTGCTGGTCCCTGCGAGTTGTGATGGATTTATCTGGGCCCTCATGCCACCCTGCGCATCTTTCATCTGTGCTGGCCACCCCAGTGCACGGCCAGATGAGGGCCGTGATAGTGGTCCTTTTAGTTTCCGATGCTTTGCCCTCAGGGGTGGTATTTGCTGCATATTTTCGTAGGTCACCTTTATTAGGTTAGAGGACTCCTAGTCTCAGTTTACTAATAATTTGTAACACACTGAACACATAAATTAGTGTTCAGTTTTGAAGAGTGCCTTTCCTGTAACTTTTAAGCTAATCCAGTGTTTCGCCTTTATTTTTAATTGACATCTTCCTGTCAGTGTGGTGAATTACAAAGTTCTACTGTTGTATTTTCTATTAATAGTGTAAAACTGTTTTTGTGTCACTTGAATAAATTGTACTTGACAATGTTGATGTTATTTAAAACTTGGCAAAATTGGGTTTCCTAACATTTTTAGAAAGATTTTTGCATCTACTTAGAAACCAAGATGTTGATGCTGTTCTTACTCACTTGGGTTTCTGGGCTTTCCTGTCTTCATGGTATGAGCTGGCATTGATTCCTTCCCTTCTCGTTCTCTGGGGTAGTTTGTGTAAACAGAAATTTATCCATATCTCGATGTTTGATATAACTTGCCAAAAGTATCACTGAAGGCTTATTTTTGTTTGTTTCTATTAATAATATGTTTTGAAGGGTAGATATTGAAGTACTGATTCAATTTCTTCAGTGCTTCTAGGTTTATTCAAGTTTTACATTTCTTCTTGAGTTGATTTTGATGTTATATTTTTCTTTCTTTTTAAAGAAAGTGTTTATTTATTTGTTTGTGCCAGGTCTTTGTTGTGGCACATGGGATCTTTAGTTGTGGCATGTGAGATCTAGTTCCGTGGCCAGGGATTGAACCTGGGTCCTGAGCTTCGGGGGCATGGAGTCTTAACCATTGGATCACGAGGGGGAGTCTCATTACAGTTTTCTTAAAAACGTTTCATTCTCCATCAAAATTTCACTTTTATTTGCATAAAGTTGTTCATTATATTCTGTCTTTTTCTTAGTGTCAGCTATCTCTGCACTGTGACTCTCTTTTTCATTCCCAATATTTCTTCTTTGTACCTTCTGTATTTTTCTTTAGTCAAGGAGCCAGCTTTTGATTGGGTTGCTTTTTGTCATGGTTTGTTTTTAGTTTCATCATTCTCCTCACACACTCTTAACCTTCTGCTCATTCTTCCCCTCATTTTTGAGTTGCACATTTAGCTTAGTGTTTTTCAGTCTTCCTGCTTTTCTGATATACACTTATAATACCGGATTTCTCTCTAAGTAGTGGTATAGATGAGTCCTTTTGAAATATTTAGAGCTTTCATTGTCATTAGTTTTAAGTATTTTCTAATATCCTTTATGATTTCTTCTCTTGACCTATGATTGTTTCTACCTGTGTTCATAAATTTCCAAGAAGGACACAAATTGGTTACCTTTCTGCCCTTGATTTCTGATTTCATTGTTGTAAGATAATGCAGTCTGTGTGATGATGTTTCTTTGATAATTGTTGAAATGTGCATATTGCCTGATTAAGTCAGTTTCTTTAAGATGCCAATGGGTTGAAAACAGTGAGTTCTCCAGTCACTTTGTGTGAGTTGCTCAGTCATGTCCGACTCTTTGTAGCCTGCCAGTCGCCTCTGTCTGTGGATTTCTCCAGGCAAGATTACTGGAGTGAGTTGCCATTTCCCCCTCCAGGGGATCATCCCTACTCAGGGATTTACCCTGGGTCTCCTGCGTTGCAGGCAGATTCTTTACCACCTAAGCCACCAGGGAAGCCCAGTCACTTTAGATTAGACTTCCTAGTTATTTAGATTTTCTCTATTTGATAAATTAATTTACTGAAATAAATGTGTTAACTCCTACTACTGTGATAGTGGAGTTCTCCATTTTTTCCTTCTAGTGATCAAATTTTGCTGTTGGAAGTTTACTTGTGTAAGTCCTTGGGTGTACATGCACATTTGTTTCTGCTGGTTGTATAACCTAGATGTAGAATTGCTACATATTAGCTTGTGCATCAAATTGCGAACAGTTCGCTGGATCATAGAAAAAGCAAGGGAATTCCAGAAAAACATCTATGTTTCATTGACTGTGCTAAAGCCTTGGACTGTATGGATCATAGCAAACTGTGGAAAGCTCTTAAAGAGATGGGAATACTAGGACATCTTACCTGTCTCCTGAGAAACCTGGATGCAGGTCAAGAAGCAACAGTTAGAACCCTGTATAGAACAACTCATTGGTTCAGGATTGAGAAAGGAATACAACAGGACTGTCTGCTGTCACCCTGTTTATTTAATCTATATGCTGAGCACATCATGAGAAATGCTAGGCTAGATGAATTACAAGCTGGAATCAAGATAGTCGAGAGAAACATTAACAACCTCAGATATGCGGTTGATACCACTCTAATGGTAGAAAGCAAAGAGGAACTAAAGAGCCTCTTGATGAGGGTGAAGGCGGAGAGTAAAGAGCAGGCTTAAAACTAAGTATTAAAAAACTAAGATCCTGGCATCCGGTCCCTTTACTGCATGCAAATAGATGGGGAAAAGGTGGAAGAAGTGACAGAGTTCCTCTTTTTGGACTCTGAAATCACTGTGGATGATGACTGCAGCCATGAAATCAAAGGAAAGGAAAGCTTTCTTGGCAGGAAAGCTATGACAAACCTAGACAGCGTGTTGAAAAGCAGAGACGTTACTTGCCGACAGATGTCTATGTAGTCAAGGCTGTAGTTTTCCCAGTGGTCATGTACAGTTTTGAGAGCTGGACTGCAAAGAAGGCAGAGCACCAAAGAATTGATGTCCTTGAACTGTAGTGCTGGAGAAGTCTTCTCAGAGTCCCTTGGACAGCAAGGAGATAAAACCAGTCAATCTTAAGAGAAATCAACCCTGAATACTCATTGGAAGGACTGATGCTGATGCTGAAACTCCAGTATTTTGGTCACCTGATATGAACAGCTGACTCATTGGAAAAGTCCCTGATGCTGGGAAAGATTGAGGGCAGAAGGGAGAAGAGAGCATCAGAGGATAAGATGGCTGGATGCATCACTGATGCAGTAGACATGAACTTGGACAAACTTTGGAGGTGGCGAGGTACAGCAAGGCCTGACATGCTGCCGTCCATGGGTTTGCAAAGTCAGACACGACTGGTCTACTGAACAACAAGCTTGTGCGTATGTTCAGTTTTATTAGGTGATACTACACAGCTTTCTAAAGTGATTTAAATGATTTATAATCTTATGAGTTCTGCATGACAGTTCCCTTTACACTATTTTAGCAGCACTTAGTATTGTCAGTTTTTAACATTTTAGCCACTGTAGCTGGTGTGTGCCGGCTGAAGGGCATGTCCCTGGTCAGAGCCTGACAAAGTGTGATCTGCTGGAAAAGGGAATGGCAAACCACTTCAGTATCCTTGCCTTGAGAACCCCATGAACACAATGAAAAGGCAAAAAGATACGATACTGGAAGATGAGCCTTCAGGTTGGTAGGTGTCCAATATACTACTGGAGAAGAATGGTGAAATAGCTCTAGAAGGAATGAAGAGGCAGAAACAATGCCCAGTAGTGGATGTGTCTGATAATGAAAGTAAAGTCTGATGCTGTAAATAACAATATTGCATAGGAACCTGGAATGTTAGGTCCATGAATCAAGGTAAATTGGACGTGGTCAAGCAGGAGATGGCAAGAGGGAACATAGACATTTGAGGAATCAGTGAACTAAAATGAATGGAAATAGGCAAATTTAATTCAGATGACCATTATATCTACTACTGTGGACAAGAATCCCTTAGAAGGAATGGAGTAGCCCTCATAGTCAACAGGAGTCTGAAATGCAGTACTTGGATGCAATCTCAAAAACGACAGTGATCTTGGTTCATTTCCAAGGCAAACCATTCAGTATCACAGTAACTCAAGTATATGCCCTAAGCACAAATGCTGATGAAGATGAAGTTGAACAGTTCTATGAAGGACCTATAAGATCTTCTAGAACTAACACCAAAAAAAGATGTCCTTTTCATCATAGGGGATTGGAACGCACAAGTAGGAAGTCAGGAGATACCTGGAGTAACAGGCAAGTTTGGCCTTGGAGTACAAAATGAAGCAGGACAAAAGCTAACAGAGTTTTGCCTAGAGAACGCGCTGATCATAGCAAGCACTCTTCCAACAACACAAAAGACGACTCTACATGTGGACATCACCAGACGGTCAATACCGAAATCAGATTATATCCTTTGCAACTGAAGATGGAGAAGCTCTGTACAGTGAGCAGAAACAGACCTGGAGCTGAGTGTGGCTCAGATCATCCATCAGCTCCTTCCTGCAAAATTCAGGCTCAAATTGAAGGAAGTAGGGAAAACTTCTAGGCCATTTATGTATGACCTGAGTCAAATCCCTTAGGATTATACAGTGGAGGTGATGAATAGATTCAAGGGGTTAGATTTGGTAGACAAGAGTGTCTGAAGAACTCTGGATGGAGGTTCATAACACTGTACAGGAGGTGGTACCAAAACCACCCCCAAGAAAAAGAAGTGCAAAAAGACAAAGCGGTTGTCTGAGGAGGTCTGAAAAATAGCTGAGAAAAGGAAAGAAGCAAAAGGCAAAGGAGAAAGAGAAAGATATACCCAACTAAATGCAGAGTTCTAAAGAATAGCAAAGAGAGAGAAAAAAGCCGTCATTAGTGAACAATGCAAAGAAAGAGAGGAAAATAATACAACAGGAAAGACTAGAGATCTCTTCAAGAAAATTGGAGATACCAAGGAAACGTATCATGCAAAAATGGGCACAATAAAGGACAGAAACGATAAGACCTAACAGTAGCAAAAGAGATTTAGAAGACAGGGCAAGAATACACAGAACTGTACAATAAAGGTCTTAATGACCTGGATAACCAGGATGGTAGTATGGTAAGTGTGAAGTCCTGGAGTGTAAAGTCAAGTGGCCCTTAGGGAAGCATTACTACAAACAAAGCTAGTGGAGGTGATGGAATTCCAGTTGAGCTATTTCAAATCCTAAAAGATGATGCTGTTAAACAAACAGTGCTGCATTCAATATGCCAGCAAATTTGGAAAACTCAGCATTGGCCACAGGACTGGAAAAGGTCAGTTTTAACTCCAGTCTCAAAGAAAGGCAATGCCAAAGAATGTTCAAATTACTGTACAGTTGCACTCATTTCACATGCTAGCAAGATTATGCTCAAAATCCTTCAAGCTAGGCTTTAGCAGTACATGAACTGAGAATTTACCATGTACAAGCTGGATTTAGAAAAAGCAGAGGAACCAGAGATCAAATTGCCAATATCTGTTGGATCATAGGAAAAGCAAGAGAATTCCAAGAAGTTTTACTTCTGCTTCATTGACTGTGCTAAAGCCTTTGACTGTGTGGATCACCACAAACTGGAAAATTCTTAAAGAGAAGGGAATATCAGACCACCTTACCATTTCCTGAAAAACCCATATGCGGGACAGAAGCAACAGTTAGAACCAGACATGGAACAATTGACTGATTCAAAATTGGGAAAGAAGTACATCAAGGCTGTATACTGTCACCCTGATTATTTAGCTTACATGCAGAGTACATCATGAGAAATGCCAGGCTGGATGAAGCACAAACTGAAATCAAGATTGCTGGGAGACAAGTCAGCCACCTCAGATATGTAGATGATACCACTTTAATGGCAGAAAGTGAAGAGGAACTAAAGAGCCTTTTGATAAAAGTGAAAGAGGAGAGTGAAAAAGCTGGCTTAAAATTCAACATTCAGAGAGACAAAGATCATGGCATCAGGTCCCATCATTTCATAGCAAATAGATGGGGAAAATGTGGAATCAGTGACAGATTTTATTTTCTTGGGCTTGAAAATCACTGCAGATAGTGACTACAGCCATGAAATTAAAAGACCCTTGCTTCTTAGAAGAAAAGCTATGACAAACCTAGACAGCATATAAAAAGCAGAGACATCACTTTGCAGACAAAGCTCACGTACAGATGTGAGAGTTGGACCATAGACAAGGCTAAGCACCAAAGAACTGATGCTTTTGAACTGTGGTGTTGGAGAAGGCTCTTGAGAGTCCTTGGACTGCAAGGAGATCAAACCAGTCAATCCTAAAGGAAATCAGTCCTGAATATTCATTGGAAGGACTGATGCTGAAGCTGAAGCCCTGTTACTTTGGCCATCTGATGCGAAGAGTTGACTCATTGAAAAAGACTCTGATGTTGGGAAAGATTGAAGGCAGGAGAACAAGGGGATGACAGAGGATGAGGTGGTTCGGTGGCATCACTGACTCAATGGACATGAGTTTGAGCAAACTCTGGGAGACAGTGAAGGACAGGGAAGCCTGGCATGCTGCAATCCATGTGATCACAAAGAGTCAGACACAATACAGCAACTGATCAACAAACTGGAGTATAATAGTAGCACATTGTAGTTTTAGTGTGCATTTCTATAATAACTAAATAGTTTGAGCCATTTTTCGTGTTTCTTGATTCTTCTTTGCAGTTTCTGGCTCTCTGTCTCAACAATCTTGTCTTTTATCTGGTCGACCACAAGTTATTTTATACTTTGTGTCTCACTCTCTAATATTCAGAGTAATTATGGGTATTCTGTTGCTTATGAGCTTTTTCCATAGAGTCTTGTCTTTTTGTATGTCTGTTTATATTTATTGACTAAGTGCCCAAAAGATGAAAAGAATTAACAAGAAACTAAAGTCCAGTCTTCTTCCAAAATGGGTTGTGTTTGTTTCTGGCAGGCACTTGGAATCTTTGTCCCACCTTAGTCCAGTTGCAAGAACTTGAGTGGTTCAGAAGTGAGCCTGTGAGGTGCCTGTGAAGACCTGGTGGTCTCTTCTTTTGAAGGGAGCACGCTTTCCAGAACCTATCCCAAACTGAGGAGCATTTCCCAGGCACTCTCACTTGGTGGGCCTGGATTCCAGTTTCTGTCCCTTGGACCCATGATGGAGTCACAGAGCTGCTTGGCCACATCCTAGAGTCAGAGGGCACCCTCAGGGAGAGTGACCCCCATGTGCTTGATTCATGCCCCCAGACCTCCATTCTCCCAGGATCTGACTTAGAAGGTCTTTGTTCTCTTACTGGTTCTGTGATTTCTTCAAGAAAATATCATTTGTGTTTTTCCAGTTGTGTTCAGCTGGAGGTTTAGTCTCAGTTACTAGGCTACCTCTCCCAGAGCCTCAACTCCTCCCATAGACATGCTTTTTCCTCCTGTTATTCTTAACCTCTCTTTATGTGTCTCTGTGGATTTTGTAGAGCTTATTTTTCTTTTTTACACAATCTCAGTTTTTATCCACCTAGACATATTGCCTGTACGTATTCTTACTGTGATTTGTGATATATTTAGATGGATTTCTATCATGTCTTCCTGTGCTTTGTATTTACCCTACTTCTTCTGGGATTTTCACTTTCTTGGGCCTTTTCCTGTCCATCACACGTGTGAATTTGTTCGTTACACCGAATAATTCTTTACCATTTGATGGGTCCCTCTGGTTATTTATGAGATTTTAATTATTTGTGGGGATAAAGACAAAGATCATGTGAAAAGCTCTTTTTCAAAAACTCAGTTTCTATTTATAAACTCTCAATTTGCTCTCTGTACTTTAAAAGTACACAAAAATGTGTTTCTTTCACCTCCTTTTTATCCTTTTTCCTTTAGTTTTCAGTAAGATCAAGCATTCTGAGTTGAGAGTTTGTTTCCTTTTGGGGGATTTTGGGGTCATGACATGCTGAGTCTAGCCCATAGCCGTGGGTCAGGCTCCCTCCCAGGCTTGCCAGCCTCCAGGGGGCTGAAGACAGCCCTGGTTAGACAGAGTGCCCAGGAAAACAGAGTAGGAGAGGAGAAGACCAAGATGTGGCAGAGAACACATATCTTTTATCTTCTGCTCTATGCTGGTCAGGATCTGCCTGCAAATAATAAAAACCACCGAACTTTACCCTTTCAGTGGGTGAATTTTATGATGTGTGATACATACTTTAATCAAGCTGTAAAAGGGAAGATCTGCCATCAGAGAGATAAGGGAGAATGTATCAGAAACTGCTGACCTGCTCATGAATTCCACAAGTCTGCTGACTCAGTGTGACAGGTATTTCCAAGTACAGTGCACACAGGCAGGAAGGGGTGTGTGTGTTTACAGGAATGACTTCCTGAGCTCTTGGTGAATGCCATCATTTACAGGTTGTAATTATTATGTCCACAGCAGCAAGTTGGTATCTCTGTTTGTAAATTTTTTTATATATAGAAAAGGAGGTAGCACAGAGGAGAAACGAGCATACCATTTGACGAGAGCCTCCAGTCAGTCGCCAACCGTGGGGCTCTAGTGACCAGGACAGGGGAGGACGCACCCTGGTCTCAGGGGCCGGGTGGCTGCTCTGTTCTCAGAGATCCCGGTGCTCTTGGAGAAGGATACTCAGCTCCGGGGGCTGAGGGGGGCTGGCTGAGAGGTCTCCTGCATAGTTCATGCTGTGCTGCTCTCACTGTTTCTGCGGTCTCGTTCTAGAACAGGAGGAAACTGAAGGGAGACAGTACAGCCTGGGATGTCCCACCATGACCCCAGGCGAGAGTGCGCAGTCCTCTCAACCCACACAGTACTGGAGAGGTTAAGAGAGCTTCACTGTTCGCGACTCCCCTTACTGATGAAGCCGAATTGGCTCTTGGATTCCTTTCTGTGGCTGGAGCACGTGGGTGGTGCTCCAGGGGATGAGCTCTGCTGTCCCTACCAGCCAATGTGCACTGGGCACTCCTGAGCCTGCATTCCAGTGAGCACCGGGAACATGGAATGCAAGTGCAATGTGTCAGGACTGAGGCAGGGACCCAGCAACATTCCTCAGATAACCGCAGGCCCAGAGTTGGGCAGACTGGGGCTGCGTCAGACCTGGGCAGTTCAGGGAGCAGCCAGGTCAGATCTAATGGTCTCAGCTGCACATTTCCAGGAGAGCTGCATTCCAGGAAAGCTAATCCGATTGCCCACCCCACCGCAGATCAGCCCCTGTCCCTATGGCCAGGCAGTGCAGCCACAGTGCGCTAGCACGGTGATGCTGGGTCGGGGCCTGGGGTCTCGAGATACAGTGGACATCCCCCAGTTCCGTGTTGCAGGCATGTGTCATGTACCTAACAGCAACCACACTGTCTGTATTATTTGTGCTCCGCTCTTTTTTAGTATTCCATATGCTTCAGAGACATTTTAGTGACTTTTTGCTATTTCTTACGTGGACATGTTGCAGCTGATTGATTCCTCAATTGTTAAACATTTAGATTGCTTGTGTTTTTTCCCCTAAATTAAAAAATTACTGCTTTGAATATAAGTCTCTAAGTTTACATTTCCTTATGATAGGTTTCTGAAGGAGAACCTTTGAACCAACGGATGAGAATTGTTATGTTAGTTGTTGGCATGTGTCATCAGATGGCTTTCTAGAATGGTGGAGTGACTGATGCTTGTAGAGCTGGCTGGGTGTATACAGATGATGACAGACATGCTGGAATAAACAAGTAAGGCATATCCAGCTTTAAGGATAAGAGCACCCAAGACATGGTAGTAACCTAAATGTCCATCCACAGAGGAATGGGTAAAGAAGATGTGGTACATATATACAATGGAATATTACTCAGCCGTCAAAAAGGAACAAAATTTGTGCCATTAGCAGCAACATGAATGGGCCTAAAGATTGTCATACTGAGTGAAGTAAGTCAGACACAGAAGGGGAACTACCTGACACCCCTTATATGAACTTATTGACAAAACAGGAAGAGACTCACAGGCTTGGAGAACGAACTTATGGTTGCTGGGCAGTGGGATAGTTGGGGAGTTTGGGATGGACATGTGCACACTGCTGTACTTAAAATGGATAACCAACAAGGAACTTTGCTTAATGTTGTGTGCCAGTCTGGATGGGAGGGGAATTAGGGGGAGAATGGATATATGTATATGTATGGCTGATCCCTTTGCTGTCCACCTGAAACTAGCACAACATTGTTAATTGGCTATACCCCAATACAAAATAAAAAGTTAAAAAAAAAATAGGTTCATCTGTGTACCTCCCAAGGTCTGCTGGCCATTACGTTTGGGGATATCCTGCTATGTTTTACTTTGTGTGGTAGTAGTTTTGTTGTTGTTGTTGAGTTATAATTAACATACAATACTATATTAATTTCAGGTGTACTTCGTAGTGACTCAGTATATGTATATGTTAGGAAATGATCACCAAGATAAATCTGGTTGTCATCCATCATCACACAGATTATTAGTGACTTATTCCTTGTGTGTACACTACATTCCTGTGATCTGTTTGTTTTCTAGATGGAAATGTGTACCTCTTAATCTCCTTTGCCCATTTTGAAAAAGAAAAGGGTAAGAGCACCGAGGTGGCAAAGGGGCCTCACAAAGATACTCAGCGTATGGGAGAGCTGTTTTTTAATACATTTATTGAGCTATAATACACATGCCACACAAGTCACCATTTAAAGTGTACCGTTCAGCACCTTGTAATCTATTTACAGAGTTGTACACCCATCATCATAATCAATTTTAGAATACTTTCATTACCCCCCAGACCTACTCCCTTTCGCCCCCACTCTCCTATCCCCCACTCCAGCCTCCCCAACCCCGTACATTTCATACACCATGTTTTCCTTTGTGCTTGACTTTTCTCAATTCACATGGTGCTTTCGGAGGTCTTCAGTGCTGCAGTGTGTGTCAGTACCCACTCCTTCCTGTTGCGGGTAGGAGAGCTTTGGCTCCTCAGCAGAAGGGCCTCCGAGTGTGGTTAGAGACAGTGTGCAGGACCCATTTGGGAGCAGTGTCATGAATGTATGGTGACACAAGTTTCCTTGTTACGTGACATCCTCCAACACCCTTATGTTTTCATGGCTGTAGCAGGAATCCTTTCTGAGGATGTACCGTAGTTTATTTGCCCTAGCCATTGTTTGTGGATAGTTGAGTATTTCCTAGTTTTCGCTCTTCTGAACACTGTTTCAGGTAAATCTTTGGATATTTCTGTGATTATCTTCTATAGATAAATTTCTAGAAGTAGATTTGGTGGTTGAAAGGACATGGCCACTTTACATTTTGGCCATTTGTGTTTTTTCATTTAAAACATACAAGGTTGGAAGCTTATGAGTACAAGTTTAGAATTTTTATATAGTTGAGTATTTTCAGTATTTTCTTCCACTGCTTTATGTTTTGTTGAGACTATAATAGTATCTTTTTATTACTGTTAATTATCATTATTCTACTGTTAACCTGTTTATTATTCCATTATCCTTTTCTTTGACTGTTCTGTTACCGTTTCCTTTCCACTACTTTTCCTATGGCTTTTAATAAGCATTTAATGTCTTTTAAAATGCCACCTTCAGTGTTACTCTTCAAAATATTTATTCTTCTCAAGATGCAGCACACTTACAACCCTCAATTAGACATTTTCCCACACAGCTAACCCTTGTATTTTCACACCAGTTAATTCTTTTTACTTTAATTTTAGAAGACACTAAACTGCTAACTGAAGATTTTCTTAGAAACTTAAAAGCATGGCCCTTCACAAATATACCGTATATGTGTAGCCTCAGGATTAATCTGTTCATTTATAAAGCAAAGTTACTGAATATCATATTAATAGGCTTAATTTATGCTGACTTTTTGCATTAATTTACCTTTTTTTCTATACGGCTTCTTTTTCTTTTTTAATTTCTCTACTGCTCTCTTCATTTTTCCTAATCTCCCTCCTTTCCCTTTGGAATGAGGGAAAACTTCATTCTTTAATGCACCCTAGAAAATCTTACTTTTCATTCCATGCATTATTGTGTCCTGAGTAATTATGGTGGAAAGAGCTTATCACTAGCTCTGAATGACAGTTCTGGATTATGAAACCAGTAGGTAATAGCTGAATAAAGAGATGACTGAGAATGTTACTTAAAAGTTTAGGATAGAGAAGCTAGTAGAAAATATAAAACACTCTTAAGTACCAAAAGAAATGCTGGGAAAGGAATAACAGAGCAAAGAAATTGGACCTCATAATATATATTATTATATATATATTATAGAAATTATTCATATTGATAAATGTAAGCAGATCTAAATGATTATTAAAAGTTAAAGAGTTTCTAGTTGGTAAAGTAAAACCTAACTCTGTGCTGTGTGCAGAGATACACTTAGAGTGACTGAGACGTATGAGAAATACGGGATTGGGAAAGATGTACCAGGAAAATGCATATAAAAAGAAAGTCTTGATATGAGACAAAGTAGAATTTAGGCCAAAAAGGATTAGATGAGGGACTTCTCTGATAGTCCAGTGGATAGGAATCCAAATGGCAATGCAGGGGTCACGAGTTCGATCCCTGATCTGGGAAGATCCCACCTTCTACAGGACAGCTAAGCCCATGTGCTGAAACTACTGAGCCTGTGCTTTAGGGCCCGGGAGCTGCAACGACTGAGGCCCACACACCCCAGAGCCCACACTCTGCCACAAGAGAAGCCACCACAGTGAGAAGCCTGTGCAGTGCAAATAGCAAGTAGCCCCCACTCCCTGCAACTAGAGAAAGCCTGAGCACAGCAACAAAGACCCAGCCCAACTAAAATAAATAAACAGAAAGGAAAGTCTTGATATCAGATGAAGTAGAATTTAGGCCAAAAAGATTATATGAGTGACTTGTAATCTGGTGGTTCAGTGGCTAAGACTCTGCACCAAATATGGGGGGGGGGGGGCGCGTGGCAGAGAAGATTACTTAAGACACAGATACTATCTAATGTAAAGGCTATGATTTCAGGTTTAAAAAAATGACAGTTTTTAACATCTGTGCTTTTATTAACACAGGAACAATGTTCCTAAAGCAGAAACTGTAGCTGTGAAGAGGAGTAGCACGTACTGTGAAGTAGGGACTTCTGACGTGCTCTCTGCTGACACAGATGAGGTGCAGATGTGCGTGGGGGCATAGATGCCCAAGGGAGTGACCAGCAAAGAGACCTGTGGACACTCGCTGAACTGTGTACCCTTGGACAGAGACTGTACCACTGATACCAGCTGGCCTTATATCAGTTGATTGTAAAAAACTTCAAATAATTTTGAAAAAGAGAAATAAATCAACATATTCCAAATAAAATTAGAAAGTAATAAAAACAAAAGTATAGTTTCACAGTAGTGTGAATGTACTTAATACTACTGAATTATACCCTTAAAATGATTATTATGGTAATTTTTCTGTTATGTGTATTTTACCACCATTTCTTTAAAGCCTAAAAAAAAAACAAAAAAAAAACCCCAGTGACTTGATAGAACCAGAAAGAACACATGGTTGACCTAGAGCAGATGAGTATGAAATGGGGCAGACTCTGCCACCACGTAGAGATAGGCTCAATTCAGGGACCTTCCAGCATCTTGAGGCCCAAGAAAAACAGTCAGCTTTGCAAATTGCTTCCCCAGTTTTCAACTAGGTAATATCACTTACCTTTAGGGTGAAGATTTACTTGGAATTTGTGGTGAATTCCTGGCAAATTCAAGTTTTTTTTAAAAAAGTGATGGTGTTCTTCCTTTAGAGTTTCTGGCATTAAAATAGTTCCGTGACGTGAACTAATGATGAGCAGTCTCAACGTAAACTCATTACTTCCATTAACATTTAGAGAAGATACTGGACCTGATTGTCAGGAGGAAAATCCAGAAAGTGATCACACGAATCTCCAACTCCCACTGCTTTCAAGTTCATGGACAGGTGAGGAGGAGTGTTTTACTGGACTGCTGGTTTATTCCAGATAGAAAATGGAAGTAATTACCACTCTTGAGTGCAGCTATAGAGTAGAACTTAGATTAAGAACAAGCCTGGAAGCGAGGGCACCGTACTTAAACGGGGTGATAGGGAAGCCTGGAGAGGTTTGTTGTTTCCTTCGGTGTCTCCCAGCTGGTTAGTGATGGAGCCAGGGTCTGACTTGGTTTTGTGTTGGGAGTGTACACTGGAAGCACATCTTTGGAGTAAAACTAACAGGGCCAGAAGAAGAGGGAAAACAACACACAAAAAAGTAATGCAAGTACAAATAAAAACAAAACCTGCTTTATAGGGTGGAGTAAAAATGCCCATTTGCTCCAAGGTGCAGTTTTAAATAACAGTTGTTCTATTCATTAAAAATGAAGACTCTTTAGTCTGGAACACTTAAAGCTCTAGTCAATAATTCTTGGATCACAAGGGAAACATGAACAGAGTGCTGAGAAAATAGCAATATTAAAACCATGCTGTATCAGGGTCAGTGTGAATGAAGCAATGCTTAGGAAGATTCATAGCATAAATGTCTACATAAATAAAAATCGAAACATAAAATGAATACAATGAACTGAGAAAAACTAGGGAAATAAATGACAAAGTGAAAAAAAATGGGAAGAAGGCATTAATAAATATAAAAACTGAAGTTAACTGGTTAGTAAATGGAAAAACAGAATAATTACTAAATCAAGAATCTGGTTCTCAAGATAAAGATCAAGAAAAGATAAAAACCACTACCCCCCACGAATTTAAAAAAAAAAAAAAGTGGTATAAGAAAACCATATATATCAAATAAGATAGAACAAGGGAGAAATAACCATCAAACCAAAGAAATTTAAACTAAAACAAGAGATTACTTTGCACAGATCCATCAAAATATATTTGAAAGCCTAGATAAAATGGGCAGTGCGTTATGAAGATAAACTTTACCAGTAGAAATAGAGAAGCTCAAGGGCCCAGGAATACATGTTCAGTTCAGTTCAGTCGCTCAGTTGTATCCGACTCTTTGCAACCCCATGAACTGCAGCACGCCAGGTCTCCCTGTCCATCACCAACTCCCGGAGTCCACCCAGACCCATGTCTGTCGAGTCGGTGATGCCATCCAACCATCTCATCCTCTGTCATCCCCTTCTCCTCCTGCCCTCAGTCTTTCCCAGCATCAGGGTCTTTTCAAATGAGTCAGCTCTTTGCATCAGGTGGCCAAAGTATTGGAGTTTCAGCTTCAAAATCAGTCCTTCCAATGAACACCCAGGACTGATCTCCTTTAGGATGGACTGGTTGGATCTCCTTGCAGTCCAAGGGACTCTCAAGAGTCTTCTCCAACACCACAGTTCAGAAGCATCAGTTCTTTGGTGCTCAGTTTTCTTTATAGTCCAACTCTCACATCTGTACATGATGACTGGAAAAACCATAGCCTTGACTAGACGGACCTTTGGCAAAGTAATGTCTCTGCTTTTTAATACGCTGTCTAGGTTGGTCATAACTTTCCTTCCAAGGAGTAAGTGTCTTTTAATGTCATGGCTGCAGTCACCATCTGCAGTGATTTTGGAGCCCAGAAAAATTAAGTCAGCCACTGTTTCCACTGTTTCCCCATCCATTTGCCATGAAGTGATGGGACCAGATGCCATGATCTTAGTTTTCTGAATGTTGAGTCTTAAGCCAACTTCTTCACTCTCCTCTTTCACTTTCATCAAGAGGCTCTTTAGTTCTTCTTCACTTTCTGCCATAAGGGTGGTGTCATCTGCATATCTGAGGTTATTGATATTTCTCCCAGCAATCTTGATTCCAGCTTGTGCTTCCTCCATACAGCCTTGACATGCTCCTTTTCCTAGTTGGAACCAGTCTGTTCCATGTCCAGTTCTAAGTGTTGCTTCCTGACCTGCATACAGGTTTCTCAAGAGGCAGGTCAGGTGGTCTGGTATTCCCATCTCTTTCGGAATTTTCCACAGTTTCTTGTGATCGACATGGTCAAAGGCTTTGGCATAGTCAATAAAGCAGAAATAGATGTTTTTCTGGAATTCTCTTGCTTTTTCGATGATCCAGCGGATGTTGGCAATTTGATCTCTGGTTCCTCTGCCTTTTCTAAATCCAGCTTGAACATCTGGAAGTTCACGGTTCACGTATTGCTGAAGCCTTGCTTGGAGAATTTTAAGCATCACTTTACTAGTGTGTGAGATGAGTGCAATTGTGCAGTAGTTTGAGCATTCTTTGGCATTGCCTTTCTTTGGGATTGGAATGAAAACGGACCTTTTCCAGTCCTGTGGCCACTGCTGAATTTTCCAAATTTGCTGGCACATTGAGTGCAGCACTTTCACAACAGCATCTTTCAGGATTTGAAATAGCTCAACTGGAATTCCATCACCTCCACTAGCTTTGTTCGTAGTGATGTTTCCTGAGGCCCATTTGACTTCACATTCCGGGATGTCTGGCTCTCAGTGAGTGATCACACCATAGTGATTATCTGGAGGTTGGAAAAATTGCAGAACTTAACTACCACGTGCAGGTGATCTCACAGGGGAATTTTGTCAAAGCTTCAAACCCTGATAATCTCAGTACTTCTTAACCTGTTCCAGAGCACAGAAAAAGAAGGGAAATTCCAAACTCTTTTAATGAAGTGAATATAACTAATACTAAAATCTGATAGAGATTTTAAGTGAAAATGTTAAGTAGAATGCTAACGAATACAACAATCTGATGGTCTGTAAGAAAGGTCATGATCAAATAAAGTTTACTCCAGGAATTCAAATCTGATTTATTAATCCATTCATATAGTTTATCAGATTAGGTCAGTAGATTTAAGGAATAAAATTATGTGGTTATCTGCATAGATACCAAAAAGGCATTAACAACATTGAACACTCATCCCTTAAAAAAATGCTCAATAAAACAGGACTCAGTGTGTATAAGCTGGCATGAAACATTTTCACATGAATACATACACACACATCCCAAAGTCAGCACCTTATATAGTGGGGGAAAGCTAGAGGCCTTCCTTTCAAAAATTTTTTTATTTTATATTGGGGTATTGCCAGTTAACAAAGTGTGATAGTTTAGGGTGCACAGTAAAGGGACTCAGCCATACATATACACATATCCATTCTCCCTCAAACCCCCTCCCACCCAGGCTGCCACAATACATTAAGCAGAGTTCCATGTGCTATACAGTAGGTCCTTGTTGGTTATCCATTTTAAATACAACACTGTGTACATGTCCATTCCCAAACTCCCTACCTATCCCTTCCCCCGGCAACCATAAGTTCATTCTCCAAGTCTGTGAGTCTATTTTATAAGTTCATTTGTATCATTTCTTTTTAGATTTCACATTCAAGGGATGTCATATGGTATTTATCCTTCTCTGTCTGACTTACTTCACCCAGTATAACAATCTCTAGGTCCATTCGTGTTGCAGCAAATGACATTATGTCATTCTTTTTAATGGCTGAGTAATAATTCCATTGTGTATATGTACCACGGGGGCTTCACAGGTGACACAGTGGTAAAGAATCTAGCAGCCAGTACAGGCGATGCAAGAGATGTGGGTTTGACCCCTGGGTTGGGAAGGTCCCCTGGAGAAGGAAATGGAAACCCACTTCAGAATTTTTGCCTAGGAAGTCACATGAACAGAGGAGTCCGGTGGGCTACAGTCCATGGTGCCTCAAAGAGTCAGACATGACTGAGCGACTGAGCTAATGAGCGTGCGCACGCACACACATGCACACACTTATATATGTACCATATCTTCTTTATCCATCCCTCTGTCGGTGGACATTTAGGTTGCTTCCATATCTTGGTTATTGTAAACAGTGCTGCAATGAACATTGGGGTGCATGTATCTTTTTAGATCATGTGTTTCTCTGGATATATGCCCTGAAATGGGATTACACGGTTATATGGTAGTTCTACTTTTAGTTTTTTAAGGAAACTCCATACTACTCTCCATAGTGGCTGAACCAATTTACATTCCCACCAACAGTATAGGAGGATTCCCTTCTCTCCACACTCTCTCCAGCATTTGTTGTTTGTGGATTATTTGAGGATGACCATTCTGGCTGGTATGAGGTGATATCTCATTGTGGTTTTGATTTACATTTCTCTAATAATTAGCAGTGTTGGACATCTTTTCATGTGCATCTTGGCCATCTCTCTGTCTTCTTTGGAGAAATGTCTATTCAGGTCTTCTGCCCATTTTTTTTGAGTGGTTTGTTTGTTTTCGTGCTGTTAAGCATTATGAGCTGTTTGTAAATTTTGGAGACTAATCCCTTATCAATCATTTGCAATGATCGGTAACATTTGCAAATATTTTCTCCCAGTCTATGGGTTGTCTTTTTGTTTTCTTTATTGTTTCTCTTGCTGTGCAAAAGCTTACAAGTTTAAGTCCATTTGTTTATTTTTGTTTTTATTTCCATTCTGGGAGACAGATTGAAAACAATATTGCTGCAGTTTATTTCAGAGAGTATTCTGCCTATGTTTTCCTCTAGCAGTTTTATAATATCTGATCTCATATTTAAATCTTTAATCCATTTTGAGCTTATTTTTGTGTGTGGAGTTAAAGAATAATCTAATTTCTTTTTTTTACATGTGGCTGTCCAGTTTTCCCAGCACCATTTGTTGAAGAGACTGTCTTTCCAACATTGTGTACTCTTGCAGAGGCCTTCCTTTTAAAGTCAGGAATGTTAGAGGCCTGAAACCTGGAAAGAGAGTTAAAAATCTTCTCTGTTGGTAGATCTTAAGTAAAAACCCTGTGATGTGAAATCTTAATTCGGAATATCAGTATGAACTGATTTTTTTAAAAAGTTAAAATTGTTATCCCAGCTCTCTTTAGATGGTAAATTCTAAGGGCGATGATGACTGTAGCAGTGAACACATCCAGCACACAGACTGTAGCATCTAGCCCTGATTTCTTGAGAAATGGCCAGTTCCTGTTTGGGCAGGAAATATTCATAATGAGCCTGGAACATTTTATTGTGCCAGAAAGCAAAGAAGTTACTCAAGGCTAATGGGGCGTGTCAATACACCCTCTACCCAATGTGAAAGAGCTCTCCTTGGAACAAAGATGGGAGAGTTGGGGAAAGTCAAACACAGGAGGAAAAATGCAGTTAATTAAAACACAAAGAACTTGTAAAATCCTATGAGTTCATAAGAAAACTAAAAAAGAAAGTCAAACAAACTATTCTTTGGGCCCTGTTGGATTATTTCAGAATTAGGGCCGGAGTCCTCCTCTGAAAGTTAACAATTAAAAGGAAAGAATTATTCCCTTGTCCTGCCTTTTGTGTTATGAACTGTAATACAGGTGAACCCACAGCTGTAACTGATAAGGACAAGTTGTTCTTTGTAGAGAATTCCAGCTAGGAGCTGTGGAAGGATGCTAGACTTAGTAGATCATTCTTGTATTGACACCACCCTTGGTGAGGAGACAGATGGAGGTGGTAAGAGCACTGGGTGACACGTTGAGGGGACTTAACAGTGCAGCATTCAGGTGGTCACCGGCTCAGTCCACTACCCGATCCTAAGACAGGTGCCCGCAACAATCCGGGGCTCCCAACTAGATGCAGCAGGAAGCACAGAGCGCTCCTGTGAATCGTGCCTGCTGAAGACCATAGCCTGAGAATAATCGTGCTGCTGGAGCTAAATTCTGTTGTGAGAGAGAAAGGAAGAAATTAAACAAATAACACTATGAGGAAACAAGCAGACAAGTCCAGAATGTGGGTCAGCTGGAACAGACACAATGAATTAATGGTGTTAAATAAACAAAGGTGGGGGCTGGGGGATGACTTCTGAATTCCGAGGCCCCAGGAGACACGAAGCTACAGGGAGCAGGTATGGGCCCCCTGCATGGATCTTGATTAAAACTTGTTTGAGTAAAAGTCATTTTTCAGACAATCAGGATATTTTTATTATGGACTAAGTATTATATGCTAGCAAGGAGTTATGTTTAATTTTGTTATACGTGTTAGTGACATTGGTTTTGTGTTAGTGACATTGGTTAGTGTTTAGTGACAGTGGTATTGGTTTTCCAATTCCACATTTTTAGAGAGGTGTATTAAAGAACTGAGAATTCCTCTAAAGTACTCAGCAAAGAAAAGAAAAAGAAAAAGAAAAAAAGGAATAGTAAAGCAGATATGTTAAAATCTTGATGTTGTTGAGTATGAGGGATGGGTTTATTATACATTTCTTTCTACTTTTGAGTATATTTTAAAAATTTCTTTTAAAAAAGTATTTAAGCTGTTGAAAGGCGTGCTCCATCAAAATGATAGTAAACTGAACTCTCTGGTAAGATCTGGGCCGTGGAGAGAGGAGATTCACCACCAGAGGGGCGTGTGTGGCTGGGGCCTGTGGGGTGAGGGGGAGCCAGGCTGCCCCCTCCCCTGGGTAGCATAGTTGCTGAACATCTGGGATAAGCTCCCCAAAGATGGGGGCTGCTTTGAGTTCCCTGCCTCTGCATCCCTAGTACCTGACAGTGACTGCTGCTGCTAAGTCGCTTCAGTCGTGTCCAGCTCTGTGCGACCCCATAGACGGCAGCCCACCAGGCTCCCCCATCCCGGGGATTCTCCAGGCAAGAACACTGGAGTGGGTTGCCATTTCCTTCTTCAATGCATGAAAGTGAAAAGTGAAAATGAAGTCGCTCAGTCGTATCCTACTCTTAGCGACCCATGGACTGCAGCCTGCCAGGCTCCTCCGTCCATGGGATTTTCCAGGCAAGAGTACTGGAGTGGGTTGCTGTTGCCTTCTCCTGACAGTGACTGGCCCTGCTTATTCCAGGAAAGATGCTGAGAGAGCTGTAAGACTGGGTAGGGTTGGTTGACCACCCATGGGGTCTCTGCTGGGCATGGAAGAGAGAGAAACATGGAGAAAGGTGAGGTTCGGGCTCTTGGCATCTCCCTTAGGTGGAAGCGCTGATGAGCACTTGAACTGGAATGAGAGGAAGTTCATCTGAAGAGGCGGCGTCTCCTTTACAGGCAGCGCCTCCGTGCAAGAGGATGAGGTTCATGGGCTAAGGGAGCCCCCCACGTGTTGAGGGTCATGAAACTGGACATGGTGTTGTTGAATGAACTGTTCACACAAATGTTGAAATTATTCAGAATGATGGGAAAGCCCTCCCCCACCCCGCAAGATTTTATCATGAAGAACCTCAGGAATACACTGAGCACAAAAGGACATTATGGTATATACTCCTAATCCAGTACCTGGATCCCACCTTGATCATGTTACTTCACTTGTGTTATCACATTTCCCTTCCTCCATCTATCCATCCATTTTACACTTTCAACTCATTTCAGATAAATTGCAGACACCATTGTGCTTCTCTAATGCAGGAATTTTGAAGATTAAATGGGAAAGCGGTTTAGAAATACATGATGTTTTAAACCTAGCTCAGAAGTCGCCTGACTTCAGGTTGCAAATGATGACTCAGTTCTGGAGTCAGCACCGGGGAACTGCACCAGACCTGGGTGGAGTCAGGCCGCCCGCTTTCCTTGCTCAGCAGGGTAGCAGGGCCAGCTGCCAACTCCCCACGTGGGCCTGGGCACCTCCTCCCACTCTGCACCATCTGATGCTCACAGGACGCTGGACAGGGTTTGGCTGCAGCCTACAGGCAGGGAGAGAAAGACGTAGGAGGTTTGGAAGGCTGAAGTCATGGGCTCCAGGGGGGACTCAGGTGAAGGAAGTGGTCAAACATGGACACACCTTTCTTCCAGGCTGTCTTTCTTCCAACCCTTAGCAGTTTTTCCTCCTGAATTTAGCAGTTATTTCTGATCTGAGGTGGAGTAAGTCTCACTTAGTTCTGGTTGCTGTCTCTTACCACGGGTAGCTCCAGGAGAAGTGCCTGGAGGAGCAGAGTTATAGTTTATTCAACGATGAATGGGGAGCTCTGTTGGTCTCACGAACCACCTACAGCTTGAGCTTTATTTTTACCTGCATGAAGAAAGTGAAAAGTGATGGGGAAAATGTTTTTACATCTGGTGTTGACTGGTCTCTGAAGCAGGTCCAGGATGTAGTTTGGGCCTGTAGGTGTGGTCTGTGACCCAGGACAATCTCCTTGCCTGGGGGCCTTGGTCTCTGGTCTCAGTGTGAAGGAGGATACCTGCCTGTTGAGACACACAGAAAGAGCTGCAGAAGTAGAGTGGCCTGTCACCTGGACCCATGTAGGTCTGGACTTCCTGCTTTAGACTCAAGTACTGTGCCCTTTCTATATGGGCTCTGTCTCCCTTGCAAGGTCCCCACTGCACAGGGAAGGGTCAGAGCATCAGCCTGGCAGGGCCCGGATATGGGGTGAGTGTGGTCGCCTGACCTGGCTCCTGGGCTCCAGGCCGAGCTTCCTAGAGGAGCGAAAAGAGCTGAGATGGCTGGAGACTCATGGAAATCTCGTCTTTGGTGGGGGCGGGGTCCTGGCATCCCCCTGCCTTGCTGCTTGTTGACCTCCAGGGCTCTGTCCACCGGCCACACTCTGACCCTCACCTGCCCATTTTCCTCAGCTCTTTACCTCACTGGGTATGTTTTTTCAGCTGTCCTTCCAGCCGTGGAAGGAGCACTTCGTGAGGACCAGAGCTCTGGCCATCTCTGGACAGACCGACAGCCCTGATGGAGGAGACCCTCAGGAACACAGCTGGGGCACCGGGGAGGCCTCGACCCCGACCCCCACACTGCGGGTTGTGGGACTCCTCCATGCCCAGCCCTGACCACCGAGCTCCTGGTGGCTGGCTCCTCTGCCACTCTGATGGGAACCAGGCCCTTTGTGCCTCTTTCCTGATTGATGGTTTGCTTAGTTACAGAATTCAACTTGAAAACTGTTTTTCTCCTAACTTGAAAACCATTGTTCTTCTCTGGCCCAGCTCAAGTGGTGCCATTCCGTTTCCTAAGCCTCGAAGTGATCTGCTGTTTTCCGTGAAAGCTTTCCAGCATCTTTGTTTGTATTGCAATTTCACTATGATGTGCCCTAAATGGTCTGTTTTCATCTTTTCCCGGCTCTCAGAAGGCCCTTTGCATGATAAATCACTTCAGTCATGTCTGACTCTGCAACCCCATGGACTGTAGCCTGCCAGGCTCCTCTGTCCATGGAATTCTCCAGGCAGGAATACTGGAGTGGGTTGCCATGCTCTTCTCCGGGGATCGAACCTGCATCTCTCACATCTCCTGCATTAGCACGTGGGTTAGAGCTTGCCAGGTGGCGCTAGTGGTAAAGAACCTGCCTGCCAGTGCAGGAGACATAAGAGACATGGGTTCGTTCCCTGGGTTGGGAAGATCCCCTGGGTCAGGAAGATCCCCTGGAGGAGAGCTTGGCAACCCACTCCAGTATTCTTACCTGGAGAATCCCATGGAGAGAGGAGTTTGGTGGGCTACAGTCCATGGGTTCGCAAAGAGTCAGACGTGACAGAAGTGACTTAGCAAGCTCTTTACCACTAGTGCCACCTAGGAAGCCCAGAAGGCCCTTTGGCATATTTAATTTTGAGAAGTGTCTTCTTTTGTTTCTTGATAAACACCTTTCTTCTCTATTAGTTTGATGTTAGACAATATTGTTTCTTCTCTTTCGTTGGCAGTGTCTGATCTCTCTTTTTGCACAACTCTTCTAAAATCTGTTTATTGTACTATTTTAAATGCTCAAGACTCCTTCCTCATTTCTGTTGGTTTTCTCTCAATGTTGGAAAGTTTTCCTGGAAGTTCTCTAATCTTTAGTTATCAGTTTATATGAAGGAGTGACTCAGTGACAAGCACTTGAAGTGGTTGAGCAGGCCGGACGGCAGCAGGGCAGACCTGGGGATGAAGTCCTCGCATCTTGGCCTTCAGGGGCCTGTCTTCAGCCTTGTCACCCCCCTTGCCCAGCCCTGTCCCATGTGGCTGCTCCCTGAGCCACAAGGCTTCCCTGTCCCCCTGCTCTGCCCTGGGCAGTTGCTCCCAGAGCCCTCTCTGGGTCTCAGAACAATTCATTTTCTCTGTGCTTTGTGTTCTGCAGGCTGGGCTGTGGCCTTTGCTCCTTCTAGTTTGAAACCACTCCTGCACCCCTTTCCCTCTTCCACAGCATGTTGCCAGCTCCCGTTCACTTGGATCTTTATCCTATGGCTTTATATCTTTTTTATGGAGGGGCTATGATTCAGGGGAGAGAGGAAATAACATATTTTACATGTACTATCTACCTTTTAAATCAGAGGTCGGCATAGCTATTTTTTAATAGCTCTAATCATATAATTATGGATATACCACTTTAATCTCTTTAATCTTCTCACATACAAATGAAAACTCAAAGTACTATTTCAGCCAGCTCTTCAGTTGATGTCATTGTCCACATCAGGACAGCCGTCCCCTGGGAGCTGGGGTCACAGTGCAGAGTCAGCTTCTAAACCCAGGCTCTGCTGAGTGACAGGCCCCGCGAGGCAGCATCCATTCCTCATGGCTGAGTGACAGCTCTGTGCCCGATAGCATGAGACGTTCCCCAGAGAGGACAGAAAACAGTGGTAATGACAAAGATACCTTCATAGAGCTGAGTCCTAAAAGTCTTACTGTCATTTGTCTAAACAGGGTTGGAAAATACTTCCAAAGCTTTCAGAAGAAATTAACATTAACTGGGCTAAATTTCTGTGCTGTACATAAGAAAGTAACACAACATTGTAAATCAACTATACTTCAATAAAATTTTTTTTAAAGGTTGGCAAAAGTTAAACCATAAATCACTTTGCTCATAAAGGTATAAGTAATTGTAAGTGAAGTCGCTCAGTTGTGTCCGACTCTTTGCAACGCCATGGACTGTAGCCTACCAGGCTCCTCTGTCCATGGGATTTCCCAGGCAAGGATACTGGAGTGGGTTGCCATTTCCTTCTCCAGGAGATCTTCCTGACGCAGGGATTGAACCTGGTTCTCCCACATTATAGGCAGACGCTTTACCGTCTGAGCCACCAGGGAAGCCCACTCATAAAGGTCTGTCTAGTCAGAGCTATGGTTTTTCCAGTAGTCATGTATGGATGTGAGAGTTGGACCATAAAGAAGGCAGAGCGCCAAAGAATTGATGCTTTTGAATTGTGGTGCTGGAGAAGACTCTTGAGAGTCCTTTGGGCTGCAAGGAGATGAAACCAGTCAATCTTAAAGGAAATCAACCCTGAATATTCACTGGAAGAACTGATGCTGAAGCTCCAATACTTTGGCCACCTGATGGTAAAGAGCCAACTCATTGAAAAAGACTGATGCTGGGAAAGATTGAGGGCAGGAGGAAGAGGGAGCGATAGAGAATGAGATGGTTAGATAGCATCACCGACTCAGTGGACATGGTTTGAGCAAACTCTGGGAGATGGTAAAGGACAGGGAAGCATGGCATGCTGTAGTCCATGGGGTTGCAAAGAGTCAGAAATGACTCAACAACTGAACAACAACAAAAAACATAAGTATATCCATGAAAGATTGGCGTGTGTTGCCCCAAAACTTTGAGGTGTATGTGTACACTTTGTGTCTTGTAGTGGCTATTGGAAAAGTGGATTAGAGGGGAGGGCTTAAAGGAACGTGTCCGTGCCATCACCACTTACTGGTTTGTTGTTGGTTTCAGAGTTGTTGTTGTTCAGTTGCTAAGGCATGTACCACTCTTTGTGACCCCATGAACTGCTTTCAAAATGCTTGATACCAACTGCTTAATGGATGCTGTAGACTGATACACTAAAATTCAGTGAGTTCGTTTCAAAACTAACTTGTGACAGCCATATAGTAACACTTTTTAGGGACATCTGCCCTTTTAACTGTGGTCCTTAGACAGGGTTCCTCTCTTTGAATTGACAGCAGCCATTGTAGAGCAGAACCTAGGTGTGCAGGAGCTGACTTGTGAGCTTAGGCAACACTGTGAAGAACAGAATAAAATGAGTTTGTGTGACTGCATTTGTGTATGGTTTAAAATTCACAGTAGTCTGTAGATTCCATTTTGGCTGCCTATCACATGAAGTAAATGTAATTTTTTTACTGTTACCTTTTTTATAATTTTATTTATTTATGACTGAGCTTGGTCTTCACTACTACCCAGGATTCCCTTTAGTTTCAGTTAACAGTGGATATTCTTTAGTTGTGGTGCATAGACTTATTGCAGTGGCTTCTCTTATTGTGGAGCATGGGCTCTAGGCTTTGAGCCTAAGTAGTTGTGGCACACAGGCTTAGTTGGCCTGTGATATGTGAGATCTTCCCAGACCAGGGATCGAACTTGCGTCTCCTGTATTGGCAAGCAGATTCTTTACCACTGGACCACTAGGGAAGCCCCCATGAGTTTTAATAATTTCCCTTCCTCCTTTTTACAGTTAATCTCTTCCATGCTAAATTTTCCAACAATTTTTTATAGTAATTTGTCTTTATCAGGTGCTTTCAAAGCATTCACTGAACCCATTCACCGGTTACAATAATAAGTACAACTGTAACAGTGAATCGGCTAAGGTTGTATTGGTCACAGAGCTCGGCTGCTGAGAGCATAAGTTGCCTGTGTGTGCCTTTGTGTGCATCTGTGATCATCCTTGGCTTGCATGTGTTGTGGGCAGCCAGGAGGCCTAAAGGCCCCATACCTTGTGGTCCTGGTATCTGTGATGCTTCACTGAGGAAAGTGAGGGCGGTGGTTGACCCAGTGGAGCTGTGGCATGGAGTCCAGGTCAGAGTGCCCTGCTGTCCAGTGTGGACGGGAGCATCAGGTGCCCCACCCAGGTCCCTGTGGCAACCAGCTCCTTGCAGCAGCAGCCTTCCCGGCCTCCCAACCAAGCAAGCTCCTCCTCTGGGGCTGCCCTGCGTGGCTGAGCTGGCCCCACCAACAGTGAGCCCCCACATGGCCGTGCATCCTGATATGGTCATGGCATCGTCCTGCCTGCTGCACACAGACTCGCCGGCCTTCGCTGTCTGACTCTCTCCAGGCTTCCTGATGTGCCTTGGCTCCCTGGACCCCGGGTCAGACAGCAGACAGAGTGATTGAGAGCTCTCTGTAGAGCACCCTCCTCCACACTTGGGGCCTGTGAACCTCTGAGGGCTGGCGGGGCTCTGAAAAGCAAGGCTGGCCACAGATTACATCAGTGACTCTGAGGGCCACAGCAGTGGGTCCCTCTCTGCTGGGGTGGTCTGGTTTGCCCAGAGCGAGGGCAGGCAGGTGGCTCACTGGCCGACTGCTGGACTCCGTCAGTTTTTGGCCCATGCTGGGGCCGCTTGGCTCATGGCACAAGATCACGGGCCACTCTGGGGCCAGACCCGGAGAGTCCATGGACCTTTCAGGGAAGGTGCACAGAAACCTGCAGCCATCTGTGCAGGTCTGTGCAGTTCAGGCTTGTCCAGGGCTCTAGGGTGAGGGAAGGCACCCCCATCCTCCTCTTCTGGAATCCGCCCTCTCCCCTTCGGACCTCTGCACACCTGGGCCCTTCCTCCTTCTCCCTCTTTCCTGTGGAGCCTGGAGACCCCTGCTCACTCATCTAGCCCGAGGGCTAAAGAGTGGTTTTGGCTCTTGATCTGCATTTTCCCTGAATGTGCCAGAAATCTGCCAGTTAAACAGGCTGCTCGGTGGTAAAGGGGAGGTGGCGGCAGAGATGACAGTGTGACCCAGTGGTTCTCAGCCAGCCAGCCCTGCTCCAGCGGCACCGTGTTGGAGCTGGTTGGAAATGCAGGCTCCTGGCCCGCCCAGACCTGCTGAGCCCCAAGGCTGAAGTTTGAGAACCGCTGGCAGAGGGGATGAGGGCTCTATTCTCCTGGTTTTAATTAGTGTTTCCCAGACCATGTGAAGTTCTCTGTACGCTCAGCTTCAAGCCCCTTTCCAGCCAGACGTGTGGCCCCTGCAGGCCTCTCCAGGAGAAGCTGGGGCCCTGGGTCAGCGGTTGCAGGGCAGGAGGTGCCTGCAGTCCTAGCCCCCAGCCTGTCAGGGGACGGGGGAGATTTACTGGCCTGGGTTCCACGGGGGCGGCGGGGGCGGCAGGGGCGGCGGGGGGGCCTTACAGCCCGCAACTCACAGGTTTTCCGACATCAGAGCCGGTTCATGGGTGGTAGAATCAGAGAAAGCGACAGACAAGTCGTTTCTTTAAGAACAGCTGGAAAGGAAATCTGTGGGACCAGTCGCCTTGACAGTTGCCAAGGTCCAAGTTCGTAGCACTCCAGTCCCAGCACCTCCTGCAAGGCAAACAGGCGGATTTTCTCTGTGGTCTTTCTATCTCTTCCCTAGACATTCTGGTTTGTCCTGCTGGTCCTCAGCCCCATCTCTCTCTCCGCACCAGTTGTTTCTCAGGCCAGTGGCATTCAGACTATGAGCAAGGACTGTAATGTTCACACCCCACCCAACCACGGGGAGTTTGACTTAGTTGGCTCGTGGCACCTGAGAACCTGCATTTTAACACATGCACCTGGACAGTGTGCCTCCATAGTCCATGGACCACTCTTCTGGCTCCTGTAATCGAACCCATACTGGCTAATGGGGGTTTACTTCACAGTTGGAGTTCTTTCATGTCTTGTTTATGTAATAAAAGCAAATACCTTTGCAATTGGTTTCTAAATCCACAGAAATTTTTGTTTTACTTAGAAATTGGAAAGCTAGAGGTGAGCAGTCACATTGTTCTGGACCCAGCTGTGAACACCTGCTGTGTGTCAGTCACTGTTTTGACTTTGGAGGTCAGGACGGACGTGGAGAAGGGGATGCTGAAAGGGGCCTTCAGGCTTCTCTTAACAAAGTTTTGCTAAAGACGTGTGAGTTGTCTGTTACATGTTGTGTGTGTGTGTGTGTAAGAACAGGAAGGGTGAAGCTATGTCCATCTAAGGGATAATCCACCATGGAGCGTCTAGTCCCTAATTTGTGAAAACCTCAAATAATATGAAATGTTCTATACCTAAAAAAATAACACTCTGCATTGCTGTCTTCAGCTTGCTCTGCTTATGTGTGTTAAATTCATTGCTGTATCCCTGAGGTTTGCTGATGCCATGAGAATGTGGAAAGAGAAACCTCCCTGACAAAGACTTTGAAGATTGTTTTCTCATCTGTCTTTTATTTTTATATGCAAACAGGATCCTCTGTAGTTCACCTTATCTCTGTCCTCAGCCAGAAATACTTGTGCCCATAAAAATGGGCCAAAACCACCAGCTAAGTGAAAAGGTTAAGTATTTGATTCTTTGAAGTGTACTTGTTATTATTTTTGTTTTTTGTGTAAGGATACCCGCTCTGTCTCCTCCTTGCACTTTCCGGATCACCAAGCTCGAATCTCTGCTGTCATCGTTCAGTTCTCCTCTCACTCTCGCTCACTGGCTGACTGCAGGTCCAGAAGTGCAGTCACCACCAAGGGTCTCATGAATTACTCTGTTCTCTGCACACACATGACCCATGCCCCACTCTGCATGGAGTGTTACCTGTGCAATTCTGTTTTGAGGTTACGAACCCTTGGGCGTCTGATGAAGGCATAGGCCCTCTTGCTAAGAAAGTGCTTATGCTCATGGTCTCATACACGCACATACACACACGCCACAAACACACATAGCACACACACAACACACTCACAACCACACACAATCATCTGGAAAGATTTGCAGATCCTGGTACAGAAAACCTCATCAGGGCCATTTTCTGGTCTCTAATAGCTCCTGCAATACATATTCTCCACATCTTCACCGAGGTTTTCTTTCCAAACTGGATGTAATAATATCCCTCCCCTAATTAAAAACATGATTGTCTCTGTAGAATAAATTCTGATCTCTTCTGAATTGTCTAGAAGGCCCTCCATCATCTAATTCTACCCCCCCCCCCTTTTTTTTTGCTGTTGTTGTTGTTTCCCCACTTTCAGGAACTTTCTCCTGCCTGACATGCTGAGTTTGCGTAACTTTTTGCCTGCTCATTGTGTTCCTGCACCTACAGTGCTCACCAGCTCCCCTTCCTCCTCTGTCTGTCTACAGCCTCTGCTTGTTCAGAGCTCTGATGAGATGGCTGTGGGTCCCCTGTCAGTCTCTGCTCATCTCTGTGCCCTGTGCTCCTGCACTGGAGCGTCCATGGGGCTGAACGACATGAAACTGCTGATATTCATTGCTTGTAAAATGTGTCATTTAATTTAGAAAAGTTGAGTTCCCTCTTCTTGGTGTCCCATTTTGAGAATGTTCACAGGTGCTTTGAGTGGTGTCACCACCGCCACGCTCCGGATATGGGACAGTTCCATCACCTGCCCTGCTCCAGTACGTTCGTTCATGCTACCCTCTGTAGGGTTCTGTTTTTTAATGTAATTTTGTGTGGTTCAACCTCATATTTAATCTAAAACTAAATAGTTCCTTGTTTCTCCTCCTCAGGCCGTAACGAAACCCCATCTCATTTTTTGGTTTCCCAGTCATTCCTGCCACAGAACCTGTTGTGTTTTACATTCCCAGGGTGTGAGTCTTAGCTGAGTCCACACGTGAAGTCATGGTTGACACAACTAATTCTAAGGCTTGCTTTAATTATGAGATTGAACTTCCCTTACCCTCATTTTCCTGCCTTCTCCTCCTTCAGCTGAATCTCCTCCCAGGTTCCCCGTTGCCCTGCCCAGTTTTGGTTTTGGAATTGAGTTGTGTGGGCAGGTGAGTCATGTGCGCTGGATGTGGGGTCAGCTTCGTGGAGGCAGCGGGTACCTGCTGGATTTCAGGAGACACCTCTGTAGGTGAAGGACTTAGAGTGTGTCCCCTCACTTCAGTCTGCTGCCTCAGTGCTCCTTGAGTTGCTCGTGGCCTCCTTCCTTGCCTCACGTGCTCTGAGAAACAGCAGAGCCACCTGGGGTGGCAGGGGGCAGCCGGTGACCAGTGCTGGGCACCCCTGTTCTCAGGTGTCCCTCCCCTGGCCCAGGTGTGCATCCTCACCCGCCTCCCCTGGTGCAGGGCACATCCTGTCTCCTTCCATGCAGCCCTTACATGTCACAGGGGATGTGGTGTCTTTGTCTCCTGGGCTCCCTGTGCTTCTGTTTGCAGGAGAGGGGCTGCTGAGCCTCATGTCTTCAGAGCCGTTGGGGTGGGTGGGGTTGATGTTGGTCACTCAGCATAGCAGGGCTTCTTAAAAACGAACTCCTAAGTCCGTTTGCATCACTAGCATTATTAGCAGAGCTGTTAGAGTATATATAACTCTTTTCAACTTTAACAACATACTGTAGAATCATCTACATGCAGATGGTAAGCATAAGCTGTGTTGCTCGATTTAATTAAAATACTTTGCTTCAGATAAACAGTGTTTGGAATAGAAAAGTAAACAAAATATCGGAAAATATTTTGAAAGTGGAAAGGTTAAGGGAGTGGTGAAGTGTTCACAACAGGCTGTGTGTGTGGCTCCCTAGCGATGGGCGGGCGCTTTGGCAGAGGTTCAGGCATTGTAGCAATGGACCTGGGTGGCCTGGACATCTATGGTCACTCTTTCCACCCCACTGTTGACAACAGGGGCTTGTATATGATGGAGAAAGTGAGTGGGCAGAAAATAAGTCCCGCTATTTATATGTATCAGGTTTCTATGACATTGTAACCTTTCTCAGTATGAAGGCTGTGCCCCCACTGCCTGCCATTGTTTTGGGAGGAAAGTGGGTGTTAGATATCAATCTAGATGTGGGGAGGTGAGTAAAGGTTCAGATTGTTTTTGCAGATAAATAAGGCGTTTTCTCCAGTGGTTTCTAGCAGTACAAACAAGCAAGTATCACGTTGCCTCTCAGAGTATTTTCCGATTTCAGTGCCCGTATCTCAGCCCTTTGTGGAGCGTGAACTGGATCCTTCTGGAAACTCTGCTTTGACCAGATCAGCGATGAAGACATGAAGAATTCTCAAAGAGCCGACCATTTCCCACCTCTGCCTGCTGCAGCATACCCCGAGGATGGCTTCCACGTGACGCTGAGGCCTCCCAGGGCCCTGACAGCCATGGCTGCCCTGCGCCCCAGGGACCTGGGTTCTAATCTGCAGGCCTCAGTTTGGCACCAGTGTAGAGATGTCATGTTTGGTGGGAAGGGGTGCTCAGCTACCCTCAGAACCTTGTGTGTGCATGGTGTGTGAGCAGAGACCCCACGGGCACAGTGTCCTGGGAGCCACAGCCAGACTTGCCCCAAAGCTGCTGTGATTGTCGGACCAGGAAGGGTGACTTTGCTGTTAGCTCCTAAGCAGCTTGTCCATCGTCACAATCCCTTTTCTGTGGTTTATCATATTGAAGTTTCACTTTTAAATTATCCAGTCTTCTCCTTTAAAAACTTCACTCCTATGCAAAGCAGTCACTTGCTTTCGTTTGTAAATTAATGAATCCGTTTCCCAAAGTAGTCAAAACCAGGCCTTTGAGGTTTAATAGGAGCAGGACAGCAGGGGAGGGGAGACCCTGGGGGAGAGGGAGAGCAGCCTGGGGGTGCCCAGAGAGGCTCCTGGAGAGGCTCCGCGCAGAGGATGCCAGGGTCTCCCAAGGTGGGAGGAAGGAAGCCCCCACCCCCAACCCCACCCCCCAGGGATGCTCCCAGCCAGGAGCCCTCACAGGCCATAGTGGGCAGTGCTCTCACAGCTGTGCTCCTCCTCGGGGGCATCAGACCTGTGCCTCAGCACCCTCCCACTGTTAAGGTGATGAGGTTTACTCTTTCTTTCTTGTAAAGGTTAATTTAGCAAAGTCACTCTTCTGTGCCAACCCTAACTGGGTCTCCTGCTGTTGCATTCAGGCATTAACCACCTAGCATTAGCTCACACCCCGCAAGTTATAGGGCTGGGTCCCCAACAGGACTTCTTGCACTTCTGACCATGTTGCTGTTAACGAGGGGCTTCCCACGATCCTCTCAGGCTAGAGAACTTACCAGAACAATGCTCAACACCCAGAATGGTCTGTACTTATGGTTGCAGTCTTATTTTTATAAAAGGACACAGATCAGGAGGAGAAGCCAATGAGGAGACACAGTGGGTGCCCTCTGGGGGGAATGTCGGATTTCTGCTCCCTGTCTCCCCGCCCCCCAACCCCCCTGGGAGCCAGGAGCATCGCCCTGTGCTCATAGCCAGGAAGCTCCACTGAACTCTGTGGTCCAGAAATTTTACTGGGGATTCACTGAGTCACAGGCACATGATTGAAGTCGGCCTTCACCCCTGTCTCCCTCCATGGAGTCCCTCCATGGAGGTCAGGCAGCGAAAAGCCCCCCAGCCCCCTCCTCACAGAATAGGTCCTCCTGGTCCTCCCAGGGCCCGGCCCTCAGTAGGAAGCCAACTGGGGAGTTACCTAGTTAGGTAACAGAGATGCTCCTGTCACTCAGGAAAGCTTAGGCTGTAGGTGCTCCGCCAGAGATCCGGGACAGGGCCGGAGCCCAGATGGGTTCTTTAGTATACCACAGCAGTGCAGTCATGTGGTTAATGTGACACATAGTTCTCAGAGATTGAATTCCTCCAGCTTTCAGAAGCATTCAGAGACTCCTCTGCAGCACTTGCTCACCTCCTCATTGCTAGGTAACAGACCTTCTCTGAAGTCTCTTGGTGTGACCACTCTTGGAAGGCTCACTCCCTTCCCCCCATCTCAGAATTCAGAGCTGAGGTAGTGTGACTGTATAAATATTATTCTCTGCTGAGCCAAAGAGTATATTATGACCATTTTCTCCTTTCTTGTGCAAATTTTCATTTTTCTTGGACTTAAAACTTGCCTCATCTATTTGCTTATTTTCTAAGCAGCTATTACTATGTCTTCTTAAACTGTCAACTTGCAGAGCCCTTCTTCATGTTATTCTCCATTTGGTGCCTAGCCGGACATCTGCTGGTTTTTCCTGGAGACCCTCCTGTGGCCCGTCCTCTGGCTCCAGGCACACGTGTGTCCCTCAGCCTTCACACGGCTGTTTTCCTTGGGCATCAGTTCATTGTCATCCAGGGCTTCCCTTGCGCTCCTGTTCCATGGCTCCAGCGAGGCCGCCTCCACTGGTGTTCTGAGAATGGGGACATCTCAGTTTATGGTGCTTTCAACTACAGGTAGGAGCCAGCTAAGAGTGACTTAAACATAAAGGACTTTCTCATATCAGGGAAGTCAGGAGCTAGGATGGTACAAGGCTGGCTTAGTGACATTTCAAACATAGATTCTTTCACTTTCGACCCCTTGGGCTTCCACGTAGAATCTGAACTCACAGGCCAGCTGTGAGTTGGCCACCGTGTTTTGGGTGACCTGTGCAGGCAGCAATATCCAGGAACAAAAGGGGAACCGTCCTCTCTGGTGAGGCTCTCTTCAAAGGCCAGAAGATGCTCTTGTTGAGACCTTTCCACCAGCCTCAGTTCACATCTCAGGCCCCAGGACCAGAGATGAAGGGGCTGTAACTGGATTCTAGAAAGGATTAACACCCTTCCCCCACACCCTCCACCCCCACAACATGGATGACCACATAACAGAAGAATAAAGTCAGGGATTCTCAGTGAGAGGAAGAGGGTGGCTGTTGGGTTGGCTGTCAGCAGTGGCCACTGCGGTGTCGAAGGATTCGGTACATGGAATGTCCAGGGCATCTTTGCGTGGCTCATGTGCCGGACAGGTGGCTGGGGTAGGATTCCAGGGCAGAGACCACGTTCTCCTCTTTCTGCAGCTGCCACTTGATTGCCTTCCAGTTTCCCTACAGGGCGTTTTCATCATCAGCCCTTTGTGTGTTCCTGTCCCTTCCTCCCTCCGTGGACATTTTTAGGAAATCCTCTTTATCCCTGGTGTTCCAATGTGCTGTGAAGTGGGTCTTTTCTTATTCGTTGTGTTTGGCACTTGCAACTTCCAAGTAGAAGTTTGAAACCAGAAATATCTTCTAGACTTTGAGAAGTTGTTAAGTGGCATTTTCTTCCTCTCTAGTTGGGACTGTGCGACTGTTTTTTAATTTCCATCTCTTTTTACTTCTATTTATCCTCCCATTAACCTCCTTTAACTCCCCCTTTCAATCCTGCTTTATGAGATAATTTCACAACTTTATCTTCTGTTGATTTTTTCCCCCTCCTCCCATATTTTTAGTTTTCAAGAGCACATTTGCTCTCCGTTCTGTTTTTAAAGAGCAGAGTGACAGAGGAGTGGGAGATGCAGGGGATGAATACTCTAGGAAGCTTCTTTGTGCGAGCGAGGGAGTCAGAGGTTGTTCATATTCCGTGCATTTCAGTATCTCTGAAGAAGTGGGCAGGTTGCTTAGTAAAAGAAAAGGAATTTGAAGGAGGTTTGTTTTTTCTCAGATTAATGTTATTAGGTTTCTCAGACCCTTACATTTATTATTACTTTTAAATGACATTAACTACATTCCTGACTATGAAAGTAATACATGTTTATTGTAGAAATTTTGGAAATACATGAACTAACAGAGAAAAACATAAAGATTGTGTGAATCCCACCACTCAGAGATAACCATTAGTAATATTTGACTGTTTTCTGTGCTGTCTCTAATAGTATATGAATATATGAATATGTATTCCTTCTTAAGAACAAAATTGGAATCCTACTATAGGTTGCTGTTATATTCATTTTCAGTTAACAATGCATCACATATTTTGAATATTTTTAGCTCTAAATATTTTTTCAAGATCATTTTTTTCTTTTGAACTTTTAAAAAATGAATAGACTTTATTTTTTAGAGCCGTGTTGGGTTCACAGTGACACTGAGTAGGAAGTGCAGTTCCGTGTGCCCCATCGTCACGCATGTTCATCCCCCATTCTCAGCGTCCCCTCAGGGCACTACATTTCTTAAAACTGGTGAGCTGACATCAACCTCACTCTCATCCCAGTGCAAAGTTTACAACATTAGTCTTTCCTGTTGTAATCCTAGGATGAACATTCTTCTTTTCCAGTCTTTGTACACATTTCTAATTATTTTCTGAATGTAAATTTCTCAGATTGGAATTCCTAGTACCAGAGATCTGGTTTTTTAGAATTGTGTAAGTTCTGTGACATCATGTCTCCCAAAGGTTGTGCCACTGACAGGCTCTCCCAGCAGGGAGTGAGACTGACTGCCTCGCATGTTCGTGGTAACGTCATCAGTTATTGTATTCGTTTCCCAGGGCTGCCGTAACAAACAAGCACAGATCTGGTGGCTTAAAACAACAGAAATTGAGACTTTCCTGATGGTCTAGTGTCTAAGACTCTGAGCTCCCAGTGCAGTGGTCCCATGTTCGATCCCTGCTCAGGGAACTAGATCCCACATGCCCTAGCTAAAGATCCCACATGCTACAACTAAGACCTGGTGCAGCCAAATAAAGAAATAATTAATTAAAAAAAAAACAAACCAACACAACAACCCAGAAATGTATGCTCTCCATTTGGGGCCCAGAAATCAGAGTCAGGTGTCAGCGGGCCGTGCTCCCTCCCAGAGCTCTGGGAAGGAGTCTCGTGACTTCCTCAGCATCTATGGCTCTGTCATCCGGGGTGTCCACTGGCTGATGGCTGCATCATTGCAGTCTTGCCTCCATCTCATACGGCCTCTCCTAGGCCTGTGTCTCTGCGTGTATCTCCTTTTCCTAGAAGGACCCCAGCCACTGGGTCTAGGGCCCACCTAGTCCAGTATCATCTAACCCATGATCTAACCCAGTATGATCCTAACCCATCATCACACATGCCAAGACTCTATTTCCAAACAAGTTCTCTCCCTGAGGCTCCTGGTGAACAGGACTTTGGGAAACCATTCAAACCACCACAGTTACCTTTAAATTTCTTTTCTAATCGAAACAGAGGGGAAAGCATCCTGGTTTTGTTTTAATTTGTATTTATGTAATGCAGTTTGCTTTACTAGTGGTGTTGAAATCTTTTGATGTGGTTGTTTGCGTGTATTTCTTGTTTGCAGCCCTTACCTGGTTTTCAGTTCAATTTCTTGTTGTTCAGTTTGCTCAGTCATGTCTGACCCTTTGCGACCCCATGGATTGCAGCATGCCAGGCTTCTCTGTCCTTCACTATCTCCTGGAGTTTGCTCAGACTCATGTCCATTGAGTCCATGATGCCATCCAACCATCTCATCCTCTGTCGTCCCCTTCTGCCCTCAATCTGTCCTCAATCTTTTCCAATGAGTCAGCTCTTAGTTTTCAATTCAGTGGATCATCTTAACTCATCAAACAGTCTGGAATTTATTTTTATTTATGAAAAGAGGCAGAGAGGGACCTTTGTCGTCTTCTTAGATCTCGTGTCTTCCTTCTGAATACATCCTGTATTCCATCACGTCTCACCTCCTCCTCTACCGCCTGCGAGGCCAGAGCCATCCTTTGTTTCTCAGGGATCCTTGCAGGGGCCTTGCAGCGCTTTCTCTGGCTCCTCCCAGTTTGATCTCAACCAGCAGCCAGAGCAGCCCTTTTCAAATGTAAATCAGACCCTGCAGCTCTCCGGCTCAAAGCCTTTCAGTGGCTCAGCTCACATCTGAACAAAAGCCTGAGACCTGCTTATGGCCCTGAGCCTGCGCCTTCCCTGCCTCCTCTCCTGCCCCTCTTCCCCCTGCCCCCTCCCTCCGGTTTATCCAGACAGGCCTTCAGGCAACTCTGCTGAAATCTGCCTGTTTATTTTAGGCTCAGAGAGGTCAAAACTTTGTAACACCTGGGTTCGCCCCCCAGCTCGTCCTTTGCCAGCTCTCCGGTTTGAGTGTAGTGTTCTGTCTTCAAGTTGCCTACTACAAATGTATATTTTTATTTGGAGTTTTTAAATTCCCATGGAGGAGTTTCCCGTTGCTATGATCTGCTTCGTGCTAGTGCTGCCGCTCAGTTGTGCCTGACTCTTCACAACCCCATGGACTGTAGCCCTCTAGTCTCCTTTGTCCATGGGATTCTCCAGGCAAGAATATGGGAGTGGGTTGCCATGCTCTTCTTCAGATGATCTGCTTAGATTGCTGCTTTCATGAAAGCTCTCCTTTGGTGTCTGAAAAAGAAAGAACAATGTCTTGAAGACTGCAGAGGGAAGTTTTCTGATTTTTTTAGTATTTTGAAACTTGGTAAGATTAAACATGTAAGAGTGAACATTTAATAATTTCTCAATGATCAAGGCCTTAATCTTTACCTACTCTTTTACCAGATGTCAAGGAGATACTTCCAGGTAACTATTAATATTACACAATAGGTACATTTGATCACCATGGAAGGAAACTAAGCATTTTTTTTTTTTTTTTTTTCTATGCCTTTGTATAAAGTTCAACTTGAGCCTCATACACAGCGTGGAGAGGATAGTACATAAGTTGAAAAGTTTTGCTTCATTCAGACTCACCCTTCCCAGAGCCAGAGGCCACCAGGAGATGAGTGTGAAAGGTAGAAGGGACTGGACAGGTGTGTCTGTGAGAAGCCTGGACGTGTTCACTGAAGCTTGGCTTGCCTGTGAATCACTCAGGTCAAAACTGGGCCTGTGAGATGCAACATGTACTTTTCTTGGATAGGGTTGGCAGTGTGTGTTTTTTTTCCTTGGATGTGAATGAAAGGCATGTCACTGATGTTAACTTGTTAAACTGTTGATTTTCACATTCTCTGGTTCTTATCAGTTTCCTTTGGATCAAGCTAATTCCTGTAGGGCAGGGCAAGTGGTACTTTAGTATAATTTATTGAGTGGAGGAGTTCTGTCTTAACAGAACTGCTTTATGGCCAAAAAGGAGCACTAATGAAGAAGAGTTCCCTTGTTCCTGAGCATTTTTCAAAGGTGTTTGTATATGGGACTAGGCATCTGACCTACATGAGTACTGTGAATGTATAGAAAGCTTCTTTATTTTTAATTTATTTTTTATTAAGAACATTTTTAAATTGAAGTAACATTGACTTTTAATATTCTAGAAAGGTTCTTTTTAAAATCAAGCCTGACCCAGGACTTCCCTGGTATTTCAGTGATTAATAATTCACCTGCCAATGTAGGGGACACATGTTTGATCCCTGGTCTGGGAAGATTCCACATGCCATGGGGCAGCTAAGCCTGTGAAATGCAACTACTGAGCCCATGCTCTAGAGCCCGTCCTCTTAACCACAAAAGAAGCCATCACAACGAGAAGCCTGAGCACTGCAAAGAAAATGCTTGCATGCAGCAACGAAGACCCAGTTCAGCCAAAATTAAATAGATAAATTAATTAATTTTTTAAAAAGTTTAGTATTGATAGAGCTGCGTTATACATTTTTATTAAATAAATTAAATTAAACCTGACTCTTGATTGTTTCCATGTAATTAACTGAGTTTGTTTTATCCTTACTTTACTAATTATTTCTTCTACCATTTGGACTGTTAGAATGAAATACAAACTAATGACATTGAAATATTAATTCACATTTTCTCACTCAGTTGCACCTATAACTTTCAAATGACCAGCAAAGGGTAAAAATAAAATGTTGCATTTCTTTCAGTGAAAAAGTTTTCTAAATTGCATTTTTTTAATGGTCTGTTTGTTTCTCATTTTCTGATTTTCTTACAAAATACAGTTTCAAAGATCTCCATGATTTAATTAAAGAATCCAATGTGACAGTTAAAAATTTTTATTTACCATTTGGATTTTTTTTCCTATTTATCTTCTAACTCTTGAAAGTGGAGTTGTTTTTGGAATTGATGATGTGAACTCGGGGGTTCAATCAGAAACTCATGGCTTATTTTTCCATATTATTTAATATGTTTATAGTATTTCATGTTATTAAGAAAAATCAAATTAAATATAGAATTATAGGCTGGTACTTAATATGTGAACAGTATAATACGATCTGACTGGGATTTCCCTGGTGGTCAGGTGGTTAAGACTGCATGTTTCTACTGCAGGGTTCGAACCCTTGCTCCCCGGTTGGGGAAGTAAGATCGTACATGCCTCATGGTCAAAAAACAAAAAAGGAAAAGAAAATTTCTTGAACTGAATAAAAGTGAAAGTACAGCATGTCAACTTAAAAAAAAAAAGATCTGACTGTAATAGTCAAGAGGACATGGTGTGATTATGAAAGCAAGAATGGTCAAATCAAATGGCAACCACCTGCCAGTCAGGGATTGTTCAGAGGGACCCATGTCCATGTTGTGATCTCCAGGACGGGTGATTGACCCCGCCACGCTGTGGAGCATAGAGGGGAATCTCCTATTCTCAGGTTCTCAGTAGTGGACGCTTGGTGCCCTGTCCCTCCTCTCTCCAACCATTTCCTGGGTGTGCCAGCTCTCATCCATCTCCTCTGCTCTGCTGACACCTCCTCTCAGAAGCCTTCTGCGACACCCCCACCTGCCCATCCTGGCTTCTTATCTTACTTCCACTCCTGTGGACCCTTGCGCTGCCGAGGAAGGCTACTTTCTCTCTAGATCCTGAACTTCTGGAGGGGGTTCCACACCTTCCCCGTTTGTATCTCTGGACCAGGCCTAGAGCAGACATTCAGCAGGGCTTGTTGAATATCTTGGCCCCAAATGTAACCTGAGGGCCCTCTGTTGCTGGCATCCGGCTATGTGTTTGCCTGTGTTCACTGCTCATCTGATCCCAGGGTCAGGAATGACATCACAGGTGCAGGCTGGGTGGCTCGTCAGCAGAGCCCGAGTTCTGTCTGCCTCTACTAGTAGGATGGGGATAGAAGGATGGGTGGGGACTAACGGGTGGGGATGGAAGGATGAGGACTTGCAGGGTTCAGGTACTGTCAACCTCTAGCAGAGCAAAGAGCTATTTTATTTCAGCAGAGATGAGTTTATTCGAAACACAGTGGAATCACCTTTCATGGCAAACACCCTGGTGGCCCGGAGACAAGTGCAGGGGGCAGAGGAGGAGAGTGTTCTCTGTGGAGGAAAGGAGGAGGCTGGGAGGGGCTGTTTGGAACAGAGGTCACTGCAGGAAAACGAGTGCAGCATGAGGGGCTTCCCCAGGGACATAGGCGAGGACCTTGCGGGCTGGGCCAACGCCCTCCTTCCCGGCTTCCTGACTGCAGTTCTGAGTCAGGTTTCCTTCACACATGTTCACAGTCCCGATGGTACATCCTTGACTCTATTGCTGTGAAATGATTTGGCCAAAACCTGATGGATTTCTCGAAATAACCTCTAAGAGACTGTGAGTGGAGCACCTGCCTGAGTCAGCACCTCTTCCCCCTTCAGGATGAGGCAGGTGTGCATGTAGTCACCAGTTTTGCCAGGTCACCTATGGTGATTCATACCCTGGAATACAGGCATTTAAAATGGGTTATATTAGTGTATTAAGAGCTTAACAACAGTCCCTTTATTCTTCCTCTGCCCATTAAACATAGTCACAACATTAATGTGGATCAAAGTGAACATGTTTCTGTATGTTTTATGATGAGCGTACTGTGCAGAATCACTGTTGTTCTAGGTCATGCGTCAGCAAACCTCTGTAATGAACAGACAGCAAATACTTTAGGCTTTGTGAACCAAGCATGCTGTCTGTAGTATATTCCTTTTTTAAATTAACCCTTTAAAATAATAAAACACCATTGTGAGCTCTGGTTCTCAGCTTGTAGTTTGCTGACCCCTGTTCTAGATTAAATGAGTTCTGTAATTCAGCTATCATCTCTTAAAGGATAGGGAAAAAAAGAAAAATGGATCATAGAAAACTAACAAATAATAATCATTCAGTGTTTTAAAAATTAGGAATATTGAATGTAGAATAGGTTAGAGATGATTACTGTTTTTTACATGGCAACTTTATTGAGATATTCACATAAAATACAGTTCACTTGTTTAAAGTATACATTTCAGTGGTTTTTAACATTTTGATAGAGTTATGCAGCTCTCACTACAGTCTAATTTTAAAACTTTTTCATCACCTGGCTCATCAGTAGTACTACCCATTAACCTCCCTGTTTGCCTCTGCCAGCCCCCCAAATACTGCTCAGTTGTGTCCACCTCTTGTGACACCATGGACTGTAGCCCACTAGGCTCCTCTGTCCATGGGATTTCCCAAGGAAGAGTACTGGAGTGTGTTGCCATTTCCTCCTCCAGGGGATCTTCCCAACCCAGGAATCGAACCCATGTCTCTTGTCTCCTGGATTGGCAGGATTCTTTATCACCACCTGGGAAGCCCAAAAACAACCTTCAGAGAAGGTGAGACGTTACTTGATGCGTTGTGCTTAATCGCTCATGTCTGATTCTACCCTGCAGAACCATTAATCCATTTTCTGTCTCTGTAGATTAATTGGTTTCCAGCATTTCATATTAATGGAGTAGTATATTCTCTGTATGCAGGTCAGGAAGCAACAGTTAGAACTGGTCATGGAACAACAGACTGGTTCCAAATAGGAAAAGGAGTACATCAAGGCTGTATATTGTCACCCTGCTTATTTAACTTATATGCAGAGTACATCATGAGAAACGCTGGACTGGAGGAAACACAAGCTGGAATCAAGATTGCCAGGAAAAAATATCAATAATCTCAGATATGTAGACGACACCACCTTTATGGCAGAAAGTGAAGAAGAACTAAAGAGCCTCTTGATGAAAGTGAAAGAAGACAGTGAAAAAGTTGGCTTAAAGCTCAACATTCAGAAAACTAAGATCACAGCATCTGGTCCCATCACTTCATGGCAAATAGATGGGGAAGCAGTGGAAACACTGGCTGACTTAATTTTTCTGGGCTCCAAAATCACTGCAGATGGTGACTGCAGCCATGAAATTAAAAGACACTTAAAAAAATAAAATAAAATAAAAGACACTTATTCCTTGGAAGGAAAGTTATGACCAACCTAGACAGCATATTAAAAAGCAGAAACATTACTTTGCCAACAAAGGTCTGTCTAGTCAAGGCTATGGTTTTTCCAGTGGTCATATATGGATGTGAGAGTTGGATTATAAAGAAAGCTGAGCGCCAAAGAATTAATGCTTTTGAACTGTGGTGTTGGAGAAGACTCTTGTGAGTCCCTTGGAGGAGATCAGTCCTGGGTGTTCATCGGAAGGACTGATGTTGAAGCTGAAACTCCAATACTTGGGCCACCTGATGCGAAGCGCTGACTCATTGGAAAAGACCTTGATGCTGGGAAGGATTGAAGGCAGGAGGAGAAGGGGACGATGGAGGATGAGGTGGTTGGATGGCATCACCAACTCAATGGACATGGGTTTGGGTAGACTCTGGGAGTTGGTGATGGACAGGGAGGTCTAGCATGCTGCGGTTCATGGGGTCTCAAAGATTGGACATGACTGAGCGACTGAACTGAACTGAACCGATATTCTTCTTTCACTTAGCATGATGTTTTCAAACTTTGCCCATATCTTACTATGTATCAGTACCATTCCTTTTTATTGTCTAATAATATTTCATCATATGGATGTGCCGTATTTTATTTGTTCATGTATCAATTGATAGACATTTGGGCTGTTCTCTTTTGAGGTTTTTTGTTTTTTTTGGCCATGCTGTGCAGCTTGTGAGATCCTAGTTCCCTGACTAGGGATCGACCTGGGCTCCCCGGCAGTGGAAATGCAGAATCCTGACCATTGAATCACCAGGGAAGTATCCTGAGGATATTTTTTAAATATGTATATATTTATTTGGCTGCACCAGACCTTAGTTGTGAGTCTTTCTGTTTTGTAAATGAGTACATTCATGTCATTTTAAAAAAGATTCCACGTATAAGTAATATCATCAGCTATTTGTCTTTCTCTGTCTGACTTAACTTCTCTTAGTACAATGATTTCTAGGTCCACCTATGTTGTTGCGAATGGCTTCTTTCTCTCTTTTTTTATGGCTAATACTCCATAGTATATATGTACCACATCTTCTTTATCCATTCACCTGTTGATGAACTCTGAGGTTGCTTCCATATCTTGGCTATTGTAAATAATGCTGCTGTAAACATTGGGATACGTGTGTCTTTTAAAATTAGAGATTAGTCTTTTCTGGATTTATGCCCAGGAATGGGATTGCTGGATCACATGGTAATTCTATTTTCAGTTTTCTGAGGAGCCTTCATACTCTTCTCCATAATGGTTGTACCAGCTTACACTCCCACCAGTAGTGTGGGAGGTTCCCTTTTCTCCACACCCTCTCCAGCGTTTATTATTTGTAGATTTTTTGATGCTAGCCATTTTGAACAGTGTGAAGTGATACCTTGTTATAGTTTTGATTGGTGTTTCACTAATGATTAGCAAAGTTAAACATGTTTTATTTGCCTGTCAGCCATCTGTATGTCTTCTTTGGAGAAATGTTTACTTAGGTCTTCTGCCCATTTTTTTCATTGGGCTGTTTGTTCTTTTGATATTGAACATTGATATATTTTGGAAATTAAGCCCTTGTTGGTCACATAATTTGCAGATATTTTCTTCCAGTTTGTTGGTTCTCTCTTCATTTTGTTTATGGTTTCCTTTGCTGTACAAAAACTTGTAAGTTCAATTAGGTCCCATTTGTTTGCTTTTATTATTCTTTCCATTAATCTAGGAGACAGATCCAAAAATAATATTGCTGTAGTTTATGTCAAAGAGTGTTCTGCCTATGTTTTTCTCTAGGAATTTTATAGTATCTCATAAGATGTGTCTCATCTTACATTTAGGACTTTAATCCATTTTGAGTTTCTTTTTGTGTATAGTGTTAGAGACTGTTCTAATTCCATTCTTTTACATGTAGCTGTCCAGTTTTCCCAGCACCACTTATTGAAGAGACTGTCTTTTCTCCGCTATATATTCTTGCTTCCTTTTCTGTAGTTTAATTGACCAGTTTAATTCTTTTAATTGCAGTTTAAAAGAATGCTAGATGCATGGGTTTATTTCTAGGCTTTCTGTCCTGTTCCATTGATCTTTGTGTCTGCTTTTGTGCCAGTACCATACTGTTTTGATGACTGTAGCTTTGCAGTATAGACTGAAGTCAGGGAGCTTGATTCCTGCAGCTCTGTTTTTCTTCTTCAAGATTGTTTTGGCTATTTGGGATCCTTGTGTTTCCATACAAATAAAAAAAAATGTTTTGTTCTAGTTCTGTGAAAAATGCCATTGGTGATGTTAATAGATTGCTTTCAGTAGCCCAAAGATCTAACTGATAGCATTAATAAGTAAGCAAATAGTGGAGAGGCTATACTTCTATTCCTTTATGATGGCCTGTGAAAGTGTTAGTTGCTCAGTTGTATCTGGCTTTTTTGCGACCCCATGGACTATAGCCCTCCAAGCCCCTCTCTTCATGGGATTTCCCAGGCAAGAATACTGGAATGGGTTGCTAATTCCTTCTCCAGGGGATCTTTCCCACATAGGGATCGAACCTGGGTTTCCCATGTTGCAGGCAGATTCTTTACAATCTTTGCCATCAGGGAAGACCCTTATGATGGCCTATTCTCCTTAATTTTCATTTTGTCTCAGCTGGCTTGTCACAGTTATTTTATTTTAAGTGATATGAGAAAGGTTTCATTTCCTTGGCAGTAGAATGCTGTCATGTTGTTGGTTTTTACATGGAGTGGGGGACTCAGGGTGGGCAGGGGATCAGGGCCTCTGTGTGACCCACTGTGGAGCTTTTGTTCTCCTAGACAGGGAATGCAGGTATGTCTAGGGACTTTGCTGGCAGGCCAGTGGTTAAGAACTACCTTCCGATGCAGGGTGCACAGGCTCGATCCCTGGTTGGGGAACCAAGATTCCACATTCTGTGGGGCAACTGAGCTTGCATGCCACAACCAGAGAGCCCATGTGCCACAACAAAGAGCCAATGCAGCCAAATAAATAAACATTTAGGGGAAAAAAAGAGAAATGTATGTGAAGAAAAATCATGGGAGAGGCCAAAAGAGATAATGAAATTGGCAGGAACTTTTAAGGAGGAGGAGGAGATATTTAACGGAAGAAATTAAAATTTTTTGCTACATGGTATATGGAAAAAGAATTGATTTTGCTGACCTTTTCCCCATGAAATCTTTGGTAAAATGACTATGACTTGATAATGCTTTGTGGCGCCAGGTCTCCCTGGAGGATGAGATGAGTTACTCTGTGTCACCTCAGAGCAGGAGGGGCTGGCCTGGCTCCTTTCCCAGAAAGCCTCCATGGCTGCAGCTGCAGGAGGGCCTGGGGAAGGAGGAGACAGTGAGAGTCCCCATGTCCAGAGGGACTGATGTCCTCACAGGGGACTTTTGCAGTCACTTGTGTTTATAGATGACAACCAGTTTATGGAGGTTATACTTTTAAAAGCTAGTTTTCCTTTTCCTTTTCAGTTTAAAAATCTTATTTCATTAATGAGCTCATTATTTTGCATAAAATTAGACTATTGTCAATTAATTTTTTAGGGCTTCCCTTGTAGCTCAGTCAGTCAAGAATTTGCCTGCAGTGCAGGAGACCCATGTTCAGTCCCTGAGTCGAGAAGATCCCCTGGAGAAGGAAATGGCAACCCACTCCAATATCCTTGCCTGGAAAATCGCATGCACAGGGGAGCCTGGTGGGCTGCAATCCATGGGATCGCAAAGAGTCGGGCATGACTGAAGGACTAACACTTTCACCTTTCAATTAATTTTAGTTAAATGGTTTTTCCCTCCAGTATTTTATACTACATTTGTGGGTTTAGTATATTTTATTTTTAAGCCTTTGAAATGTGTGAGAGGCAAATTTGCAATCCCAATAGAAAAACAAGTCTCAAGCTAAAATAATATGATAAGCTATTAGTGCAGTAATCAGGGTATCTCAAACATAACAGTGTTATTTATAAACCTAGTACATTTCTGGTACATCTTTCAGCTTACAGATGACAAGACCATTTGACAGGTCTTCTAAAACATTAAACATTTAAAAATTATTTATTTATTTTGACTGTGCTGAATCTTTATTGCTGTGCAGGCTTTCTCTAGGTGGGAAGAGAGGAGGCTAATCTCAAGTTGCAGTGTGCAGGCTTCTCATTGCAGTGGCTTCTCTTGTTGCAGAGTACCAGCCTTAGGCATGTGGGCTTCAGTAATTGCAACACATGGGCTCAGTCATTGTGACACACAGGCTTACTTGCCCCACGGTATGTGGAATTTTCCCAGACCAGGGATTGAACCCATGTCCCTTGAATTGACAGGTGGATTCTTACTCACTATGGTGTTGTTCACTTGCCAAGTCATACCTGACACTTTGTGACCCCGTGGACTGTAGCATGCCTGGCTTCCCTGTCCCTCACTATCTCCTGGAGATTGCTCAAATTCATGTCCATTGAATCGGTGGTACTATCTAACCATCTCATCCTCTGCTGCTCTCTTCTCCTCTTGCCCTCACTCTTTCCCAGCATCAGGGTCTTTTCCAATGAGTTGGCTCTTGACATCACGTGGTCAAAATATTGGAGCTCAAGCTTCAGCATCAGTCCTTCCAACAAATATTCAGGGTTGATTTCCTTTAGGATTGACTGGTTTGATGTCCTTGCTGTCCCAGGGACTCTCAAGAGTCTTCTTCAGCATCACAGTTTGAAAGCATCATTTCTTCAATGCTCAGCCTTCTGTATGGTCCAACTCTCACATCTGCATATGACTACTGGAAAAGCCATAGTTTTGGCTATATGTAGCTTTGTCGGCAGACTGATGTCTCTGCTTTTTAATATGCTGTCTGGTTTGTTACAGTTTTCCCAATGTGTTCATCAGTATCACTTTTCTAGATTCCATATATAGGCATCAGTATACAATGTTTGTTTTTCTCTTTCTTAGTTCATTCTGTGTAACAAGTTCTAGGTTCATTCACCTCAGTTCAACTGATTCAGATTTGTTCCCTTTTATGACTGAGTAATATTCCATTGTATATATGTACCATATCTTCTTTATCCATTAATCTGTTGATGAACATCTAGCTTGCTTCCATATCCTCACTACTGTAAATACTTCTGCAGTGAACATTGGAGTACATGTGTCTTTTCTGATTATGATTTTCTCAGAGTCTATGCCCAGTAGTGGGATTGCTGGGTCATATGGTAGTTTTATTCCTAGCTTTTTAAGCACTCTCCATAGTGTTCTCCATAATGTCTATATCAATTTACATTCCTACCAACAGTGCAAACGGGTCCCCTTTCTCCACATCCTCTCCAGAATTTATTGTTTCTGCTGCTGCTGCTGCTAAGTCACTTCAGTCATGTCCAACTCTGTGCGATCCCATAGACGGCAGCCCACCAGGCTCCTCTGTCCCTTGGATTCTCCAGGCAAGAACACTGGAGTGGGTTGCATTTCCTTCTCCATTATTGTTTCTAGATTTTCTCAATTAAAAAAAAAATGGGCGGAAGACCTTAACAGACATTTTTCCAAAGAAGACATACAGATGGCCAGTAAATACATGAAAAGGTACTCAACATTGCTCATTATTAGAGAAATGCAAGTCAAAACTACAATAAGGAATCAACTCACACCAGTCGGAATGGCCATTGTTGCCAAATCTCTCATCTCATTTCTTTCTTTGGACTGATTACCTAGCCTGGGGAGTGGATTTGCTTCCTCTTGGTCCCAAGGAGCAGGAGTGCTTGGCTTTTGTGAGCACATTTTCTGGCCATTTTTCAGCTCTAGCATTTGGTGAGATCCAATCTGTTCTGCTCCCTCCCTGGCTTCCCCATTCTGCTACTTGTCGGGCTTTTAGCCCCATGTTTAGTCCTTTCAGTAGCATCCCATTGCATTTGATATTCTTCTAGTGCTTCTGTTGGGGTGTCAATCTAATGACAGGAGTGAAAATGCACACAGGTGGTGTTGGGATTCTGGGCACGCTGGACTAGAATAGTTCGTTATGGAATGTATTGGGTTGGCCAAAAGGTTCCGTTTATTCCATGAGGTGCTCTAGTAGTGCTTTTGTCTTTAACTTCGTCTGAAATAGTTTTTTAGATTGTATTCTGTGAGCTGTCATATTAGCATGCATTTTTAAAAAAACTTATCAAAATTGGTGAATTTTTGTGTAACCATTTTAATAGTGAAAATAGAAGGGAAAAAAAGCAACATTTTCAGCATATTTCACTTAATTATTTCAAGAGAGGTAGAGCACTTCCCTGGTGGTCCAGTGGTTAAGAGTCTTACCTACCAATGCAAGGGACATGGGTTCGATCCCTGGTCTAGGAAGATCCCACACGGCTTGGAGCAGCTAAGCCTGTGTGCCACAACTACTGAGCCTGTGCTCTGGAGCCCATGAGGTGCAACTATTGAAGCATAAGTGCACTGTTTCCCGTATTCTGCAACAGGAGAAGCCTCTGCACTGAGAAGCCTGTACACCGCAATGAACAGCCCCTGATTGCTGCAAGTAGAGAAAGCCTGTGTGCAGCAGCAAAGACCCAGCTCAGTCAAAAAGTAAGTAAGTAATTTTTAAAAAAAGGTAAAAACACACACAAAACAAATGTGCAGTGTATGGAGAAAGTGTCCAAAGTGGTTTGTGAAGTTTCATGCTGGAGACTGCTCGTGGGTGATACTCCACGATCAGGTAGACCGATTGAAGTTGATAGAGATCAAATTGAGACATTAATCAAGAACAATCAACATTAGACCACAGGGGAGATAGCTGACATACTCAAAATACCTAAATTAAGCGTTAAAAATTATTCACACCAGCTTGGTTATGTTCATCACTTTGATGTTTGGTTTCCACATAAGCAGGAAAAACCCTTCTTGACCATATTTCTTCATGCGATTCTCTACTAACATAACAAAACTGTTCCATTTTAAAAAACAAATTGTCACAGGCAATAGAAAGTGGATACTGTACAATAATGTGGAATGGAAGAGATTGTGGGGCAAGCGAAATGAACCACCGTCCACCACAACAAGGCCAGTCTTCATCCAAAGAAGGTGATGTTGTTTATATGGTGGGATTGGTAGGGAGTTTTCTTATGAGCTCCTTCTAGAAAACCAAATGATTAATTCCAACAAGTACTGCTCCAACTTAAACCAACTGGAAGCAGCACTCGACAAAAAGCATCCAGAATTAGTCAACAGAGAATGCATAATCTTCCATCAGGATAACACAAGATCATGTGTTCCTTTGACGACCAGGCAAAAACTGTTACAGCTTGACTGGGAAGTTCTGATTCATTTGCTGTATTCACCAGATGTTGTACCTTTGATGCCCATTGATTTCGGTTTTTACAGAATTCTCCTAATGGAAAAAATTTCAATTCCCTGAAAGACTGTAAATCACCTGGAACAGTTCTTTGCTTAAAAAGATAAAAAGTTTGGGGAAGGTGGAATTATGAAGTTGCTTGAAAAATGGCAGAAGATAGTGGAAAAAACTGGAAAATTCGTAAAGAGATGAGAATACCAGACCATCTTACCTGCCTCCTGAGAAACCTGTATGCAGGTGAGGAAGCAACAGTTGGAACCAGACATGAAACAACTGACTGGTTCAAAATTAGGAAAGGAATATGTCAAGTCTTTATACTGTTACCATGCTTATTTAAATTGTATGCAGTGTATATCATACAAAATGCCGGGCTGGATCAATCACAAGCTGGAGTCAAGATGCTAGAAGAAATATCAACAACCTAAGATTTGCAGATGATACCACTCTAATGACAGAAAGGGAAGAGGAATTAAAGAGCCTCTTGATGAGGGTGAAAGAGGAGAGTGAAAAAGCTGGCTTGAAACTCAATGTTCAAAAGACAAAGATCATGGCATCTGCATCCATCACTTCATGGTAAATAGAAGGGGAAAAAGTGGAAGTAGTGACTTTTTATTTTCTTGGACTCCCAAATCATTGCAGACTGTGACTGCAGCCATGAAATTAAAAGATGCTTGCTCCTTGGAAGGAAAGATATGACAAACCTAGATAGTGTATTAAGAAGCAGAGACATCACTTTGCTGCCAAAGTCCATAGAGTCAAAGCTATGGTTTTTCCAATAGTCATGTATGGATGTGAGAGTTGGACCATAAAGAAAACTGACCTTTTGAATTGTGGTGCTGGAGAAGACTCTTGAGAGTCCCTTGGACTCCAAGGAGATCAAACCAGTCAATCCTCATCTTAATCCTAATTGTGGACCTAATTGTGGACCTAATCGTGGACCATGGTGCTGGTGCGTGTGTCACTTAGCTGATGTGTTTCAGTGAGCGTACACTGAGAGTCAGCTGATCTGCCATCTTGGGCCTAGCTGGTTCTAATCAGTTTTTGTCGTGTCCTTGGGCTATGTCATTCTTGTAGAGCAGCAGGCTCCAACCATTCTGGCACCAGGGACCGGTTTTGTGTAAGACAGTTTTTCCAAAGTGCAGTGGAATTCATGCTCCTAGGAGAACCTAATGCTGTCACCACTGGTCTGAGAGGAGGTGGAGGCTCAGGCACTAACTCGAATGTGGTGGGGGGCAGCTGTACATACAGATGAAGCTTTGCTCCCTCTCCCGAGGCTCACCTCCTGCTGTGTGGTCTAGGGTGGGGTGGGGGTTGGGAACCCGTTTTAAAGGTTGTATCTTGCCCCCTTCCTGTCTCATTCTCTACTCAGAGCTTTTTTCCAGGCTGAGTAGGAGCGTTGACCCTGCCTGTCAGGGAGTAAAAATCTGGATGTCTGATCTAGGGGCCTTAGGGGCCGGATGGCTCCTTGTTTTAATCCATATGGGCTGGAATCCCCACATAGCTGTCATCTGGATGTGGAACCTCAGTAGCCTTCCTCAGTAGGTCTCCTTGATGATGAAGCCCTTTCTATAAGAGCATCACAGTACAATAACTGTCTGTAAATGACAGAAAGACTTAAAAGTCACAATTAAATATTTGACTACAGTGTAATCGATAGAGAAGCGTGATTACTAATGTGACAGCATTTTAGGATAACAACTAGAACTCTAGCATTATACCAGGACATATCCAAATTTTAGAAACCTCATATAATTTTTGGAAAGTCCATATTAATAATATTCATCCATACAGTATTTTTTTCTGAACTTTTTATTTTGCATTGGAGTGTAGCTGATTGATTAACAGTGTTGTGATAGTTTCAGTTGGACAGCAAAGAGACTCAGCTATATGTATACATGTATCCATTCTCTCCCAAACCCCCCTCCCATCCAGGCTGGCACATAACGCTGAGCAGAGTTCCTTGTGCTGTACAGTAGGTGCTTGTTGGTTGTCCATTTTAAATATAACTATGTGGACATGTCCATCCCAAACTCCCTAATTGTTGCCTCCCCCATTCTTCTCCTGAGCAACCATAAATTCATTCTCTAAATCTGTGAGTCTCTTTCTGTTTCCTACAGTGTATTTTTAAGTAGGTTTTTCGCTCATGTGATAATGCTCTCCGTGTAATTTAACATACCAAATATAATGCTACTTAAATATTTCTCTGAGATGCCTCAGAGGTACTTGGAAGCATCCCAAAGTTAGTTGAAAGTCAAAAAAAGTTTGGCTAAAATTTGATATTTGGAAAGTTTGTCAAAATTTCTGATACACGTTGTCAAAAACCACAGTCACTTTGAGACAATACTTATTTCTTATCCAAAGTTACAGGACATCTCAAAAGTAAATTCAGATCATTTAAAGGCAAAGAAAGTCCACACAATCTGTTATCAAAAACGGCATTCCGAGAAAACTTTGTTCTCTTACCAGAAAGAAAATCAAACCCAAGTCTTACTTTAGCTTACTCCCAACAGAATCCATTTACCCAACTGAATTCAATCCAGTCTTAGAAAATCCTGATCCAGAGAACTCTTTTCAGTATTTTTTCACAGGCAGGGTCTTGTCCCCCGCTGCCCATCCCCACCTCTTGTTCAGTTCACTTTGTCCAAAAGCTGCAGCCCCATGATGTCCACACTGGGCAGTGCGTGAGCTGGTGAGCTGAGTTCTCTCTGCCCTCGCTGCCCTTGCTGGCCAGCTGTCCTGCTGCCCTGGCCAACAGGGCCTGCATGTGTGAAGTCTCTCTTGATCACCTGAACCAGGAGAACAAGCTGCCTAGAAGCCCTAGGTCCCTATAGTGTGCCTGCTCCTATTGTGTTTATTGCAGGCTATGTGAATTGTGCCTCTCTGTGTAAATGTCTCCTCTCTGCTCAGTTGTAAACTCCTGAGGGCACTGCTGTGACGGTGGTGCCTGTATCATCTGGGTATTCAGTCAAGTTTGTGGAACAAGAAAAGCCTGGATGTCCCTGGGAGGCAGTGAAGAGAAGGTACATGTCTGCTCTCCTGTCTACGTTTGGTGTTTAGTGAGTGTTCTAGTAGGGCTTCCCAGGTGACTTAGTGGTAAAGAACCCGCCTGCCAATGCAGGAGACTCAGCAGACGTGGATTCAACTCCTGGTTTGGAAAGATCCCCTGGAGTAGGAAATGGTAACCCAATCCAGTATTCTTCCCTGGAGAATTCCATGAACAGATGACCCTGGCAGGCCTCAGTCCATGGGGTCGCAAAGAGTCAGACACGACTGAGCACACAGGCATATGCTTGACATGAGTGTTCTAATTCAGAGTTGGTGTGGTGTTGTGATTATTGGATTACATTCTGCTCAACTCAACACTCTAACCTTGGACAGCCTGGATTGGAGTTTCTGTGTTTGAAAAGGTCCTCAAAATTCAGTGCAGAGAAGAGTGAAATAGGTGCTTATTAAAATTGCGAACACCTGGGCTCTGCCCTCTGAGACTTGTCAGGCTGCAGGACTGAGCCATGTAAGTACATCCACTCCCCTACCCCACTAACCAGCCCCATGGTCCAGGCCACATGTGAGGACCGCTGAGCAAGGTGACCTCCGTGTTGTCTCCAGCTCTGTTTTAAGGGACACTTAGATAGGATGGACAGCTCTGTGACCTTACTTTTATCATCATATGTTTAATTTCCTTTCCTTTTTGTGAGTTGGGTGCAGTCACAAGCACAGATGATGAGCATGTGTCTCATTTAGTAGAAAAGGCATGTTTTCAGATCCTCTGCAAGGAGGGAGCAGTCAGTAGCGTGGCTGTTGCAGCAAGGAAACCCCATGTAGCTTTCAGCCTAAAGGCTTTTTCCTGAGAACGTTACTTTTTAAGAGTTTCCATGTTTATCATCTGTTCACTTTATTAACACATTACAGCAAGTCCCCTACCTATGAACCTTCAAGTTGTGAACTTTTGAAGATGCAAACGTGCCTTGCATCAATGTCAGATGTGAATGAAACTGCAGCTTGCCCTCTGTCACGTGTTGCTGACAACCCTTCAGCTCCACCATCTCCTACCTCCTGTCCCTCCTCCAGTCAATAACTCTTCTTGCCTGTTTACTCAGTGCCAGCCTCTGTGTGCCGGCTGTTGTACTGTACTCCTGTACTTTTCAAGGTACTGTACTGTAGGATTAAAAATGTTTTATTTTTTGTGTTTGTTTCTTTATTATATATTATTTGTGTGCAAAGTATTATAAGCCTATTACAGTATAGTACTATGTAGCCGATTATGTTAGTTGGGTACCTAGACTAACTTCGTTGGACTTAGGATGATTGTGCTCTCGGAATGGAACTCATTCATGTATAGGGGACTTTCCAAATATAACCATGGACCATGGTTTTAATAATTTTACCCCCAAACATATGAGGCAATCAAGCTCCATGTATAATTTGTCTTGTCCTTCATTTCATTGAGCTGTAAATATTTGATGAATAGAATATATGTACAAATTCTAAAAGATTTATATAGCCACTGTTCTTTAAAATGCAGTTCTTTCATCATTAGGTTTTTTCCTCTGGGAAAGAAAGGAAGAAAAAGCCTTATCCTTATACTTAGAGGCAGAAATGAAACCTTTTCTCAAGTACCTCTTTTTCTTCTGTGTTATGTGGTCATTGTATTAAATGGCAATGATGGAATAAATGATGTCAGGATTAAAAGGGAAAACCCCACCATTTTACCACTGAAAATTTGTGTGTGGGGGCTGGTAAGGAGATGCGTTGCTGCAAGGAATGTGTGAGATTGTTGTGTCATCTTAACGCCTCAGTCATGATGCACAAGTCGTCCTGGACTGAGGAGAAAATAGAGATTGTTTAGTAATATGAACAGTTCAGCGTGACAGAGAACACAGAGGGACGGTCTGCATTCCCCGCATTCTCGGGCATTGTGCACAAGCCACCCCAAGCCCCGCCCTGAGAGTTGCCTTTGCAGGCTGTCCAGGGCAGCAGGAAGTGGACCCAGTGTTCTCTTAAGTCCTCAGGCAAGCCCACCACTTGAAAGAGATGTTTTTTTCTTTTATTAGAGTCCAAGTTGAATTTCTTTGACATTAGTCGGAGGAAGCAGGTAGACTTCCAGTGGGCTGTAGACTATATTCCACATGCTGGGGTCTCTACATCTTAGCATTGGAAGCAGATTTACCAGACTGTCTTCCACAGCGGGAGCAGGAGTCCTGGAACTCAAGGAGAAGCATGTCTTTTCATTAATTACATCAGTTCTTTCAGAACCATTTTGAAAGCGTATGAGTGCCTTAGTCATGTGAGCACTCCTCCCACTGAAGCCCTACGAGTGGCAGCATCAGAAAGCTGAAAGAAGCCCCAGACAGCAGTCAGGAGGCATTCCACAGTGATGACGTCGCCACTGGGCAAGGAGGTTGGTCAGATCTTGGGTCTGTTTGCTTTTCCTAGTGACTCAAAATCCCTCCACCAGATTGATCCAACAGGTTTCCTTGTGGTTGGTGTTTTGACCTTTATTGGTCACATGAATTGTACCCGTGATTGTGAATGTGGGGAGGGTGGCTAGGTGGGGTGGGGGGTGGGGCGGGGGCAGAACTTTGTACGGTTGCTCTTCAGCTTTAATCCACCACCTAAATCTCTTGGGGATTTTGTATTTAACCCCAGTTACAACTTTAACTGTGGTCCCCCTCCCATCCTCTGTGCGTGATGACCACGTGCCTCCTGGTCACTGTGTGGCCCCTTTCCTGCAGCCTGTTGAATGAATTGTTGCCTAATGATTTAGGATGAACGTCACAAAGTCATCCTGGAAAGGTTCTCCAGGTTCGACCAGGAAGTCTTTGCTTGCTAATGCTGGGAATGGGGGCCTGAGAGTCATGTCATGTTCAAGGTCTGTGCTGTGATGTATCTGTGAGTCCGCTGACACCTCTTTCCCCTCCCCCAAACCACAACACAGACAGACAGGCAGAGCACATGGTGGGACTTGGCCCCAATGCAAGGGCTCTGTTCCTTGGTCTTGTTGGTCGGCGCTCTGGGGCAGCTTCAGGCCAGCTTGGGCTGAGTCAAGGGCGTCAGACTTTACTGTCCAGAAACACTTTTTAAATCTCACTGATTTATCTGGGAATTACTGCTTAATTCCCAAGGCTTCCTGAATAGGGGCAAAAGGTATGCAAGGTGTGGGTCAAATCTGCATCTGCTCTCACGACAGGAGATGAACTCTGGCTGGATAAAGCCTTTGTCGATGAGATGCTGTGTCTATCAGTTTGTATCACTGCAGGTGAGCAGAGAAGAAAACCAAGCAGAAAGTCAGTTGCTTGTCCTTGGTTCAGCAGTGATGCTGGAAGGATGTGAGTGCAGGTAATGAAGCTCTAAAGCTCTACCTTACCCACTGCATTGGACTATCTGGCTGCAAAGGATGCAACAGACTGTGGACAAGGTCATTGCTGTTTTTATTATTACAACTATTACTATTGCTTTGTTATTAGCGACAAAAACCCCTGAATGTACATACACACGGAGAAATGGTTGAATCAACTGTTGCAGTTAATTGCACCAAGAAAGAAATATTTGAGAATGTGGTGGAGACAAAAGCAATAAATGTAGTAAAAGCTTGTGTAATTTTGAAATTGACTCTGTATTAATGAGGCACGATTGTTTTTTTAAAGCAATACTCAGCGTATTTCAGCATAGTTCTTAGTAAAAGCTTGTGTAATTTTGAAATTAACTCTGTATTAATGAGGCACAATTGTTTTCTTAAAGCAATACTCAACATGTTTCAGAATAGCTAACAAGATGAAGGTGTTTGTGATATAGGAGCTGACTTTGTCACTTGGTCCAGATCACGTGTGGACATCAGGGTCCTGTCCCTGAAATACCAGCAGGTCAGAGGGTTAGGGTTAATGCTGATGACCAGATGGCTTTGCCCAGAGACACATTTCCTAGAACACCAAAATTTAGGTTTAAACCACTGAAAATTGATTGGCCTAATTAAATCATTAATATAGCATTAGAAATCTGTGGGTGTGCACTCACTCTGTCATGTCTGACTCTTTGTGACCCCGTTGACTGTAGCCCACCAGGCTCCTCTGTCCGTGAGGTTCTCCAGGCAAGAATACTGGAGAGTGGGTTGCCATTTCCTTCTCCAGGGCATCTTCTTGACCAGAGATCAAACCCATGTCTCCACTGTCTCCTGCATTGGCAGGCAGATCCTTTACCACTGAGACACTTGGGAAGCCCATGAGAAATACACACCTAAGGAAAATATTCAAGAGAGGAAAAAAAGGCGATGGAGAATCTGGCCACAGTATGTTGGCCCTAGGGGAGGCGGTGAGTCCTGGAGATACCTTGGTGGTGGAGGTGGGTGGGGGCGTGCAGCATGAGAGCAGGAGGGGACACACATCAGTCTCAAGGCTTATCTTCTCACATTTCTGAGATGCTGCTTGCCCACTAACATGGTATTTGTTGTTCTCTTTATCCTGTTGTAGGAATGTGTGGGGGAGAGGGTGCTGGGGAGGCCAGGGCACTAGTCAATGTGCAGGTCACTTGCTCCGGTGTATGCACGAACCCCCGGCCAACCCTTCTCCCACACCAGTTTCCCTGCTGGCCCAGGCAGAACAGGAATGTTGTGTAAACAAATGCGGAAACAGAGACATACAAAAGGGAGACTGTTTTTCATTTCAGCCACTGACGTGCGTGATCAGAAATCACTCATGCTGTGGACTCTGTAATTGTGGGGACCTTTCAGAAGATGCTTGCAGAGACTTCCTCTAAGTGCTCATCTTCACTCTAAGGACAGGTGGTGGTTGTAGACTCAACTGTGACCCATTGTTTGAGATGAGAGTTTATCAGAACCATCTGATATAGAGCAAAGTACTCATCTGAGCCGCCATCTCAACTCCTTCCAGGAATTCGTGACTCTGGGCAAGTCTTTGCTGCCCGTGGAGATCAAGTCACTTTACATTGCTCTCAATAAGTCACAATTAACTGGCTCTTAAGAAACCATACTTTTAGGGAAAACAGGCAAATTTTAATTTAAAAAGTGAAAGGATTTGTTTTTAAAAGAAATGATCTTCCAGTTTTATGTCCTGGAGTCAAATGTGAAGTCAAATCCTCTAAAGTCTTCTGTGCCTGTTATTGCTTTACATGAAACTGTAAAAACAGTGAACCGCGATGAAGGGAAGGTCCTGAACTAGTTCAGATCAGGGCTAAGTGTGCCACACTGAAGCGGAAGGGGAGTGGATGTATTGTACAGGAAAGCAGCAGAAGGAAGGGGTGAGTGAGGTAACCTGAATGAGCCGAAACTCCCACTTTGTGAGTACACTGGCTCCTTGGGCCTCTCATGTGTTTCTGTCCTCATAAATGTGTGGGCTCTGCCCCCGGCAGGGTCCTGACCCCTCAGAGCAGGTATGAGGGGTTCTCACATTTCTATCCACGGGTATGCCGGGTGTCAGGATTGTGCTGAGTTCTCTGGAGGCCCAGTTTCCCTGGGCCACACACCTACTGGGCCAGAGTGGAAGGTTGGCTTCAGGTCCACAGTGGTTGCCGGACTTAGACATGGCACTCCTTGCCCCTTGTGAGGGTCTACAAGTGCCTGATGGGTGGGCACTTTGGGGGACGTCCACTTTAAGGAAGAGTTTCTTATGTAACAGATCCCTTCAGTCAGGGCAAGGTTTTGTGCTGCAGCCCCAGCAAGGAATAGACAGCAGTGAATGCTACTTTCCACCAAGAAAGGGAGTGGAAATCCAGCTCCCTTTAATGTTGTTCTCATGGGTGTATTTGCTTTTTGTGATCGTGAAATGGTCCTACTGTATACATATGCGTGTCAGAATCAAGTAGGTAGTACTTTTGTATGATGTTTGTGTGTGTGTATGTAATATATACACACATTGTTAGAAGCAGCAAGCCTATTAATAGCTGTAATACTGGTGAAACGTGTTAGCTGCTCAGTTGTGTTTGACTCTTTGTGACCCCATGGACTGTAGCCCACCCTCTATGCATAGGATTCTCCATACTGACATGAGTTGCCATTTCTGGTACAGCAGCTCGTTAAGCAGTCATGTTTAAAAGCCATTCCTCATTTATTAAGGAGCTGAATTGGACTTTTTGCCTCAAAAGCCCAATGATCAGGTTTGCCAACAAATAAGAATGCTTAATTCTACATTTGTTGAAAAGGATGACTTTACTAGTTTTTACTGGTTTTAGAAAATTTCATTAACTTGGATTTTTGAGAGACTGGCTATTCCTGGCTCATTGTAACGCCATTCTGTCAGCTCAGAAAGAGCATAGACAACAATTTGCTGAGGTTTCTCCTCTTTCATAATTGGGTACATTCCTGCCATGCCCCAGCATTGTCTCTGGCTGCTGCAGGCTGTGTCAGGGCTGCCGACAAATGCCCCCCGTGACTGGGGTGTGCTGGTGGGGTCGCCCTCCTCCCCCTACTGCTCTTCGAGCAGCTTCCAGTGAGCTGAGGGCCTGATTGGTTCCGACAGCGCAGAATGGAGACTTCGCTGGGCCCTGCGACCCCATCGGTGACACAAGGCCCACCGTCATCCTGCAGGCCATTCTCACCCGTCACCCTCCTTCTCAGAGAGGAGCCAGGTTGCAGGCCCCATGTGGCCTCAGAGCAGGCCCTTCTTGTTTTATTCATGTGGCTGCACCCCCTCGCTGTCACTGCTGTGATGGTGGTGACACTGAGACGGGGACTCGAGGAGAGCATGGCCTGTCATCCCTGTCTGTGCACTAAGCTTCGTGACCAGGACACCCCCATGGGTGTCGCATTTTGGGGGAGAGGAGGAGGTGGGCCGGGGAAAGCTGCCCTCCTTTCTATCCGTTGTTTTGTTCTGATGTGGACTTTGAGCCTCAAGGGTGGGGGCTCGTCCAGTGCTGTGCTATTTGCAGCACTGATACATTTCTGTTCTCAGCAGAACATTCTCTGATGATCAGCAATTGCATTTACAGTACAGGCTTTCTAGGTTTATCTGGAGCAGCATCCCTTTGTGGTCCATTTCCTAGGAAGTGGCCAGGGTCTCGCTGGCAGGTGGAGTCACCTTCACACCCTGCTGAGAGAAAGGGAGAACCGAGCTTCATATCTGCTCCATGAGAACATGGAAGCGTGACACTGAAGAAACACACCAAGTATGGCAAATGTTGTTGTTCACTAAGTCATGTCTGACTCTTTGCGATTCCATGGACTGCAGCATGCCAGGCTTCCCTGTCCTTCACTATCTCCCAGAGTTTGCTCACACTCATGTCTATTGTGACATCTAACCAACCATCTCATCCTCTGTTGTCGTCCCCTTCTCCTCCTGCCCTCAGTCTTTCCTAACATCAGGGTCTTTTCCAGTAATTGGATCTTTTTTTATTTTTTTTATTTTTAAATTTATTTTTTATTTTTTATAGATTTACACGTATTCCCCATCCCGATCCCCCTTCCCACCTCCCTCTCCACCCGATTCAGTAATTGGATCTTCATGTCAGGTGGCCAGAGCATTGGAGCTTCAGCTTCAGCATCAGTCCTTCCAATGAATATTCAGGGTTGATTTCCTTTAGGATTGACTGGTTTAATTTCCTTGCTGTCCACAGGACTAGCAAACATTGCCTTCATCATAAGTGAACAGTCTTCTATGTTCTATGTCTCTAATTTGATTTATTAGATTCTTTGTCTCTAATTTGATTCATTAGATTCTTTACCAGCTGAGCTACCAGGGAAGCCCAATTTGATTCGTGAGAGGGGCCAACTCCCCACGCTGCGTGGTTTGCTCTCACACAGGATGGGTGGTGGCCACTGAGCCTGGGAGCGGGATCTACCGGTTTGACCCTCCCCCAGGTGTTTCTAGCTTCTAAATTAGGTTTTAACATCAAATGATGTCTCCTTTGAATCTGGGAACCACTAATATCCGCAATTAATGTTTTGAGCCTGAAAGACCGAGAAAATGTCACGCATATGTTTAGTATCATTGGCAAAAACACAGTGAGTTGGTCTGTTTGTAAAAGAATTCCTTTGCCAAACAGACATGAAAAGAAAAACTCAGAGCTGCTGGAAGTTCCTGGGCTTGGGGCCTTGCCCCTCCCTGCCAGGGCCCACAGTATGTGTGCCTGTGGCTTCATGGGCACCTGCTCTTGCAGAGCTTTCTTCCAGGCCCCACACGTCCTGTGAGGCCCATTTCAGTTTGACTCTGAGTGGCAGGAGTGACTTGGTTCAGGAACTGGGGGACTCAACGGCTTGTGGAGGGTTGAGATACCCCTAAAACCTGACCCAAAGTACCCACTTTCTCCAGGGTCTGAAGCATGTTTTGGTTACTCTATCCTTGAATTGTGCTTTGTTTTTTCTGTTCTAGTCTGTGCTTTCATCTTTGTTTTCTATTTTAAATCTGAATGTGAGTTCACAGTCCTTCATAATAATCTCTCTTTGAAATACAGTAAGGTGTAAGTCTAAAAAAAAGAGGTAGAGCTCTTGAGAAAGTACAGAAAAAAAGATTTCACCACATAATTGGACAGTGCAAGCACACTTATGCTCACAGTATAAATTCCTCTTTAACCCTAGAACAGTCTAGAATTTGTAAGAGAAGTAACCAGCAGGGCTGAGGTGTTTCCGATGGAAAGTTAAATGTTGTCCTGCGCCCTTCAGCTGCGGCCTCCTAGGCCCCCTGTGGTCACCGTCCCGGTCTTTTCAGCCCCCAGCCTTCCTCCCTGCATTGGTGCTGCTGTGTGTTCAGACCTGCGCTCCTTCAAAAGACCTCAGAAATAGAGAAGCATTTCTGAGGCCTTCCATTCAAAGAAGCAGTGTAAGAGCACAGTCGTTTTTTAACCTATTTGGTTCACATTTCTCACGTCTTAGAGCATGAAGTCTACTTCTGGGCTTTTCACACTCTGGGTACCTGATGTTGTATGATTGTTGTTGAATAGGAACCCACCCCAGACCTTGCTGACTTGTCTCTTGTTCTTCTCGGTTCTCCCCAGGGTCTGCCCTGGGCTGGTGGTCCACTGGGGTGGGGCAGGGCTCCTGTGGACTGGGCTGGGTGTCCAGGATGCCTCTCGAGTGCCCGCTGAGCATCGCCCTCTGGGCTGTGCCCCCTCTTGAGTGACACGCTTCCTCCCGGGGCAGGTGCCCCAGAAATGGAAGCTGCCAGGCTTCTTCAGAATTCAGCCTCAGAGGTCACAGGGCTCCACCTCACTGCATTCAGGGGGTGGGGGTATCCCTGTGGGAAGACAGTGGGGGTCGTGTGGGTGTCACCCTTGGAGACTGGCCACCACAGCCAGAAAACCAGCGGCAGACACTTCCCTATTTTTCAGTGCTCCCTGCAGTCACTACAGTCTGCTCATTTTACTGTTACTCTCACAAGACCAGAAGTGCCATCTCTCTCTGACGCCATTTCCTGCTTGGCGTTCTTTTTCAGAACTGTCAGGGAAACAGCCCCAGAGCTGGTTAACCTGAGCCTGGAGTCTAGCTGGATGCTTCAGTTGCTAGCTCCGATTGAGGGCAGTGTCCTCTTTGTCGGAGCCGCTTTCCTTTCCTTTGTCAAGTGAAGACACTGAGCAGGATTCAGTGGGACCTGCTGGGCACGGCCCCTCCTTGCCGCTGGAGCCAGCCCTCAGGTGGCTGGAGAAGGCCCCGCTGTGGGAGGGGACCTGCCCTGCTGCCCCGAGGTCCCCTGTGACCTGGGGTAGGTGGTCACACACGAATGGCCCTGATTTCCTCCCTTTGTTGTGTTAATTTCCCCATCCCTCCTTGTCCTTTTCCTTGCCCTCAGGGTAAAGTGATCTGATCAGCAGGCAGGTGTGGACGACCAGTTTCTGGTGGGCAGCAGGCTCTGGGAGGACAGGCTTTTGCCCAAAAGGATGGTCCCCTTCCTCATGTCCTGGGGGGACAGTCCCGGCTGGGAGTTGATAAGGGCACGTTATGTAAAATCTGGAGGGCAAGCCTTTCCCTTGTAGGTCAGCATTCCGCCGCCAGCTAGGAGGGCTAATCAGCAGCAGCATTTTCTGTGCTCATTCCAGAGAGTTTCCCGGGGGCTCGATAAATCTAGCAGCCTGTTTACAGGAACATGGTTATTTAACAAACTCGTCTCCAGAGCTTGAATCTGTTTTCACCCCCATCTCGCCCAGCCTGCCCCTTGTGTGAGACCATTACTGTCTACTCGTGTTGCTCTGTATATTATTGTAACATGGTTCTGCACCCTCAATATAAAAGTTGCTTTACACACCAGTCATATTAAATTCGTTAGAGAACTGTTGTAAAGTTCTTACTTTTTAGCCTTTCCCCTGTGTTTCAGTCCCTCACCTGCCCACTGGTATTTCTAGCTAGCTAATTTAAGTTGCCTATTGACAGATTCACTCACCCGTTTATTCATTTATTCAACAAATGTTACTTTGTATGCCTGGTGTGGGCTGTGTAATATTAGATAGGAAAGATGGGATGCTGGAGTCTGGCGAGCTGTCTGCACAGGGTGTCCGGGACTGTCGGGGAGGGCACCGAGCAGTGTCCGCGGTCGTGGGGCTGAACCTGAGCGCAGGGCGTCGCCAGGGGACCGTACTGCTGCTGCTGCACCCTTGGCCCTAGAGCAGCTCTCGGAGCGGGAAGTGTGTGTGTAGGGCAGATTCTTTGTGGTCCAGGCATCTCTATATTTGTGTAAACATCGCCACAGTCCCCAGAAACGCTACATTTAATGTGTACTCCCCTCCTTGGTGTTTCTGTGCTTCATTCCAGGTCCTCTCCACTGTTTTGCAGTGTGAAGGGTGAAATGAACAGTGTCTCATTATTTGTTTTACCTCTTTAAATGTGTGTGAAGTCGAGCATCTTCTGATTTTTGTTTTGTTCTTGAGATGTGTATTTCTCTTCCCATGAATTTTCTGATATAGTCCCTGTTATTCTGTTGCTTTATTTATTTTTTGTCCATATGAGCACTTTCTAAAATAAGGAAGTTACCCTTTGTGTCTTGTCACTAATGTCTTCCCTGTTTGTTGTTTGGTTCTGAGGTTATGTCCTGCCCAAAAAGGGACCATTCTTCCGGCCTTGAGATGATGCACATCCTCACTGTTCTCCTAGGCTTCCTCTTACGGCTTCATGTTTGCATCATTAGAACTTCTGGTTTGTCTAAGGTTAATTGTGGTGTAAAGCACGAGGGAATCTGGCTTTGTTTTTTCCAGATAGCTTCCTGGTTACATTTAAACACGTTGATTGAGTGATCTTTTATTTATTTATTTATTTGACTGCATGGGGTCTTAGTTGTGGCATGTGGGTTGTAGTTCCCTGACCAGGGGTCAAACCCAAGCCCCCTGCATTGGGAGTGAAAGTCTCAGCCACTGTACTACCATGGAAGTCCTGAGTGATCTCTTTTCTTGAAATCCTATATTTATAATGATATACCCTTATCATGGGCTTCCCCGGTGGCTCAGCAGTAAAGAATTTGCCTGTAGTGCAGGAGCCGCAGGAGACCTGGGTTCGGCCTCTGGGTCAGGCAGATCCCCTAGAGAAGGAAATGACAATCCACTCCAGTATTCTTGCCTGGAGAATCCCATGGACAGAGGAGTCTGGCAGGCTACAGTCCATGAGGTCACACAGAGTTGAAGCAACTTAGTGTGCGCATATGTACCTTTATCATAAATTAAATTATCTTATGTATTTTAATCCTTTTTGTGATCCAGTCATCTGTTTTGTTTATTTCTTCTTCAACTCCAAGCTATATTGATATTGAAGCTTCATAATATGTTTTATTATCTGCTAGAGCTAGTTTCTACTCATTACTTTTTTTTACCAAAATTTTGTTTTCCCATTGTGAAAACTTTTCTTTTTGCAAAGTTTGTTAGCAGTAGCAAAATCTTTCTCTTAGTCCTCAGAACCAGTCTATAAAGGAAGTTTGAAAAAACTGAATTTGGGCTGTTTTCCTTATTAGGGGATTCATTTTTTCAACAAATATTGGGGAAGCTACTGTCTGTTGATGCCAGACTTGATTGGCTGTTTCATTCTCTCGATCTGCTTCCCCTCTTTCCTTCTCTCCTTCAGTGTTTATAGCGTGATACTCTGTGCGAACACTGAACTTGGTGGGAGACACAGAGGAGCACCAGCCTCTGTTTCACTGGAGCTGGGTCTTGTCCTCTGGACTGGGCACATGCGGGGCGTGGTCTCAGAGCTTGTGTAGACTCTAGAACACCAGGAAAGGCAAAGAAGGGAGTGAAGCCTCCCCTCAACTGTTCCTATGTCCTGTCCTGAGCCTCTGTACAGCTCCCAGGCTGGGCTAGCAGCCTTATGACCAACCAGTGGTTCTTAGAACTGACCGCTGATGCTGAATGCCTAGAAAATCACAGAGAAGCAGCTAGGAGCTGGCACTCTGAAATTCTACTAATTCTACTTGGAAATGTTTTCAAAACACATACTTTATACACTGAGACAGTCTCAAGGGAATACACACCCTCTCCTCTTGTGGGAGTGGAAGGCTGCCTTCTGAGCCCACTGTGGGAGGGAAGGAAGTGATGTTTTCCTGCCCGAGTGCATGGGCTGAGTGGGTGTGGAGGCAGGCAGGCCCTTTCTCCAGGGACCATGCTTGGACATCCAACAGGTGCCTTTACAGTTTTGCCCTTGTCCCCTCTTGTGATGGTCGTCATGTAGGTCATTCATTTTTTCAGTTGGTTTCTTGTTCATTGTTGCCCTTGGAGACCAGGTTCTAATATGGGCCACAGACAGCCAGTGAGACTGATCTGGGTGTTGCTCAGCTTAGATGGCAGAGGTTTCTTGTGTCCAGGACAGCTTTGGTGCCCATCCGGAATCACTGGTTCCACTTCATACGGTTGATGTAGTACGTGATTGATTTTTTGTGTGTGTGTGTTCAGTTGCTTCAGGCATGTCTGACTCTTTTTGACCCCATGGACTATAGCCTGCCAGACTCCTCTCCTCTGTCCATGCGATTCTCCAGGCAAGAATACTGGAGTGGGTTGCCATTTCCTTCTCCAGAGGATCTGTCTGACCCAGGGATCAAACCCACATCTCCTGAATCTCCTGCATTGCATGTGGTTTCTTTACTGATGAGCCAGGGGAAGCCCTACAGGATTGATCTTAAGTGTTCTGAATAAATGTCTTGAGTCTGGTTTGGTTGGTCTTTTGGGAAGGTCTCAGGGAGCACAGACACATAGGCAGCTCTGGGTCCCCACACAGATAGGACAGGACCGTAGTGACCCGTCCTCCTCCTCCTCCCTCCTTCCCCCTCTTCCTCTCCTTCCTTGTGAGGCTGGGGGCTCCTGATGCTGGCTCCCTGAGGTCCCATGCCCCCAGCCCACAGCCTCCTAGGCCGGCTCAGCTGAGGGCAGCCACTAGACCTCTCCTCCTAACTTCCAACCAGAGGCATCTGTGTTTACTGAATGTGCCTTTCCCCTCCATCAATTTGTTGTCGTGAAGGGCACTCTATAGTCTTCAGTGGATCCAAAGCACTGGAATGCTTTCCAGACATTCCAGACTATTTTCTGATCTGACATTTGACTTCTGTGAAAGCGGCTTGTTTTTTTTTTGTCCTGCAGAAAACATACGCTAAGGGCAGCTTTTGTAATATAGTAAATAAGATCCCACACGAATTCCACATAGCCTGCTGTGCGGGGAGTTCACATAATAAGGTAAAGAATGCTGTTCATTTGTGTTCCCACCGGCCTGGACATTTCATCCCCCTCCCCTCGCATCTGTCAAAGCTGTGTTGCAGCACACAAATGATGTAGTTAAACGTACTGATGGAAAATGAATGGTTTCTCTTCATAAACAACCAGAACCATTATGGCAACTACCCTGTATGTCTCAGTGAGGGTGAAGATGGGCTCTAAATATAGTCAGTGACTTAAGCTAATGCTCCATTTGTGAGGGAAAATGTGTGGAAATTCAGGTGGGTGTTACAGAAGGGGCAGGGAGATGGGGGCAAGACTCGGGTGCATGGGATAAAGTCAGGACAGACATACAGGCAGAGTCCACAGAGCAGAGGTGACAGAGAATTAATATGCTGCTATTTTTGAAAAGGACAAGGTGTCACATCACTGAAAGGAAAAGAAAAAATACTTAAAGCTATGTTTACATCAAGTTGATGTCGGCTCTGTGTTTCCTTTCTTCTGAGGGCCTGTGATGGAAGAATGCTTCTGCAGTTGTTACCTGCAGGTTTGTTTCTGTGTCACTAGCAGCCGAGGGCAGGGACTTCTCAGTGGAGACCGTGTGTCTCCCACTCGGCAGAGTCTGGTCATGAGACTAGATCCCTGGGTGTGTGTGCGCGCTCAGTGGTGTCCTACTCTGTGCAGCCCCATGGACTGCAGCCTGCCGTGCTCCCCTGTCCATAGGATTTCCCAGGCAAGAATACTTGAGTGGGTTTCCATTGCCTCCTTCAGGGGATCGTCCTGACTCAGGGATCACACTTGTGTCTCCTGCATTGGCAGGTGGGTTTTTACCACTGGGCTATGTGGGAAGGCCCCCTTCAACAAGCTGCTTCTGCCTTTTTAGCTTCCCTGTTTGTCTCTCTTGTCTGCTCCCTCACTCCTCTTCTGCATTCTCCAGCAGCTGTTAAGGCTCTGGAGGGCCAGGTCCACCCATTGTCTGGTGTTGGTGATGGTGCCTAGCTCAGGCCTCATGTGAGGTGCTGCCGGCTGTGTGTACGTTCTCTGCATCTGACAGATGCAGACTGGTCTTCCTCTAGGTGTGCAGCGTGGCTCCAGATTCTTCACCATGTCTGTGTACCTTCATTCATTCATCAAATATCTATTACAATACTTTTTACAAATACAGATGTACTGCTAAAGATGATCATATTATGAAAGGCCCCCAGTTCTTACGGATATTTCAAGTTTCTTTACATGTTACAGTCACCCTGAAGCTGAGGGAAGCCACAGCCCACTCTGTGGGGAGAAGTGTGTGTTGAGGCTGCACCAGACCCGGCAGAGTAGAGTCTTCAACAGGATGGAGCAGCGTGAGAGGCAGAGCTCAGGTTAACATGCACAGCTTGTCCGCTTCATCCCACGGGCACTGGGGTTGTACACAGATGCTCCCGGTTAGCATCTTACCATTTGTGGCTGTCGGTAGCTGCAGAAAGAGTGATTCTTATCCTGTCAGGGGGATTGGTGTTGACTTGTGTAGCTAAAACCAGGAACAACCATCTGATCTTGTCCTCGAATAGTTTCCTGGTCCTGTTACATCTTGCTCATCCTGTTAAAACTCAACTACAGATTCTAGCTCAAGTAAATTAGGAAGATCCTGGCTCATGTGAGCTCTCATGGTTTCCTGAATGTTCACATCAGACCTGGAAGAGCCAGGCCCTCTTATAGCTCCTGGAGAGGAGGAGGAAAAAAGGCTTAAACTTAAGCCTTCTAAATTTAGTTAATGTTTGCTTCTTATCATAGAACTTTTGTTTCAGTTTTAGAAAAGAGATTTACAAGCAAAATACAGGTGTTTGTAAAGCAAAAAGTTGAAAGGAATGATAAGTAGCAGACGTGTTTATCACTCAGTGCCCAGTAAGACAAAGAAAAAGGAAGCCAGATGTAAACTGGAGAAAAAGCGCCTATGTGGCCAGCAGATAAGCGCAGTGGGGATGGTGGAGCAGGACTCACTCCAGCCCCTCCAGCTGGAGCTTCAGCCCCTCGGTCCTGGAGGCCTCAGGGTCAGATGCTAGTTTGCTTGTCTTTTGTGTCCCTGATTTGGGTGAGAGCTCTGTTGACTTGAACCTGACCCAGAGGCCTCCAGGCAACTGGAGCGGAAAAGAACTTGTAGATAACTGTCCTGACAGTGTGTATCCCATGCAGTTCTCAGAAGTGACCATGGCCTGAGGCTGGGACCTCGCTAACCTCATGATTTACCACCAAATAAGCCAGGTACAGTCCCTCCCCTCAAGGAGCTTATGCTCTGAAAGATCTGAAAGAAGGAAGCGGTGAGCAGACTTCAGAAAAGAATGTCTTCTCATCTTGAGAGAGATATCTTTGGAGAGATACCAATTGAAGACAAAGGAAGTGAACACTATCACTGACCAACCCCTCGAATGTCCAGGCAGCCTTGGAAAAGCTGAAGCCTGTAGTTTAAAAGAGCCTACGCTGCTCAGGGAATGACAGGTAGGAACTTTCTGCAGCTTTCAGCCATAAACCTTCAACAGGAAAATAGAAACCACAGTTGACTCGCCATCTTGAAGGAATGGCCATGGAGGCTGGGAGCCAGCAGTGCAAACTGTTGCGAGCAGCAGATTTAACAAAAGTTTTGTCATCCTCCTGGGAGCAGGCGGTGGGTGGGAGGGTGCGTGGGACACACCCAGGTCCGGAGGCCAGCCTTGCTCTGTGGTTCTCCACCCCCAGAGGGCTGGCAGCAGCTGCTTTCTCACTTTCCCCTGGAGCTGCCTCAGCTTGTTTGTCTCTAGACTAGACCCAGGTGGTGAACTGAAAGGCTCACAGGGCCTGACCAGCTGCATCCTTGATTCTCCTGCCAGTCAGGCCTGAGGAGGGAGCGCTGGCTTCTAGCGCCCCAGGGAGGGCTTCTCCTCACCCCTAACCCCCAGTAGGCATTTGAGGTCAGGATGTGTTAAAGGCGCCAAACAACACTTCTCTGCCAGCTGCATCAGAAAACTGGGTGTGGGCTGAGGACTCTGCACTGGGCCCCTGTCAGGGGCTGTTCCAGGGCCTCCTGTTGCCTGGGACCCACCACCCCTGTCACCAGCCGCTGACTCCTGATCTGGCCTGGTGGAGCCTCTTCCCTGTGGACACCAGTGCTCCACAGCTGCCGGGCGTCATCCTCGCCTGCTCTCACTCCCTGTCCTGTTGGCCCCAGTTTAAGGCCCCGCCTCTCAGGTGACTCTGTGTGTGTGCTGTGACAGCCCAGCCTAGGGGTTTTCTGAGTGGGTTTTCTTCTGCTGGAATGACCCTCACTGCGTGGTGCATCTTAGCTTACATCACCAGTTAACTCAGTCTCTTTGTTGCCATCCCGTGCCACTCTGCCTGTTTCTGTGCTTATTCCTGATTTGTTGTATTTATATTCCAACATGGCAATGTTTGTGAAATTCTAAACAGTGGGAACCAGGTTCTCTTTCTTCCTGTAACTTCCTTTATCCCAAATGCAGAGCAGTTTTACCTCAGTCTCTCTGGGCCTAAAATTTCTCATAAGATACTGGAGGTGTCTACCACCACCAGAATTTGGTGGTTCTTGACTGGAGGTACTCATTAAGGTCACCTGGAGTCCCATGTGTGTGCTGGACAACACATGGATACCCCATGTAGAGTCGTGAAGTGGGGCCCCTGTTTTGCTCCAGACACTAAAATTGACTGAGAGTGGATCACAGACCTAAATCATGAGACGAGAACCCAAGGCTAAACCTTTCTGACATTGGAACAAGCAGTGGTTTCTTAGATAAGACAACAAAAATCACAAGTGACCAAAGAAAAAGCAGATGTGTTAGACCTCATCAGTGTTATAAACTTCTGTGCTTCAGAGGACGCCGTTAGTAAAGTGAAAAAACAGCTCACAAAATGGGAGGAAATATGTCACACATCTCCTAAGGGCCTAGTGTCCAGAAAATACAAAGGACTGTTACAAATCAGCTATGAAGAAGCAATGACAGTAGACTGGAATAAACAGTTCTCCTTTTCCTTTATATTCCAATATAAAGGAATATAAAGGGAAAGGATTCAAATTGCCAACAAGCATGTGATGCTCAGCATCACTGGTTGTTAGGGAAACACAAATCAATATCACATTAGGTGCCACTTCACACCACTAGGTTGGCTCTAATCAAGCTAAACAGTCACAAACGTTGACTAGAAAGTGGAGAAATTGGAACCCTTGTGGATCCTGGTATGAATGTAAAACAGTGCAACTGCTATGTAAAAAAGTTTGCAGTTCCTAAAAATGTTAATATAGATCACATGGTATAGTTACCATTTTTTGTTGTTGTTGGTCAGTTGCTAAGTTGTGTCTGGAAACTGTCACTAAGTCATGGCAAGAATACTGAAGTGGTTTGCCATTCCCTTCTCCAGTGGACCACATTTTGTCAGAAATCTTTACTGTGACCCATCTTTCTTGGGTACCCATGCACGGCATGGCTCATAGCTTCATTGACTTATGTAAGTCCCTTAACCATGACAGGACTGTGATCTGTGAAGGGGATAGTCACCATGTGATCCAACAATTCCATTCCTAAGGGTCTGTACGTAAGAGAGTTGAAAATGTACGTTCACTCAAAAACTTATACGTAAACACATATAGCAACTTTATTTCATAGTAGCCCCAATGCCCATCAGCTGATATATGGGTAAACAGATTTTGGTATATTCATATGATAGAATATTATTCAGACATGAAAATAAATGGAATACTGACACATGCTACAACATGAGTAAACCTTGAAAACATTGTGTGTGTGAGAGAAAGAAGCCAGTCACAAAAGGCCACATATTCTATCCTTCCATGAGTATGAAATACTCAGAGTAGGCAAATTCACAGAGGCAGAAAATAGATTAGTAGTTGCCAGGGACTAGAAGGTTGGGAAGGGGAGCAGAGTAGGGTGTGATGATTACTTGGAATGAGATCCTTAACAGGGTCCTGAAAATATTCAGAAATTAGATACTGGTGATAGTTGCACTTCTTTGTGAATATACTAAAAGCCACTGAGTTTGTACACTTTAAAACAGTGTCTTTGTATGTGAATTATACAAATCTCAAGAAAGCTGTTTTGTTCAGTTCCTGTGAGAGCTTTTCTAAAGTATACATAGCATCTTCTGTTCTTGTGTCCTGGTTCAGCTTCAGCAGGACCAGAACGTGTGTAGGGTTCCACCTGCAAGACTCATAGTAAACAGTAGTCCTGTCTGCAGTGCACACACTTGGGTTACCCTGGAGCAAGTGTGGCATGTTCTCTCAGTAGGTGGAGTATAGCTGTGCAAGTCTGACGGTGCCCTGGATGACCTTAGGACAACTGGAAAGCAGAGCCTGTGATTCCAGCCTGCTGTCGGATCCAGGCAACATGGACAGGAGGAGAGGAGGGCAGTGAACTGAGGGTACGAAGGACTCTCAGGAAGAGTGAGGCCAGAGAGTGGGATGTGATCCCCCAGGGGAGGGACACAGTCCCCGGGAAAGGGCTGCAGTCCCCAAGGCAGGGACATGGTGTGGACAGCAGGTGTGAGGTCATCGTCCCCTTGACAGTGGTGTGGAGGCAGGGCAGAGACAGAGGGTGTGTCTGCAGGACACACGTGCTTGTGGTTTCATTCGGGGGGTGGCCAGCATATCTTTGAAGATGTCCTGCAATCAGTTTTTCTCCCTGAGATATTTTCTTGTCAGGTTATAAAATCATTGTAGCAAAGGGAAGTGCACTCAGTATTTTGTTATTACATATAAGGAAAAGAATATGGAAAAGAATAGATAAGAATCTGGAAAAGAATAGATATATATGTTACATGTATATATATGTATGTGTATGTATATATGTGCATATGTGTATATATATATATATATATATATATATATATATATATATATGAAATTAAAAGACACTCCTTGGAAGAAAAGCTATGACAAACCTAGACAGTGTATTAAAAAGCAGAGACATCACTTTGCTGATAAAGATACATATAGTCAAAGCTATGGTTTTTCCAGTAGTCATGTATGGATGTGAGAGTTGGACCATAAACGAGGCTCAGTGTCGAAGAAGTGATGCCTTTTCCGAACTGTGGTGTTTACGGAGAAGACTCTTGAGAGTCCCTTGGACTGCAAGGAGATCAAACCAGTCTATCCTAAAGGAAATCAACCCTGAATACTTATTGCAAGGACTGATGCTGAAGCTTCAGTCCTTTGGCCACCTGATGTGAGAAGCTGACTCACTGGAAAAGACCCTGATGCTGAGAAAGATTGAGGGCAAGAGGAGAAGGGAATGACATAGGATGAGATGGTTGGATGACATCATCAACTCAATGGACATGAGTTTGAGCAAACTGTAGGAGATAGTAGAAAGGACAGGGAAGCTTGGCATGCCACAGTCCATGGAGTCTCAAAGACTTGGACACGACTGACTGAACAACAAAAATATATACACACACACATGACTGAATCACTTTGGTGTACAATGGAAACTACACTTCATTTTAAAAAGTCATGAAATGATTGAGCATAGATGTAAAAATAAAAACCAACCAAAAATTAATTTCCACCATACAGAGAAATGTATGACACAAAACAGTTGGCTTTCTAAATAAGATGGTCCTGTAAATAAGACAGACCCGTGGACAAGACCATCCAGCCGCAAGCTGGCGTGCTTTCAGGTGTAATGTTATAGCTGACTTCCTGGTTGGACTTCAGGAAGATGACAGTGTTAAAATTGGAATGTTAATACAGAAACACTGGGCAAAAACCCAAAGGCATAAACACTTAGAAGATTTAAAAACAAATAAGGATTTTTCTGATGGTCCAGTGGCTAAGACTCCAGTCCCCCATGGCAGAGGAAGTTTGATCCCTGGTCAGGGAACTAGACCCCACATGCCATAACTAAGAGTTCACATGCTGCAACTAAAAATCCTGCGTCCTGTGACTAAGAATCAGCACAGCCAAAAAAATTAAAAAACAAAAACAAAAGAAATAAAGCCATTGTTTTAATAATAAAACACTTTCTAATAATAATAATCTTGGAAATGAGGCAACATTTGTTACGAGCCACTAACTGATACAGGCTTGTTTATTTAAGAGTACCCAGTGTGGGGACTTCCCAGGTAGTCTGGTGGTTAAGACTCTGTGCTTCCACTGCTGGTGGTGCTTGGAGGTGCGAGTTTGATGCCTGGTTGGGAGTTAAGATCCCACAGGCTTCGTTGTGTGACCAAAGAAAAAAACAAACCAAAAAAAAAAAAAACCAGTCCTAATTATCTCCCAGCTGCCACAGGCAGGCTATATGTTGGCCAGAGGCCCCTAGAGCAGGCACTTGAACACTGTCCTCTGTTTGGCTGCAGAAAGGCCTCCTCTGCTTTTCTTGTCCATGTGGCAGAAAAACACGACCAGGGCCCAAGGGTGGGTACACATGTGAAGGAGACAGACCTTCAGGTGTGACTGCTCTGGCCTTTTAAAAACTTTAATTGTAACCCCCTCTTTTCAGTCCAATAATAACCATTCGGAAAGTCTCTTGTATTGTAAAAGTTTGTAAATTTTATTAACTTAAGTTCATCCATCCTTTAAAATTTCTTTAATCCATGTCATGCTTAGAAGGGTGACCTCTCCCAGTGAAAGATTGTTGAAATATTTTTCTGTTCTTTTTATTTTAAAATTTTTGCTTCCACATTTATTTCATGATGTGGTTTAAGATAAAAATACAACTTCATAATACCAGAATGATTCCTTCACTCCAAAAGAACTTCGTGGTGATTAGCAGTTACCCCGAGTTACCCTCTCTTGAGCCTCTGTCATCACCGGTCTATGGATTTGCCTCTTCCCAACCTTTCATACAGATGAGATAATGCAATATGTGGCCTTTCATATCAGGCTTCTTTCATTTAACATGATGTCGTCAAGACTTATTCGTATGGTAGCCACACTTTGCTCCTTCTTAGGGCTGAGCAATACTCTGTTGTGTGACCAGACTGCAGTTTCTTCAGTCATCAGTTGGCAGATGTTTGTGCTGTTTCTGCTCTTTGGTTATTGTGACATAATGCTGCTCTGTTTACAAGTTTTTATCGAGGTGTATATTCTCAGTTCTCTTGGGCGTGGGATTGCTGGTAACTCTGTATTTAACATTTTGAGGAACTGCTAGACTATTCTCTAAAGCAACTGAGCCGTTTTACATCCCCATCAGTGATACATGGAAGTTCAGCTTCTCTGTGTCCTCCCGCTCTTGTTATTATTGGTCTTTTTGATTATAGCCATCCTCGTGGTTATGAAGGGGTGTCTCATCACAGTTTTCATTTGCATTTTCCTAACGACTATAGTCGGGGAAGGCAATGGCAACCCACTCCAGTACTCTTGCCTGGAAAATCCCATGGGCAGAGGAGCCTGGTAGGCTGTAGTCCATGGGGTCGCGAAGAGTCAGTCAGTGAGCGACTCTACTTTCACTTTTCACTTTCATGCATTGGAGAAGGAAATGGCAGCCCACTCCAGTGTTCTTGCCTGGAGAATCCCAGGGATGGCGGAGCCTGGTGGGCTGTCGGCTATGGGGTCGCACAGAGTCAGACATGACTGAAGTGACTTAGCAGCAGCAGCAGCAATGACTGCAGTCCACCAGGCTCCTCTGTCCATGTGATTCTTCAGGCAAGAATACTGGAGTGAATTGCCATTTCCTTCTCCAGAGGATCTTCCTGACCCTGGATCACTCGTGTCTGACTATGTCTCCTACACTGGTAGGCAGATTCTTTGCCACTGAGCCACCCAGGAAACCCAGTCTTTCTGGCTTACTTGTTTAATTTGTTTTCAGTTCTTGTGTAGTTCATTGTCACATACAGTATGATACAAGGATAGGAATCGTTCCCCATCCCCACCTTACCCCACCTGGGTGCCAGCCTTTGTCCTTGTAAAGCTTACTGATTTGATACTCTCTTCCCTGTTGCTGGTTTTACCATAGATTAATTCTCTTATATAACAGGATTTATTTCTCTGTTATCTATTCTGCTCCATTTAGTTTCTTCCTTATGTTTTATTAGTTATACCTTTATATCATGTCTAGTATCCAGCAGGTCTTGTTATCATCATATCTGTCAGTTTACCTCATAAACCTTTTTACCACTAGATTTTTACATCGTTTGTACTTTGGGATCATTTGCATTCCTTTGAAAAATATATTTGGGATTTTTTTTTTCTCATTGTGTCAAACAAATTTGAGACTAACTTGCATCTTACAGTGTTTAGTCTTTTGCTCAGCAGCTGGGCATGTCCCGCTTCTTGACTTAAATAAATAAACAAGTATAAATAATAATTAAGAAAATAGTTATTAACCTTTTTCTTTGTTTTCATATAGGTCCATGCATAGTTGGCTAAAGTTATTCCTTGATACTGTGTTTCATATTTTCACACTTTTGTGAGCCAGAGCCCTAAGGTATTCTTTTTTTTAAAAAAATCCATTTATTTATTTTTGGCTGTGCTGGGTCTTTGTGCTGTGCAAGCTTTTCTGTAGTTGCAGCGAGCAGGGGTTACTCTAGTTGCGGTGTGCGGTCTTCTCACTGAGGTGGCTTCTCTTGTTACAGAGCACGGGCTCTAGGTGCTGAGTTTCCGTAGTTGCAGTGCATGGGCTCAGTAGTTGTGACTTCCAGGCTCTAGAGCACAGGCTCAGTACTTGCGACGCACAGGCTTCGTTGCTCCAAGGCATGTAGGGTCTTCCCAGACTAGCAATCAAACCCATGTCTGTTTTATTGGCAGGTGGACTCTTTACCACCGAGGAATCTGCCCTATGGTATTCTTGAGACCTATTTTATCCTGAATATGAAAGATAGTGGTTTTCATGTTTTCCTCTGACTGGCAGGTATGTGGATTGTATTCCTGCTGAAGGGAGACAGCTCTAACAAATTAGCACACAGTCCTGGAGGCTGGAAGTCCAGAATCTGGCAGGGCCATGCTCCCTGCAGGAGGCCAGGAGAGACTGACCCTTGTCCCCTCCAGTCTGGGTGACTGCCTGGTGTTCCTGGGCAGTGCTGGGCGTGCCAGACTGGTGGCCTCTGCCCTCCAGCCTCTGCTGGGTTTCACACCCTCTCCCTGTTTCCCTTACACCTCCTCTGCCTCCCTCATGAAAGGAAGGACACTTACTGGATTTATAGCCTCCTATCTCAGAATCCTTATCTGTAAAGACCCATTTTTCCAAACAAGGTCACATTTTTCAGCTCCTGCAGATCAGGGTGTGGACTTTTCTCATGGGCCACCATTCACCCTACTGTGGATGCCACTCCCCAGTTGCCAGCACAGAGGATGTCTGTCTTGTTTATAGCTTTTTGGTGCTTCTCTATCTTTTTTGTATCTATGTTAGTGTAGTAGAGTCTGGAGACCCTTCCTCCCGTTGGACCTCAGTTCCTGGTAAGGACACAGAGAAGAATGAGGTCTTATCTGTTGCAAGAAAGCTTATTAACAATAAGGAAAGAAAGAACAGGTCCCAAAGAGATGGACATAACTGAGCACACAGAAAGGAAGAACAGAGAGGACGCCTCAAGGGAGAGGTGGGCCATGCCAGGGGAGGCAGTGGTCCCAGAAGGCTGCAGTACAGAGTTTTTAAGGCAGGGCTATTTGCATAATCCAGGGGGGTGGTTGATTGACAGCTGCTGGTTATATAACAAGATTCTCTATCCTCCTGTTTTTCTCATAATTCAGTCTACTCTAATTAGATGTATGTATTCATGGAATATTTATGAGCAGCTAATGATGCTTTTGAACTGTGATGTTGGAGAAGACTCTTGAGAGTCCCTTGGACTGCAAGGAGATCCAGCCAGTCCATCCTAAGGGAAATCAGTCCTGGGTGTTCATTGGCAGGTCTGATGCTGAAGCTGAAACTCCAGTATTTTGGCCACCTGATGCAAAGAGCTGACTCATTTGAAAAGACCCTGATGTTGGGAAAGATTGAAGGCAGGAGGAGAAGGGGATAACAGAGGATGAGATGGTTGGATGGCACCGCCAACTCAATGGACATGAGTTTGGGTAAACTCCGGGAGTTGGTGAGGGACAGGGAGGCCTGGTGTGCTGCGGTTCATGGGGTCACAAAGAGTCAGACACAACTGAGCGACTGAACTGAACTGAATGAGTCCAGTGGCCACCAAAGTTTACTTCAGTATAAAACATGTTCCAGAGTAGGGACAGTCCCACCAGTAGACAGAGGATGAGTTGGTTGGATGGCATCACTGACTCAATGGACACGAGTGTGAGCAAACTCTGGGAGATGGTGAAGGACATGGCGTGCTGCAGTCCAAAGGGTCACAAAGAGTCGGACATGACTGAGTGACTGAACAACAACAAGTCAGTAAGGGGTTTTTCTTGGCCCCCAATTTTTGTAGGACTGGTGGGTGTATCATGGGCAGGACTGATAAACTGTTTGGTGGGATTAGGTGGTTATTGGTCAGTTAGCTAAAGGGGGCCCTTCTCATTGCTCACCTAACTTCCTGCACATGGTAAATACATATTTGATAAATACTTATTTTTTTCCGAGTAATTACATGATTTCTTCTGAAAATGTCATGGCACAAGAATGGACTGACTGGTCGTGTCTCCATGTATTATTAGAGGGGAGGTACTGAGATGCGTCCACTTCCTTCTCCCTGCTTCGTGGGAACCTGGTGGTGACGTGGAGATGGTGCTGCGACCGCCTGGAGATGCAAATGCATGGTTGCTCCCTCCATGAGGGAATCTCTTGTGAAAAAAACCACCGTCTCCTTGGTATTGTTATGGTGGCAGAACAGCATTCATCGTGAAAGTCAGTGAACAAAGGATATTCATTTCTAGGTTTTGATGTAAGGAAATCACTATCATGATCCGGAAAACAAGGACATTTAGTAACCTTGTCTGATTACATTTTACAGAGCTTTGAATTTATTTTTAGAAAGTACTTGTATTTAGTTTAGTTTTGATATGTTGATAGATAACCACAGGATATCTGTTCCTCTTATTCAGTCTTTATAACGTGGCCATTGTGTTAAATATGAAGTTTGTAGGAAAAAATGGAGCCCCTTTGATATGAATATTTCTGTTTATCTAGACTTTTATATTTTTAATTAAAATTTTATTCAGATAATTGTAATTTTACATGCAGTTATAAAAATCAATACAGAGGAGTCCCTTGAGTACGTTGTCAGTTTCCCCATTTATAACATTTTATAAATGGGGACAGTTTAGTATCACAACCAGGTTATTGACATTGATACAATCCACTGATCTTATTGATATTTCCTTAGTTTTATTTATATGTGTGTATTAAGTTCTATACAGTTTGACCACTTGTGCAACATGTGTAGGTTTGTGTGTATCTGCCACTACAGTCAAGATACTATTTCCAACACCATAATAAACTCTCATATGTCACTTTTTTATAACCACATGCAACTTTTTTGCTTCCCCTGGCAGGTCCCTAACTCCTGACAACAGCTAATTCTCTGTTTGTAAGATGCTATCATTTCAAATGTCATAGAAATGGAATCAAGCATTCGGTGCAGACTGAACCTTCTGGGATTGGCTTATTTCATTCGATATGATTTCCTGGAGATTCAGCCAAATTTTTACAGATTTAAATTGGTTTTTCCTTTTTATTGACAAATAGCATTCCCTGGTATAACTGGACCCCAATGTAACTCACCTGCTGAAGAATACCTGGCCTGATTCTAGTCTGGGGCTCTTATAAGTAAAGCTGCTATGAACATTCATGTACACGTTCTCATGTGCATATCAGTTTTAATTTTGCTGAGATGAATGCCTAAGAATGAAATTTCTGGGTGCACTAATTGCATGTTTACTTTCATAAGAAACTGCCAAACATTTTTAGAGTGGCTCTACCATACTGCGTTTCCACCAGCAATGTATGCATGTGGTAATGTCTGACTCTTTGTTTCCCTATGGACTATAGCCCACCAGGATCCTCTGTGGGTTCTCCATGCAAGAATATGGGAGTGGGTTGCCATGTCCTGCTTCAGGGGATCTTCCAGACCCAGGGTTCGAACCTGTGTCTCCTGCATCAGGAGGCAGGTTCTTTACCACTAGCACACCTGGGCAGCCCAGCAATGTATGAGTGACCCAGTTTTCCTAGGTCCTTTCCAGGTATTTGGTATTGTCACAAAGCAGGTTTTGACTGATAAATGTGTGGTGGTACCTCACTGCATGTGCATTTCCCTGAGAGCTCAGGATGTTGAACATCTTTTCATGCTAATAACCATCTGAATATTCCCTTCAGTGCAACATCTGTTCCTTATATATTTTAGTCTCTCTGTTAGGTGTGTGGTTTGCAGATATTTTCTTCCAGTCTGTGGCTTGTCTTTTCCATCATCTTAACAGGGTCCTTGGCAGAGCAAAAGTGTTAAAGTTTGATGATGTACAGTTCTTCACCATTTCCTCTTGTGGGTTGTCCTTTCGGTGTTGAGTTTCGGAAATCTTTGTTCTTGTTCATTTGCTCAGTCGTGTCCGGCTCTTTTAACCCCATGAATGGCAGCACGCCAGGCTTCCCTGCCCTTCACTATCTTCTGGAGTTTGCTCATGTTTGTTGACTCGGTGATGCCACCCAACCATCTCCTCCTCTGTCACCCCCTTCTCTTTTTGCCCTCAGTAATTCCCATCATCAGGGTCTTTCCCAATGAGTCAGTTCTTTGCATCAGGTGGCCAAAGTATTGGAGCTTCAGCTTTAGCATCAGTCCTTCCAATGAATATTTACCTAACCTGAGATCTGAAGTATTTTCTCTTTTTTTCACTAAAGCTTTTGCATTTAAGTGTCTGATCAATTTTGAATTAGTTTATGTATAAGATGTGAGATTTTGGTCCATATTCTTTTTTTTTTTTTGGCAATGAATGTCTGATTGCTACAGCAGTACTTGTTTGAAAATCTGTCCTTTCTTTGAATTGCACCTTTGTCAAGACAAGTCGGGCGTGTCTGTAGGGGTTGTACTGATCTTTGTCCATATCACATAGTCTTGGTTACTGTAGATGTGTAATAAACCACATAGACTTGATTCCTGAGACCACATAGACTTGATTCCTCCCATTTATTTTTTCAAAATTAATCTAACTACTCTAATTTCTTTGCCTTCCTCTGTATTCAGTTCACTTCAGTCACTCAGTCCGACTCTTTGCAGCCCCATGGACTGTAGCTTGCCAGGCTTCTCTGTCCATCACCAACTCCCAGAGCTGGCTCAAACTCATATCCATTGGGTTGGTGATGCCATCCAACCATCTTATCCTCTGTTGTCCCCTTCTCCTTCATGTTGTCCTTCTCCATCATTTCTTTGGTGCTCAGCTTTCTTTATAGTCCAACTCTGACATCCATACATGACTACTGGAAAAACCATAGTTTTGACTAGACAGACCTTTGTGGGCAAAGTAATGTCTCTGCTTTTTAATATGCTGTCTAGATTGGTCATATTTTTTCTTCCAAGGAGCAAGGGTCCTTTGATTTCATGGCTACATTAACCATCTGCAGTGATGTTAGAGCCCAAGAAATAAAGTCTGTCACTGCTTCCATTGTTTCTCCTTCTATTTGCCATGAGGTGATAGGACCAGATGCCATGATCTTCATTTTTTGAATGTTGAGTTTTAAGACAGCTTTTTCACTCTCTGCTTTCACTTTCATCAAGAGGCTCTTTAGTTCTTTTTCAGTTTCTGCCAGAAGGATGGTGTCATCTATATCAGTTCAGTTCAGTTGCTCAGTTGTGTCTGACTCTTTGCGACCCCATGAACCGCAGCACGCCAGGCCTCCCTGTCCCTCACCAACTCCTGGACTCCAACCAAACCCATGTCCATTGATTCAATGATGCCATCCAACCATCTCATGCTCTGTCGTCCCCTTCTCCTCCTGCCCTCAGTCTTTCCCAGCATCAGGGTCTTTTCAAATGAGTCAGCTCTACGCATCAGGTGGCCAAAGTATTGGGTTTCAGCTTCAGAATCAGTCCTTCCAATGAACACCCAGGACTGATCTCCTTTAGGATGGACTGGTTAGATCTCCTGGCAGTCCAAGGGACTCTCAAGAGTCTTCTCCAACATCACAGTTCAAAAACATCAATTCTTCAGCGCTCAGCTTTCTTTACAGTCCAACTCTCACATCCATACATGACTACTGGAAAAACCATAACCTTGACTAGGTGGACCTTTGTTGGCAAAGGATGTCTCTGCTTTTTAATATGCTGTCTAGGTTGGTCATAACTTTCCCTCCAAGGAGTAAGCATCTTTTAATATCCTGGCTATAATCACCATCCACAGTGATTTTGGAGCCCAGAAAAATAAAAGTCAGCCAATGTTTCCACTGTTTCCCCATCTATTTGCCATGAAGTGATGGGACCAGATGCCATGATCTTAGTTTTCTGAATGTTGAGTCTTAAGCCAACTTTTTCACTCTCCTCTTTCACTTTCATCAGGAGGCTCTTTAGTTCTTCACTTTCTGCCATAAGGGTGGTGTCATCTGCATATCTGAGGTTATTGATATTTCTCCCAGCAATCTTGATTCTAGCTTGTGCTTCCTCCAGCCCAGTGTTTCTCTTGATGTACTCTGCATATAAGTTAAATAAGCAGGGTGACAATATACAGCCTTGATGTACTCCTTTTCCTATTTGGAACTAGTGTGTTGTTCCATATCCAGTTGTAACTGTTGCTTCCTAACCTGCATACAGATTTCTCAAGAGGCAGGTCAGGTGGTCTGGTATTCCCATCTCTTTCAGAATTTTTTACAGTTTATTGTAATCCACACAGTCAAAGGCTTTGGCATGGCCAATAAAGCAGAAATAGATATTTTTTCTGAAACTCTCTTGCTTTTTCGATGATCCAGCGGATGTTGGCAATTTGATCTCTGGTTCCTCTGCCTTTTCTAAAACCAGCTTGAACATCTGAAAGTTCATGGTTCATGTAGCATGTGAGATGAGAGCAATTGTGTGGTAGTTTGAACTTTCTTTGGCTTTGCCTTTCTTTGGGGTTGGAATGAAAACTGACCTTTTCCAGTCCTGTGGCCACTGCTGAGTTTTCCAAATTTGCTGGCATGTTGAGTGCAGCACTTTCATAGCATCATCTTTTAGGATTTGAAATAGTTCAACTGGAATTCCATCACCTCCACTAGCTTTGTTCGTAATGATGCTTCCTAAGGTCCGCTTGACTTTGCACTTCAGGATGTCTGGCTCTAGGTGAGTGATCTGGGTCACATCATGGTTTTCTGGGTCTTGAAGATCTTTTTTGTAGAGTTCTGTATATTCTTGCCAGCTCTTCTTAATATATACTTCTCCTTATTTATACTTTGAAACAATATTGTGTCAAGAAATATCTTGGAGGGATTTTGACTAGTGGTGGTGGTAGTGTATAGTCAGTCACGGCTGACTCTGTGCTACTACATGTACTGTAGCCTGCCAGGCTTCTCTGTCCATGAGATTCTCTAGGCAAGAATAGTGGAATGAGTTGCCATTTCCTCCTCCAGGGGATCTGGCTGACCCAGAGGTTGAACCCATGTCCCCTGCATTGGCAGATGGATTCTTTACTGCTGAGCCACCAGGGTAGCCCTTGATTGGTGTTAATTCTTACTTAAATGTTTGGTAGAATTCCCCAGTGAATCCTTCTGGCCTTGGAAATTTATCTTTTGGAAGCTTTAAAATTAGATACACATTTTTGAAAGGTGGCAAGACTGTTCAGATTGATTATTTGATCTTGGTTGAGTTTTGGTAGTTTTGGGGGTTTGAGATATTTAGTCCATTTCTTTTGAGTTTTCAAATTTTTGAAAAGGTTGTTCATGGGATTTCCTTGTTATCTTGTCACTGACTATGGGATCTGTACTGATGTCCCTTATTTCATTCCTGATAATGGTCTTTTGTGTTTTCTCTCTTTTTATGTTTGGCAGTCTCATTAGACTTTTGTTTAATTTTATTGATCCTCCTCCCCCAAGAACCAGCCTTTTGGTTTTTGCTTTTTCTTTTGTTTTTCTGTTTTTAATTTTGCTAGGTTTTAGTCTTATCTGTATTACTTCCTTCTGTTTGCTTTGGCCTGAATTTGCTCTCCCTACCCCCACCCCCAGTTTCTTGAGGTAGGAAGTTAGGTTATTAATTTGAGACCTCCCAGCATTTTCCATTCAAGTATTTAGTGCTATAAACTTTAATCAGACCTGCTGAGAGGAGCCTGCAGTTCCTAACTGCAAGGAGGGGCTTCTCATCTTTGTCAGTTTTTGCTTCAAGCATTTTGAGGGTCTGTTGGGATGTTGTCTGGAATAGATTCCAGGGTCTGATTAAGGTTTTAGGGGAGAGGGAGAGGAAGGAGACACTTCCTGACCAGCGCTGTCTCTTTGTCCTTGTGTGTTTATAACTTGGTGTCATTTCAGTGAGATTTAGGAAAGGAGATAAACACATCTGTAAATGTTGTGTTTAATTATATGGACTTATTAAAAGATTACAAACTGGTTTAACGTAGCTTTTGTGAGGATTTGGGGTGTCCATTTGGTCAGTTCTCATTCTTAGCCAGTTGACAGCATTTGCCGTGGTTCACAGTTGATCAGTCCCTCCTCCTTCAAACATCAGCCTCACTTGGCTTCTAAGACACTGTCCTCCGTCTTGTTGGTTCCTCATTCATAGTCGCCTAGGCTGCTTCTCCCTGACTTCTGACCCTGGCATGCTCCATCCTGGGTCTGTTCTGTGCATTCACAGCCCCTGCTGTGTGAGCTCACCACCAATGGCTTCAGAGAGAACCTCACATTGATGATCTGCATTCACCCTGGATCTCAAGTCCAATCACATTTCCCACACTGACCCTGTGTTTCTCCCTGGACATCCACACGAGCCTCTTGCACAACACACCAAAACTAGCTGCTGACATCAGCTACCAAAACCTGCTTTTCCACACGGTATATGATCTTACTTGATGGAGGCTCCACACTTTTAGTAGCTTAAATAAAAAATCTTAGCATTTTCCTTGGCTTCTCTCTTGCCCTGTTCTGGCGTCTCTTCTCTCAGCACATCCTGTGGGCTCTGCCAGCAGACCCCACGTGGAGTCCATGGACAGCATCTCCACCAATGCATATGGTATAAATTTACTTAGTCAAAGAAGTAAAGTTATAGCATATAAATAAATGCAGCCTTTCTCTACTTTGCTGATACTGTGACTCCAATTCAGTGGTAACTAAGTGCTCCAAAGTATGGGTCCTGGAGGACAGACCTTCTTTTAATGAGCAGTTAACGATCTGTTTTAATCAGCAGGTTGTTTGTACGCAGATATAAATTATCTTCAGTGGGTTAAATATTTTTGCTGAAATATTTTCCCCCTGCCCTTCTGCTTGGTCAGCTCTTTGTCATGGACTTGCCAGACCCGACTCCAGTCCAGACTGCATGGGGCATGGGGATCAGCGCCCCTACCGTCTGGTCACGGAGAAACCCAGCCCTCTAGGCTGGCAGGGATGCTGCCAGGCTTGCCTCCCCTTCTCAACCGCATACAGTCACGTGCACTCTTGGTGGGGTCTCCTTACTGCTCATGGGAAATACCAGCTCCTGCCCTCAAGGTGGTGGCACCCTTTGAAATGTGCTCCAAGCACTTTGAAAAACAGGGACTTATTGTCAGGTCCACATTTTTCTGTGTCAGATGCTACCCTCCCACCGACCTGCCTCCTGGGAATGCCTTCCCCAAGCCTCCATCCAAGCAAACCTCCTTGTCCTCTGCTTCCCTTGTCTCCACCTGCTCTCTCTATCTCGCTTTCTGGTTCTTATCTCGTATATTGTCTCCTTCTCTAGGAGGAGAGATTCTTTGAAGAGAGAGATGTTCTCTCTAGTCTTTCTTGTATCCCAAACATGCAGAATGGTCCGTGGCATCTAATACAGAAAAATAGTGGATAGTGAAGACCAGTGCTTTGTGTTCATGGCAGGTGCTGCTGCGGGCAGTTCTCCTCTGTGCCTTGAGTAGCGATGTCTGAGGAAGTCTGTACACTGCGCTCTCCAGGTTCAGAGTCTGCCCCTCTTCTTTTTGGGGAGTGAGGAGGCTGTGGACAGTTACAACTTTTGGTCTGGGGATGAAGTGGGGATGTAGCTGAGAAGGAGGAGGAGACATGCCCGTTTATCTGCTCCCTGATCCGTCTCCCCCTGGTTGTCCAGAAAGGTTCCACTGGAGCCAGAGAGCGGGATCATCCTGGCCCAGGGCCCCCTAGAAGGCTCTTCTGTGGTGTTCCTGAGGGACTCATTGACTTCCTTGGCATGGCGTGTCCTCATTCTAGCACTCAATATCCTGTGTCCCAAGAAACCTCACCCTGGGGCACGAAACCCTGGCTTCTGGTGATGGGTACTGAAGGTTGGGTGAAGGGGAGCACAAAGCCCGTAAGATGGTCCCCTGGCCCCAAATAGGGGCTGGAAACAACACCATTTTATTTGCCTTCTGTGCCAGTTTTCACTCTTTGCGCTGACCGCTGGTGGCACCACAATTTGCAGGTCAGAGTAAATCGGCACCGTTGTTGCATCACCCAGCCGGGGAGGTTTAAGTGTGTAGTTAAGGGTGGCGCAACCCAAGCATTAAGAATTCGGTGTTGACTGTTGGCTAACTGTGTGCTTTGTGTTGAGATAGTGCTGGTTAAAGTGTTAAACATTGGGAACATTCTGATCATGCTTTCTAAGGATTCAGATATTTAACATGAAAACAATTGCAATAGCAGTGGCGGCATTGCCCAGACCTCACTGAAAAAGACAGAATGACCATGAAATTTTAACAACAAACAAAAAGATGCACGGGGACCTGGAGGACTGGATCAGGATGAGCAGGTGGCCCAAACTGGGCGCAGGGCACGGGGAAGGGGCTGTGGAAGTGCAGAGGGGGAGCCCACCGACTGGGGCTGAGATAGGCAGGTATTTCCCAGTCAATCAAAAGTCCCCCATCTCCGCTAAAGACACCAATACGCAATTGAGACTAGCTGGTGTGGAAGAATCTCCAGCAGGCCACAGGAATGCAATAAGACCTTATTGCCCGACTACTCTGTGAAACTGAGGAAGGTTACATTTCCCAATCCAGAAGTTGCAATAATGTGCCACTTGGGAAAGAAAGAGGAAATCTCCCTGGCAGACGTATTGGGCCGTGTGGCTTAGATCTGATCCTGTCAGGGCTTGTCTGACATCCTGCTTCTGCAGTAGGTCAGGGGTGTGTCAGATCAGGGCAGCAGAAGTCTTCTACCCAGCTGTGAGTGTTTTGATTTGAAAATTGACATTTCAGATCATCTTCATTTCCGTGGCTCAGACCATGAGGAGTCTGCCTGCAATGCAGGAGACCTGGGTTTGATCCCTGTGTCAGGAAGATTCCCTGGAGAAGGAAATGGTAACCCACTCCGGTATTCTTTCCTGGAAAATCCCAGAGATGGAGGAGCCTGGCAGGCTACAGTCCCTGGGGTCGCAAAGAGTCAGGCATGACTGAGGTACTAACTTGCTCATTTCCGTGCAGGTTTAAATGATATCTCAGTAAGCAACAGTGCAGGGTTGTTGATATCTTGTCCTACTCTGTTTATCTGCCTGTTCAGCAGACAGAGCACATGTGAATCCCAGTTAGTCTGAGTGAAGAAACTGAAATGGTCTCCCATGCTACATGCCTGCACACCTCAAACACAACACTCCTAAAAAGATTCACCTGAGATACTTTCCTAATGCAAGTGTTTGGTTACTTTTCAGCTTCCTCAAAATATTTAGAAGCACTTAGTGCAATGTTTGCATTTATAGAAATGCAGAGATTGTCGACCCAATGGCTGGCGTTGTTCTCAGGCATCATGTGATGTTAAAACTTTGACCTGACATAAAATAGTATTCCCTGCACCCCCACCCACCAAATCCTCTTTCCAAAGTGCAGATAAAAGGCATGTCCTTAAAAAAAAAAAAAAAAGGCATGTCCTTCTCTGATTTGAACACACACTGAGGATGGGAATGGAGAAAAGAGGTCTGAATATTTGTATGCTATTTCTTCAGAACTGCTTAATGGTCTTTGATGATATGTAAAAAACCTAGGAAAAGATGGAGCAACTGCACCCAATTTGTTTGCTGTTACGTTTAGGTTGAGGCAAAAACTCATATAATGAGAGGATGACTCATTTTTTAATGACTGTTTAAAAGTTAAGTCATCAGATAAGGGCAACTTTCTCAACTAAACTAAAACTGTTCCCACAAGTTCAAATTACATCTTTGCTTTAGAACTATTTTCTCTGAGAGAGGTGTAACTTATCCATTTGGGTAGTTTAAAAATGATGATGGGCTTTGGAAGCATCACTATGGACAAAGTTAGCAGAGGTGATGGAATTCCAGTTGAGTATTTCAGATCTTAAAAGATGATGCTGTTAAAGTGCTGTACTCAATATGCCAGCAAATTTGGAAAACTCAGCAGCGGCCACAGGCCTGGAAAAGGTCAGTTTTCATTCCAATCCCAAAGGAAGGCAATGCCAAAGAATGTTCAGACTACCACACAATTGCACTCATCTCACACACTAGCAAAGTAATGCTAAAAATTCTCCAAGCTAGGCTTCAACAGTATGTGAATCAAGAGCTTCCAGATGTTCAAGCTGGATTTAGAGAAGGCAGAGGAACCAGAGATCAAATTGCCAACATTGGTTGGATCATAGAAAAAGCAAGAGAATTCTAGGAAAACATCTACTTCTGCTTCATTGACTACACTAAAGCTTTTGACTTGTGGATCACAACAAACAAGAGATGGGAAATTCTTCAAGAGATGGGAATACCAGACCACCTTACCTGTCTCCTGAGAAATCTGTTAAATTCTTGAAGAGATGGGAATACCAGACCACCTTACCTGTCTCCTGAGAAATCTGTATGCAGATCAAGAAGCAACAGTTAGTACTGGACATGGAACAACAGACTGATTCCAAATTGGGAAAAAAGTATGTGAAGGCTGTATGTTGTCACCATGCTTATTTAACTTATATGCATCATGCGGAGTGCCAGGCTGGATAAAGCACAAACTGGAATCAAAATTGCTGGGAAAAATATCAATAGCCTCAGATATGCACATGACACCACACTTATGGCAGAAAGTGAAGAAGAACTAAAGAGCCTCTTGTTGAAACTAAAAGTGGAGCATGAAAAAGCTGTCATAAAACTCAACATTCAAAAAATGAAGATCATGGCATCTGGTCCCATCACTTCATGGCAAATAGATGGGGAAACAATGGAAACAGTGACAGACTTTATTTTCTTGGGCTCCAAAATCACTGCAGATCACCTGATTACATCCATGAAATTAAAAGACACTTGCTCCTTGGAAGAAAGGCTGTGACAAACTTAGCATATTAAAAAGCAGAGACATTACTTTGCCCACAAAGTCAAAGTCATGGTTTTTCCAATAGTCATGTATGGATGTGAGAGTTGGACCATAAAGAAAGCTGAGTGCTGAAGATTGATGCTTTTGAACTGAGATGTTGGAGAAGATTCTTGAGATTACCTTGGATAGCAAGGAGATCAAACCAGTCAATCCTAAGGGAAATCAACCCTGATAATTCATTGGAAGGACTGATGCTGAAGCTGAAGCCAATGCTTTGGCCAACTGATGCGAAGAACTGACTCATTAGAAAAGACCCTGATGCTGGGAAAGATTGAAGGCAGGAGGAGAAGGGGGCAATAGAGGATGAGATGGCATCACCAACTCAATGGACATGAATTGGAGCCAGCTCTGGGAGTTGGTGGTAGACAGGGAAGCCTGGTGTGATGCAGTCCATGGGTTCACAAAGAGTCAGACACAACTGAGGGACTGAACTGAACTGAAGAATGATAGACGAGCTTTGCACAGTGGCAGTATCGTAACCAGTGAGGTTTACGAGGTGCGATTATTGCTAATTGAAAAAAAAAAAAGACAAACTTAAATGTAAAACGTAAAACTATAGAACTTCTAGAAAAAAATGTAAGAGAAGATCTTCAGGACTTAGAACAGGGCTGGGAACTCTTAAACTTGATACCAAAAGTGTGATTCATAAGAGGGAAAAATTGATAAGTTTAAATTCATCAAAACAGCCTTTGCTCTGGAAAAGAGTCTGTTGAAAGGATTCAGATAAGCTGTTTACCAGAAAAAAATGTTTGCAAACCAGGAATCCAACAAAGTGCTTATATTTAGACTGTTTAAAGAACTCTCAAAATAACAGAAAAGAAAAATTTGTTGGGAAAATGGGGGAATTTCCTGGCAGTTCAGTGGTTAGGACTTTGTACTTTCAGGGCCAAGAGCCCGGGTTCAGTTCCTGATCAGGAATGAAGATCTTGTGGTGTGGCCAAAAAAAAAACCACACACATCTGACAAGCTGTTTAATATCATTAGCCATTAGGGAAATGTAAACTAAAACCATCTAAGATACCATTACACACTTAGTCATCGGAGTGGCTGAAGGGTAACCTGTGGACAATACTGAAGACGCAGAGCGTCTAGATTCCTCAGTCATTGCTGTGAGGATGTAAAGTGGTACAGCTTCCCTGGAAAATAGGTGGGCAGTTCCTTTCAGAACTAAACATGGATTCACTTTTGAATTCTTGGGCATTTATCCCAGAGAAGTGAGGAGTTATTTCCATGCTGGGATCGGTACACAGACACTCATAGCTGGTTTGCCCATGACGGTATCCTTCAGTGAGTGATGGTTGAGCAGACTGTGATCCATCCGTACCCTGGACACCACTCAGCACCAAGATGGAACGAGCCACTGGGATGTGCAGCCGCTTGCGGAAATCTCAGGGAAACTGTGCCAAGTGAAAAAAGCCAGTTCTGAAAGCTTACATACCTTGTGATTACATGTATGTAATATTCGTGAAGTAATGTAATTACAGAGATGAAGATCAGATCACTAGTTGCCGGGTCAGGGAGTGGGGCACAGGATGGGTGTGGTTTGAAGGGCTGACAGGAGGGAGCCCTGTGGGAAAGGCTGAGTGTGAGTGAATGTCTTGGGGGATGGTGGTGGTTGTGGTTAAAACAAGCAGCATAGAGCAGGCACCCATGCACAGACAGCTCATGAAATCCAGACAGTCTCTGGTGGTCCAGTGTGCATTTTTGGTAGCAGTGTTGTCCTGGCGATGTGTTTGGTGCTGACCTCAGTGTAGGCAGGGTGAAGGCAACATGAAACTTCCCTGTACATTGCTTTGCAGTTTCTCCTGAATCTGTAATTGTTTAAAAATGAAGAGCTTATAAAACAGTGGATCTTTTAGATGTAGCTCATTTGGTGAATTTATAGATGCAGACAACCTGATTAACAAGCCTGTAGATATGAAGTATGTGGACATTTTTGGAGAGGTGGAAATGAATTATCACAAGTCTGAAAACCTGCTCGTTTTTGTTGAGAGGATATTTAGCTTGATGTCATCGCACTGGACTGACACCAGGCATCATTGTCCTGTGGGCTTGACAAAGGCAGACAGATATTACAGGGAAAGGAAACGGTAATGATACTAATACCCTATGGTGTTGTGGAGCAGAAAGGAACAGGACATTTGTGTGTGTGTGTGTGTGTGTGTGTGTGTGTGTGTGTGTGGTAGTTAAATAGTAGTGGCTCAGATGGTAAAGAATCTGCCTTCAATGCAGGAGACCCAGGTTTGATTCCTGGGTCAGGAAGATCCCCTGGAGAAGGAAGTGGCAACTCACTCCAGTATTCTTGCCTAGAGAATCTCATGGACAGAGGAACCTGGCGGGCTACAGTCCATGGGAATGCAAAGAGTCAGACATGACTGAAGTGACCTAGCATGCAGGAAGATAACTAAAACCAAAAATAGTCCAAAGGTCCATGAAAAAATGAAAATGATACATAACAAAATATATACTTACTGAAAAAGAGGCGATAGAGGAGGACTAGAGGAACAAAACACAAGAGTCGTATAGAAAATAAATATCCAGATGGCAGAGATACTTCCAACTAGATAAGTTAAAACACCAAATGTGCATGGATTAAACACTCCAATCAAAATTCACAGATTGTCAGGCTGGATTTAAAAATAAAGTCCATTAGATTCAAAGAGGTTGAAAGTAAAAGAATGGGAAAGACATATAATGCAAACAGTGACTATAAGAGAGCCACAGTGTTGTACTAATTACAAGACAAAATATGCTGAAGGAAAAAAAGTTATTAAATGCAGAGGGACTTAACATTTAAAAAAAACTAATGTCCATAGCTGGGCTTCCCTTGTGGCTCAGCTGGTAAAGAATCCGCCTGCAAAGTGGGAGACCTGGGTTCGATCCCTGGGTTGGGAAGATCCCCAGGAGAAGGGAAAGGCTACCCACTCCAGTATTATGGGCTGGAGAGTTCCATGGACTATAGTCCATGGGGTCGCAAGGGGTCGGACACAACTGAGCGACTTTCACTCACTTCACTCACTCACTCAATGTCCATAGCTGACGTTAGAGTTCATTCTTTGTGTTGTACACTTCTGTGTGTTCTGACAAGCTCATAGTCATGTATGCACCATTACAGTATGACACAGAATAGTTGCACGATTACAGCCTACAAAATCTAGATGTTTAATAAATGATTTTAAATTAGCTAAATTGCTATATCAGAGGACACAAGATACATTTAAAAATATTGTTACATATTTCTCATGCATCATTTTACTCCTGTTAATTACTACTGATTGCCACTCAACAAATTCTGTTGTTGTTTTATTTAAATAATAACATTTATATAACAGAAAGAGAAATAATGCAGAATAATATAATTTCCATCAGTACCTATTTTTTAGGTTAAAGCAATAATATGTGTATAATTACTTATTAAATGTTATATTATTATGTTTTTTTGTCTATTATTGCTGTGTCCTGGACTGACTGTCTACAAGTTGGTCATTACAAGAATAACTTCTCTTAGCAATAGTCGGAGAAGCACAAGCTAAGTCCAGCCGGAACTGTGCTTCCCTTGTGGGGGGTGGGGATGGTGAAGAGTAAGAAAGTACTTGGATATCTCTTTGTTCCTCCTGACACTGTCATGTGAGGGGTGACCCAGAGAAACCCAGGGGTTTCTCCCTTAGTAAGAGGGCATTCTGGTTTTAGTACCATATTTTAAAGGTATTCTTTTAAAATTATTTTTTTATTTAGCAGAAATTAACACAGTGTTGTAAATCAACTATATTTCAATTTTACAAGTATGCTTGAGTCATCTGCATATGGCCTCATACCTAACAAAAGCAGGAGTATGAAAAAGAAAAACTGGAAAAAAAATTAAAAGACATTATTTCTGGCACATACTAAGAGATATGTAAATATTTGTAAAAAATTAAGTGTTAGTCACTCAGTTGTGAGACCCTATGAACTGCAGCCCGTCAGGTTCATCTGTCCATAGGATTTCCCAAGCAGAATACTGGAGTGGGTTGCCATTCCCTTCTCTACTGGATCTTCCTGGCCCAGGGACAGAACCTGGCTGGCTCTCCTGCGTTGCAGGCAATTCTTTACTGTCTGAGCCACCAAAGAAGAAATATTTGCTGAGGATTAATGAATGAATGAGTGAAAAGTATGTGAAGTGTTGCTACATTTTCCAATCCAGCTAATTGTGTAGACTATCTCTAAAAGGGAATTAGGAGAATACAGATTAGAAATCTTTTTAAAATCACTGTTCTTAGTTGATTTAAATTGACTATATGTATAGGAATATCCTTTTCTGTGCTATTTTAGGCACCTGTTCCTTGCCGAATTAGGATATCAGAGAAGTGAATTTGGCTTTGTCAGAATGTTTCCAAACAACCCAGCCAGGAAACCACACCCTTTCAAAACATATACTCTCACACACAGATTTAAATTAAGCTGGATTTTTATGTGTTTTTTAATTTGCCCAGTTGTTATAAAACTTTTCATTGTATATAAATATGTAGTCTCTTGTGGAAATATTAATCACATTTAAGATTGAACTGGTCTAATGTTAGTTTTTCATAGAAACAAAGTATATGGTTTTATAATATGTATATTTCCAAAACTTGTAAGACCTCCAAATAACCACATCCCATGGTGGTCTCATGGCCTCAGGAATGAAAAAGATCTTCAGTTTTTGACTGTTCAGATCACTGAAAGTCACGGCTGGAAAGGATCTTAGAATTAATCCAGCCCTGCCCCACCCACACGAATCCCTGGGAGTCAGCCCCCATCTCCCACCCCCACTGCTGTGCAGATAAGGAAACCTTAGTCCCAGAAGACCTTTTCCAGATATTTCCATCACGTTCTCTTTGATGCTTTCAGCATGTGTGTCCACACTTCGTTGGCCAAAGAGAACATTTGTTTTAGTTTTAAGTAGAAAGATAATGAGTTAATGGCTTTTCCTAGCCCTTTGTGTGGCTCTTTCCAAAAGAGAAGGCAGAGCTGCCAGGCGCTCCCAGCCGCTCCCAGGTGAGGGATATGTCCCGGGCCCTCAGTTCCTGGTGGACCTTCAGCTCCACCTCAGATTTCCATGTGTCCTCTGTAAGTGTAGTTTCACAGATAACAAAGCAGCCACCACTTAAAAAAAAATTTTTTTAAGTCCATTCTTCCCCAAAATATTGTTAAACCTTGTTGCATAATGTTAATCCAAATCCCTAGTTCAAAAAAGCTTTTATAGCATTTACTGAATAATAATTTGCTAATTCAAAATAGTATAAAATATGGTTATTTACTTTCAAGATTCTTGTGCTTTAAAAAATGTACTTACAGGAACCTTCCCTAGTGGCTCAGTGGTAAAGAATTTGCCTGCCAATGCAAGAGACACAGGTTTGATCCCTGATCCAGGAAGGTCCCACCTGCCACGGAGCAACTAAGCCTCTGCGCCACAGCTATTGAGCCTGTGCTCCAGGGCCTGGGAACCACAACTGCTGAGCCCAAGTGCCACAACTACTGAAGCCCGTGCACCTGTAGCCTGTGTTCAGCAACAGAGAACCCACTGCAGTGAGAAGCCTGGGCACTGCAACTGGAGAATAGCCCTGGATAACTGCAACTAGAGAAGTCCACATGGCAACAATGACCCAACACAGCCAAAAATAAATAAGTCAAACAAACAAACAAAAAACGTACTTACAAAAAACCATACTGCACCTTTAAAAATATAAATGAAGAGACTGGATAAATTAGCATGTAAATGTGGTGGCAAGGGTGTGAAAAGTAATTCTATTGTCCTGAAAATAGCCATATTCATCAAAAATTAAAGGAGCAAATTAACTTTCAAATATTTCCAAATAAATAGCTATTATGGAGAAATATTTGGGGAAATATTTAACTATGTTGAAATTTTCTTTTACAAGTACAGTATTTCGCTAATGACACTAAGATGAGCTACACAGCCCTTATGAAGATAATTTTAAAGTTGTGTGATTCAGCTAAATTGGTCATAGTTTAAAATCTTTTCATATTTTCTTTTAGTAAAAAATACCTTAGCTGAAGCATCCCTGTGTACCTCAGTGACTTTGCCTAGTTTATCCGTGACGCCCTGAGCACTCTCTAATTAATCCCATGAATCCATCATCTGCTGGTGAACATCTGTTGTAAAGAGGAGACATGATTTGTTCTTGGGGTTCACAGGGTGAAATCTGCCCTGTTGGAAGGTGGCCCAGATGTGTTCCTGGGTGCCAGGCAGCCCCAGCGCGGCCCTAGGGGGAGGGAGGGTCAGCCAGGCTCTCTCTAGCACTGGCTAGTTGGGGTGTGTCTGAGGAGACAGGCAGGGCCATCTGCGAACCATCCCAAAGGCTTTTGTGCTTCATCTGATGACGGTGACCAGGGTCACAGCCAGACCTTTTTAGTCCTGAAAAGAAAAAAAAATGTTCTCTTAAGTTTATCTGCCATACTTGCCTCTATCTGTGGAGGGACTGATTGGTTTTTAGCTCTCATTATACATACAAAAGGAGGCAGACTACTCAAGCCTGCCCTGTCTCTAGAGCAGTTTCGGTGCATCATTTTCCAGTGCTCTGAAACTCCCATTCAGATACCCTGACCGAGCACGTGCCTTTGCCCCACAGTACTAAGAAGCTGATGATGTTTTGCATATGTTTGTGTAGTACTCTTCAGGTTTAGTTTACATATCAGTTTGTCCTTGCTTTGTTACAGGCCACCCCCATACTTAGCATCTTTAAACATAATCATGGTTCTGTGGGCTGGCTGTTTGGGCTCAGGTGAGTTGAGTGGTTCGTTCTGCTAGACTCACCTGGGCTCACTCATACAGATGCCATCAGCCTGTGACTTGGCCGGGACTGTGGGTCTAGAATTTCCTTGCTCATATGTCTGGAGGCCGGCAGACTGTCAACCCGAGCATCTCATTTCTTTCCCCTGTGACCGCTCCAGCAGGCTAACCTGGGTTCCTTCCTGGGGGTTGCCGGGGTGTCTGCAACGAGACAGAGCAAGCTGGGTGCTTTTCAGGCCTCTGCTTGTGCTATGTTTGCCCTTTGAAACAAGTCATGCTGCTGCCCAGATTCAAGGGGGAAAAGAAGGACTCTTCCTCATGCCAAGAAGAGCTGCCACATCACATTGCAGTGGGACATCCAAAGGGGTTGGCAGGAATTTATCACAGTTATTTGCAATGTATCTACCTGTGCTGACGGGAGTATTTTCATAACAAATTTCAAATGCATACCAACATTCAGACCTACCCTGAAGTAGAAAGAATAACACATTAAACCTCTTATATGCCCATCATTTGGATTCAACAATTTCCAGTATTTTGCTGCCTTTTTTTGACCTCTGTTTTAAAAGTTTCCTCTTAGCTGAAGTATATTCAAGCAAGTCCCATGGTGCTATTTTAGCTCTGCATGTTTCAATATGCCTCCCCTGAAAAAGGAGACCTTGCTTAGGTAGCCGCCAGCCATGGTCATGTCGTGGTATTCTCAGCACTTAGTCCATAATTAAATTTTCCCAGTTGTCTCTTTTTGCAGCAGGTAGATTTGGAAAGGATTCTACCCACATAAAGTCCATAGCAGTCCCAATGTGCCTTTCTTTTCTTTTTCCTATTGATCAGCTTTGAAGACTGGTCTGTTTTCCTACAAAGAACCTCCCGCATTCTGTTTTTGTGTGGCTGCTTCCTTATGGGATCATTTGACGTGCAGGTCCAACAGACTGGTTCCAAATAGGAAAAGAAGTATGTCAAGGCTGTATATTTTCACCCTGCGTATTTAACTTATGTGCAGAGTACATCATGAGAAACACTGGGCTGGAAGAAGCACAAGCTAGAATCAAGATTGCCGGGAGAAATATCAATAACCTCAGATATGCCGATAACACCACCCTTATGGCAGAAAGTGAAGAGGAACTAAAAAGCCTCTTGATGAAAGTGAAAGAGGAGAGTGAAAAAGTTGGCTTAAAGCTCAACATTCAGAAAACGAAGATCATGGCATCTGGTCCCATCACTTCATGGCAAATGGATGGGGAAACAGTGGAAACAGTGTCAGACTTTATTTTGGGGGGCTCCAAAATCACTGCAGATGGTGATTGCAGCCATGAAATTAAAAGATGCTTACTCCTTGGAGGGAAAGCAGACAGCATATTAAAAAGCAGAGACATTACTTTGCCAACAAAGGTCCATCTAGTCAAGGCTATGGTTTTTCCAGTAGTCATGTATGGATGTAAGAGTTGGACTGGGAAGAAAACTGAGCGTCGAAGAATTGATGCTTTTGAACTGTGGTGTTGGAGAAGACTCTTGAGAGTCCCTTGGACTGCAAGGAGATCCAACCAGTCCATCCTGACGGAGATAAGTCCTGGGTGTTCATTGGAAGGACTGATGCTGAGGCTGAAACTCCAATACTTTGGCCACCTCATGCAAAGAGTTGACTCATTGGAAAAGACCCTGATGCTGGGAGGGATTGAGGGCAGGAGAAGAAGGGGGTGACAGAGGATGAGATGGCTGGATGGCATCACCAACTCGATGCACATACATGAGTTTGAGTAAACTCTGGGAGTTGGTGATGGACAGGGAAGCCTGGTGTGCTGTGATTGATGGGGTCGCAAAGAGTCGGACACGACTGAGCGACTGAACTGGACTGAACGGAACTGATGTGCATCTCTAGCATCTCTTGTTTGTGAAAGTTGCCCAATGGGTGAATTTCATTCAGGGCCACTCCTGGAGCAGGTGTCCTTTTTAAAGAGGACCCCCATGCTTCCAGTCTCGTCACGTGAGGCTTGTCTTACTTTCATTGATGCTAACGTTGATGGGTGGGCTGACCCTTTGATGATCATTATACAAATCTGTTATTTCAGTTATTATAAGGCAATGATTTCCTAACTCTGTCATTTCTTCCAGATTTTGTTAGCTGGAGTTTCTTTTATAAGGAACTTTCCCTCATCAATTAGAGTCACTTAGTTATCTGCAGCGTGGGGACAGCTGATCCTTTTAATTGATGGCTTACAGAATAAGGAGTTGGTGCACTAGTTATATCCATAGCTACTCAATTCATAGTGGTTTTGGGTATCTCTTTCTTTTTTTCCCCTTGTTTTTGATATTATAGCCAGACTTTGAAGATATGAAAGGTTCTAATCCACACCACTGCAATAAAGTGAGTATCATAGTAGAGTCAGACAAATTATTTTATTTCCCAGTGCATACAAGAGATATGTTTACACTATTCTGTAGTCTGTGTGCAATAATAGCATTATGTCTGAAAAAACAATGTATATACAATAATTTAAAAGTAGTTGGTTACTAAAAAATGCTAGCCATCCTTGACAGCCTTCAGTTTATAAAAAATGCAAAGTTCAATAACATGACGTATGCTTGTATTATGAACTCATCATGGGTTTTAGATATTCAGTGTGTTTCAATCATTTGCATTTTTTTGAGGCTCAAATTGTTTTATCTTTGGGCCTTGGGAGCTACTTGATGACTTCTGTCTCCCTTGGCACCATTACTCCATGAGAGTGCCCTTGCTTTCTGGCACAGTATATCTCAGGATATCTGGGGGAGTAAGTAAGCATTAGTCTTTCAGTTGTGTCTGACTCTGCGACCCCACGGACCATAGCCTGCCAGGCTCCTCTGTCCATGGGATTCTTCAGGCAAGAATATTGTAGTGGGTAGCCAACCTCCTCCAGGGGATCTTCTTGACCAAGGGATTGAACCCACATCTACTGAATTGCAGGTAGATTCTCTACCATCTGTGTCACCAGGGAAGCCTGTCTCGTATGTTTCTTGTAATCATCCATTCTTGGCTGGAGATTACAGTGTGGGCAGTGGTTGGGCTCATTGCTATTTAGTTTTTATTGTTTTTAGTCCTTTCTCTGACAAGAGCTGGAAGACACATATATATAGTCAGCCTTCTGTATCTGTGGGCTTTTTGTGTATTCAACCAACTGCAGATGAAAAATACTCAGAAAAAAATTCCAGAAAGTTCCAAAAAGCAAAACTTGAATTTGCTGCACAGTGGCAGTTATTTACATAGCATTTACATTGTATCAGTATTATAAGCATCTAATTCTGCTTTATTGACTATGCCAAAGCCTTTGACTGTGTGGATCACAGTAAACTGTGGAAAATTTTGAGAGATGGGAATACCAGACCACCTGACCTGTCTGCTGAGAAACCTGTATGCAGGTCAAGAAGCAACAGTTAGAACTGGACATAGAACAACAGACTGGTTCCAAATAGGAAAAGGAGTATGTCAAGGCTGTATATTGTCACCCTGCTTATTTAACTTATATGCAGAGTACATCATGAGAAACGCTGGGCTGGAAGAAGCACAAGCTGGAATCAAGGTTGCTGGGAGAAATATCAATAACCTCAGATATGCAGATGACAGCACCCTTATGGCAGAAAGTGAAGAAGAACTACAGAGCCTCTTGATGAAAGTGAAAGAGGAGAGTGAAAAAGTTGGCTTAAAGCTCAACATTCAGAAAACTAAGATCACAGCATCCAGTCCCATCACTTCATGGGAAATAATCACTGCAGATGGTGATTGCAGCCATGAAATTAAAAGATACTTACTCCTTGGAAGGAAAGTTATGACCAACCTAGACAGCATATTAAAAAGCAGAGATGTTACTTTGCCAACAAAGGTCCATCTAGTCAAGGCTATGGTTTTTCCAGTAGTCACGTATGGACTGTGAAGAACACTGAGCGTTGAAGAATTGATGCTTTTGAACTGTGATGTTGGAGAAGACTCTTGAGAGACCCTTGGACTGCCAGGAGATCCAACCAGTCCATCCTAAAGGAGATCAGTCCTGGGTGTTCATTGGAAGGACTGATGTTGAAGCTGAAACTCCAATATTTTGGCCACCTGATGCAAAGAGCTGACTCATTTGAGAAAACTCTGATGTTGGGAAAGATTGAAAGCAGGAGGAGAAGGGGACGACAGAGGATGACATGGTTGGATGGCATCACTGACTCAATGGACATGAGTTTGGGCAAACTCCAGGAGTTGGTGATGGACAGGGAGGCCTGGTGTGCTGCGGTTCATGGGGTTGCAAAGAGTTGGACACGACTGAGCAACTGAACTGAACTGAGAGGAGATTTAAAGTGTATGAGAAGATGTGCATTGGTTTATATGCAAATACTGCACTATTTTTTTATAAGGGACCTCCATGAATTTTGATACCTGCAGGGAGTCCTGGTACATATAAATACATACATGTTTCTTTTTCTCTTAAGTATATTTTAAAAATCAAGTATAATTGAGTTTTTAACTTAAATTAGAATTGCAAAATTTTTATTTAACTTCTTTGTTTTTTATACTCTTCTCTTTTCAATGAAAAGTTTTGGTCAGTGTATGTTAACATACACTAATATGTATTGATATATTAACTAATGTGTGAAAACATGTATACTAATGCTAATAATATATGCTATCAGCATTATTACTTTGAAATTGTTATTTATTTACATTTAACTTTGAACTATTATATACATAATGTGATAATGCTAATATTATAGATTATTGTAAATAATAATGAATATATATTAAGTATACTAATAGATAATACACATATAAAACAGCTCATTATTATGTATTAGTACACTGGTAAGTCTGTAACAGTTTCAGGTTAGTTAATGCACACACACAGACATAAATAAAAGTTTTGAAATAATAGTGCTGATATTATTAGTAACAGACTTGTTGTTCATTTGCTAAGTCCTATCTGACTCTTTGCAACCCCATGAACTGCAGCACACCACGTTTCCCTGTTGTTCACTATCTCCCAGAGTTTGCTCAAACTCATGTCCATTGAGTTGGTGATGCCATCCAACCATCTCGTCCTCTTTTGCCCCCTTCTCCTCCTGCCCTCAATCTTTCCCAGCATCAGGGTCTTTTCCGACTGGATGAAATTTAAGTTTTCTCTGTAATGCCCTTTTCCTTAGAAAATATTCCACTGAGAATTCCATCAAAGTACTTTGGACAAGTCACTGGGAACCATTCTTTTCTTTGTATGGTTAGGGCACCAAATTAATGTATATATTCTCAACCCAGTTGGTTTTCAGTTTTTGCAGATGCCTTTTTTCTTCTTGATTTCATTTTTTAAAAATAAGTAAAACATTTTTGTTTCCAAAGTCAAAACTGCAATATAGAGTCTGCCTAGAAAAGTCTCATGTTACTAGGGTTACCTCCCTCCTCTGAAGGCAAGTCCTTTCATTTGTTCTTAATTTTCCTTCCAGTGTTTCTTTTGCAAATATATTTCCTTTTAGAAATTATCTTAAATAGAAAAAAAATTTACATCTTTTTCAATGAAGTTCCACTAGCTTTTCTATATTTTTTGGTTATTTGTTTTAAAAGACTAGTATTATAAAGGTTTTATCACACCTACCTGTGTAAAGTGTAAAAGAACAATCCAAACATTCTTTGGCAGATGACACTGTTTAGCTTCTTTTAAGAAATATGTCTGTCTCTTCAATGAGTTTGGTACATTCGGGAAACAGACTGAAAACTAAAATGAAATAGAAAGATTTCTTCTAATTTCCATTTGTTGTCTGAGGCTGAGAAAATATCTCACAGAAGTTCTTTTACAAAGATGACTCTGAGAAAAATAGTTCCTGAATTAAACCATAATGGAAAATAATATGAAATAGAATATATATGTGTGTGTTTATATACCTGAGTATCTTTTCTGTGCAGCAGAAACACAATACTGTAAATCAGCTGTGTGAAATGAAAATCACTTAATCATGTCCCAATTGCTTGCAACCCCATGGACTGTGCATTCCATGGAATTCTCCAGGCCACAGTACTGGAGTGTGTAGCTATTCCCTTCTCCAGGGGATCTTCCCAACCCAGGGATCCCTCATTGCAGGCAGATTCTTTACCTTCTGAGCTAGCAGGGAAGCCCTGGTGTATAGTTGAAGTCAACTATACTTCAATAAAAAAAAAATAGCAAGATGAGAAAGACATTTTTTAAAATGTTATTGAGTAAGAACCATGAAACTGCAGGTGCACCCTGTGTGTTGTCTTCTGTTGACTTTTTAATTCATTCTCTGCCTCCTACATAGTCATGCTCATAGACTTGAACTTGAGAAATTCTAGAGCCTCAAAATTAACATGGCCAAAATTGTGTTCATAAGATTTGGAAAGAAGGCGGCTTGGCAAAATTGGGAGAATATTAGAGAAATTAGAGTTGAAATTGGTAGAACTTGATGCATTTTTGTTAATAATGTTAGAAAATTGTTGTTATTATTTGGTTTTAACACATATACCAGAGTTATATAAAATGTTGACATTGGGGCAACTTGGATGAAGGGTATAAGGGAATACTTTGTACCATCTTTTCAACTCTTCTGTAAATGAAATTTTATTTCACACACACACACACTTACACACACAGACAGTAAACTAAAAAGACTTAGAATGCATGAATTACAAAGGGATCCTTAGAGAACTTCAACAAAGTGGTAAGAGAAGTAACCCAACAGAAAAAACGGATTAAATGAAATGCATGCCAAGTAATGTACCATTTTTGTTAACCACACAGGTGAAATGTATAAGGTTAATACCAAGTGTTCATATGGGTGAGGGAGACAGGATAGGTTCACCTAATATTCTTGGTTGGCAAGTTGACAGTATCAGTTTAAAATTTTTATTTTAACTAAGTATGTGCATGTGTGTGCTCAGTCGTGTCTGACTCTTTGCGACCCATGGACTGTAGCCCACCAGACCCCTCCTTCCATGGGATTTCCCAGGCATGAATACTTGGGCGAGTTGTCATTACCTTCTCTAGAGGATCTTCCCCACCCGGGGATCAGTCCTGGGTCTCCACATTGCAAGTGGATTCTTTACCCTCCTCTAAGCCACTGGTGAAACCCTAGATACACTGTGGTACATCCATACTGTGGAATGCTAGACAGCCATTTAAAAATCATGAGGTAGATTTTTTTGTTTGACATAATCTCCAAGACAAAAATATTAAGTGAGAAAATAAATTGTAAGATAGTAAATGTAGTCTATCATTTGTTTAAAGAAAACAGGCATTGCTATGTATTTACACATTTCTCTCTTTTTCCATGTATATGCATAAATAAATATGCAGAAAGCGACCTGGTATATACTCTCTAGTTAGATTTAAATACTGTTATTCCTGGGTAGTGGGAATGGGCAATGTGGGCCAGTTGGACTTTTAACATTTGTCTGTAGCTCAAGTCTTTTACATAATTGATCACAGAGATACAGGAGTCGGGCAGGGCAGGGTATGTCTCAGGCAGCTTGTGGTGAACAGAGAGAACGCTGCCTAGCAGGGGTGGACTCTGAACTGCTTGTGTCCCTGTGGGGTCCAGTGCAGAGTGAATATGTGGGATCCTTTGGTCAAAACACAGGACAAAGTATTATTAAAGGTGCAGATGATTTATCATGTATCTTTGTATTGGGCTGGTTTTAGATGCAGAGATCAGAACTTGTATGAGGACTTAGCTGAATTATACACTTGATATGTCAGGGCTTGTTCCTGGAGTTGTCTCTCAAGCCAGTAGAAGAGACCAGCCTCAACCAACTCAGGACGGTTGAGGCGAGAGTGGACCCCACTCCCCACTCACAGGCACAGGGAGCACCCCTGGGCCTGGGGATAATCACAGCCAGGACAGACCCTCATGGACCCTGCGGGTCCCATTTGTCTGCTGGGCCTCCCAGAACCCCCTTCTCATCAAACGCCTGACTGAAACACCCAGGCTGGGCACAGAGTCTAGGGGAGCCAAGCTGCCACATCCACAGTGGACAGCAGCCAGCAAGAATCCTTAAATCTCCAGGCTGGGAAGCCCTGGTACCTGAGTGCGGGCTGATCAAGAGGCTCCCCTCCTACCAAGGTGAGCGACGGCTTTGCTCACCCAGGATGCTGTGATACCAGCACTTGCCTATCCCTGTCAGGCAGGGAGGCACAGACTGCCTGGCGAAGCCCTCCCCAGAGGCCACAAGAGCCAGGGCCAGTGTGAGCTGAGGCCCCAGGTCTCCAGTGTGCCCTGCATTGTCCCTCAACCTTCAGTTACTAAACACAGATCCAAAGTGAAAATTGTTCAGAGTCAGAGCATTAAACCCAGGTTGCAGGGCCCTCCCAGTGCTGGGTTGTATAGCTGCAGTGCTGGCACACCTAGGAAGGTAGCCTGGGTGGGTCAGAGGGTTTTGTTTTTAAGATGGGAGACACTAGGGGAAGCATGAATTCTGAGAGGTAGAATCCTTTAGCTGAAAGAGGACAAAGGCGATGGTGGGAGAACGGATAGGGCCAGCCACCCAAATGGGATTCCTAGCCCAGTGGGAGGGAGCGAGGAGAAAAGCAGGTGAGAGAGAGAGAGAGAGAGAGAGAGAGAGAGAGAGAGAGAGAGAGAGAGAGAGTGTGTGTGTGTGGGTGTGTGTGTGTGTGTGCGCGCACACGCATGCTCAGTCATGTCCAACTCTTTGAGACCCCATGGACTGTAGCTCACCAGGCCCCTCTGTCCATGGGGATTCTCCAGGCAAGAACACTGGAGTTGGTTGTCATGCCCTCCTCTAGGAGATCTTCCCAACCCAGGAATCGAACCCAGGTCTCCTGCATTGCAGGCGGAGTCTTTACCATCTGAGCCACCAGGGAAGCCCAGGAATACTGGAGTGGGTTGCCATTTCCTTCTCCAGGAGATCTTCCCTACCCAGGGATTGAACCCACATCTCTTGTGTCTCCTGCATTGGCCGGCAGGGTCTTTACCACTATTGCCTCCTGGGAAGCCCGGTGTTAGAGTCGGTGTGTCATATTTGGCAGGAAGATAAGGGAATTTCCATTCCTCTGTTTCTATTTTCTCTGTGAAATTTGTGCTTGGGCTGGGAGGGGGGTTTCAGTGATCATGATCATTGGGAGAGTGTAGAAGGCGGGGAACTGAGCTGTGAAGGAGAGGAGATTGCAGTCATGGACTCCATGGGATTATGGAGTGTACAGTGGGCTTGGCTGTGTGACATTCAGGAACCTAAAGAGAGAGAGCCTGCCTTGTCCTGCTCAGAGGAAGTACGGCCCCACTCTTCCTTAGGAGGAGCTCTTCCTAGGAAGGATTGTCCTTTATTCTGAATTGAATTTAAAAAGTCCTGTTTTTAGTGTTTCTGTGTCCTTTTAAAAAATGAAATGGTATTGGTGATATCACGTAATGTTCTTTTGGTTTTTTTTTTTTTTTTTACTGTGGCGAAATCTATATAAAACTTAGCATTTTAACCATTTGTAAGTGTACAGTTCATAATGTTTATTTTAAAATGTCTTCACTTTGCAAAATAAAGATTAAAAATTGGTCATCCTATATTGTACCCCAAAGTGGTTTTGTGTGTGTGTGGGTGTGAAATTTTACTGGTCTGTGAAATGTAGAATCGCTATGAGCCTCACAAAGCATTTCTCTGTTTAAGTGTTATACAACTCTTATTGGTGGAGGAAAACTCTGAAGCAATTTTTAGAATTTTTAAGATACCCTGTGAGAGTAGAATTACTTATTTTATATTGCTGTTCTGATGCTCTGATAAAATTCTCCTAATTCTAGTATTTTGTGTATATATCCTCTTTTGTGACATCATCAAGACTGTCTCCTTTTCTTCCGCAGTGCCATAATATTTCCCCTTTGTATTTCATGTGTAAACTCACCGCTCATACTATATAACACGTAAGTTTTCTAAGGATATTTTTGGTAATAGAAACATAAATACACATACATAAAATGTGGGTATAGATATAGTTGTTCACTTGGTCAAAGCAGTTTTAATAAATGGTTCTAAAAGATTAATAAAGATTTTGTACACATTGTTTTCTTTTTTTTTCACTCTGAGCCACAGACACCAAAAATCCCACAGGAAGTTGTCTTTGTAAGTGTTGTGGTTTTTTAGTTTCCTATTCAGTTTGCATTAGATGACCAGAAATAGTCTCTGCAATCGAAAGAGATTCTTGGTTAAAGCTTATTGTAATTCTGAAGGAGACTCTCAAATTTGCTTGTATTTCTTCTCATGTAGTTGATCCAGAGGAGCTATAACAACATCCATACATAGACATTAAAGTTGTGGTATAATGTGAACATTTTTTTTTGATGTTCAGTGGATAAACTCTTCATTGTTAAAGGGGCAACTATCTGAAATTAGGCTTTATGTTTTCCACTTCTAATCAAAGCATTTTCTAAGAAATAAACTGTAAGAATGGAGATAGGTTTTAAATTCTTGACAACTAGGTTTTACCTTTATTTTTACAAATGACAAAAACTTTCCCTTCATTCTTTAGAGAATTGGAAATACATTAAAAAAAGTTTTACAGCTTAATTTAGATATAAATACCACTAGAAAAATTTTTAAAGGATACAATTATTGAAATGTTTTTATTAATTTTTAAAGCATAGTATTCTCAAGCTTAAATTTCTTGCTTAATTTCATTTTTTAAAACCATGGCAAAAATAAACTAAAATAAACTAAAACTGTCATCAGATATATTAGATCTTTGACATATCATTATGTAATCTAGCATTTAACTTAGGTACAGTAGGCCTGGTGAAAAGTGACAAAAGAGGAAAGAGAAAAGGTCTCTGCCTTTGTTTTAAACGTTTCCAGGTTTAGGTCTGTTAAAGGCATGGTGTATGGTTCTGGGCAGGTCATGCTGACTGCATGTCTTATTAAATGGGTAGACTAATAAAGATAACGTGGAAGGTTTTCCACAGTCACCTTTGAAAATAAAAAATAATAACGCCACAATAAAAAAATATAAGAAATCTTTCATTACACTTCTGAAGTGAATAACTAACTTTGTCCAAAAACAAAAGTCACATCCAACATGACTTTAAAACAAAAGTGACTAATCATTTCTTTGGGGGTAGGGTGGGGAGAGGGAGAGAAGAGAGAAAGGATTTGATTTGCAGAACGCTTTTAGTTCCATAAACGCGGGAGACCTGGGTTCGATCCCTAGATTGGGAAGATCCCCTGGAGAAGGGAATGGTTACCCACTCCAGTATTCTGGCCCGGAGAATTCCATGGACTGTGTAGTCCACGGAGTCGCAAAGAGTAGAACACGGCTGAACGACGTTCACTTTAGTTCCGTAGCTTCAGGTTGCAAAATGTATGGTATTTTAGTTTGAAATTTTAATTCATTTTTATGTATGATAGGCAGGTATTTCTTGGTTAAGTTAGGTTTTCCCTACAGTTGAATTCTAAAGAGGAAACCATCGTTTCTGCTTTTTTCCATTTCTTATGTACCTCTTGCGGCACTGTACTAGGTTCTTTGGGCTTCCCTGGTGGCTCAGATGGTAAAGCGTCTGCCCGCAATGCGGAGACCCGGGTTCGATTCCTGGGTCAGGAAGATCCCCTGGAGAAGGAAATGGCAACCCACTCCGGTACTCTTGCCTGGAAAATTCCATGGACGGAGGAGCCTGGTAGGTTACAGCCCATGGGGTCGTAAAGAGTCGGACACGACTGAGCGACTTCACTCACTAGGTTCTTTAGGAGGTTACCATTTGAGAGCTTTACGTTTTACAGAGTGCAGAACAACGAGGGCGGGAGAGGTTTCTGAAGTACTCTTTGGTGTTTAGCGAGCCCGTCTGCACTGCGGGTCGGTCCCCTGGACTGTGGACCCAACGTCCTCGCGACTCTGCCCGGCTCGACCCCTTCCCTCGCCATTGAGAAACCCAGCATTTTTGATGCAAAAAATATGCGTTTGGGATCCCTGTCTACATGGGCTGTTGGAAGGTGGTGCTGGATCTCTATCAAGGCCTCGTGTGGGTGGGTCCTCGGGTGCCCATGACCCCGTGACCAGTGTTCGCGGGGCAGTCGGTCCGTCCACTACGACAGCCTGGAAGCATTTCCCAGCGAGGATCAGGCAGGCGGGCAGCGGGGGTCGTGGCCAGGGGCGTCTCTCTCCAAGTCGCAAAGGCTGGGTATGCGGGGGCTCGCTCCTCGGGGGCGCTTTCCGCCGGACCCGTGCTGCGAACAAACAGGAAACTCCGTCTCCAAGTTACTTCGGAAACTGGGCTTTTCCTTCCGCGACAGGGGTCGCATCCGGACAGGAAGCGGACCGGCCGCTCGCCCCGCGCCCTCGTGGCCCCGCCCCTCCTGCTACGGCCCCGCCCCCGCCGATCGCACCGCCCCAGCCCCCACCCCCAGGCCGGGCATGCTCAGTGGGCCGAGCCGGGCCGGGCCGGCAGGTTTGCGTGGCCATCCGCGGTTGCCGGCGCCGGCTCAGCCCGCCGACGCCACGTCCCGTTGCTGCGGCTCGTTCCCGGAAAGTTACGTGCTAAAGCGTCCCCCGAAGAGCCGGCGGGCGGGCTGCGGGCGGCGGAGGCCCCGAGGCGTCCGAGCGGCGAGCCGACGTGCCCGTGGCTTGGCTGCGGGCGTAGCGCTCGGAAGGAGGCGCCGGCCGGGCGCACCCCGCGGGGAGCCCCGGGCGGGGCGGGCGCGGCGCGGACTTTTGTCCGAGTTGAGTCCCCTCCCTGTGGGCTGGGCCTCTCCGGCGCCCCAGCCCCCGCCCCGCTCGCTCCCGGGAGATGTTTATCTGGGCCGCGGCGTGAGGAGCCGGCGGCTGGCGGCGCGGAGTCTCGGGTCCGAGGATCGTTGCGCGGCGCGGGAGAGACAAGATGTCCGCCAGGGCCGCGGCCGCCAAGGTGAGCGCCGCGGGGAGAGTCCGCTGGGGGCCCTTCTTCCTCTGCTCGCGGGCTGCCGGGCTGGCCGTGGAGGGGGCGGGTGGCGGGGCCGGGGCCGGCCGGGTCTCGGGCAGGTGCACTTCGGCGGCGTCACTCCCTGGTCCCGGCTCCAGCCTGGGCCCGAGGCGGGAGGGAGCCGGGCGGACGGGGACGCGCAACAGGTCCCGCCGGGAAGCCGGGCGCGGGGCGCGGCGGGCGGGCCGGGGCCACCCCGGCGGCTGCAGTCTTTGCGGGAGTGGCTGGTCCCTGGCGAAACCGTGTGGTTTCGGTCTGATGTCACTGTCGCTGGTATGCGCGCGCCCGCGACGAGGCTTTGGGACGGCACTCAGCCCCTGTGGAGTAGGTTGGATCTTTTCGCTGTTTTATTTATTTAAGGTGACATTGGAAAAACTAACTTCCTAACACTTTTTAAGAGTTTAATTCGAGGTACACTTTTAAAAGTACCGCACAATGCCCTTGAAAATGGACAGTGAACTTTTAAAAATAAAAGTTGGCAAAGACCTGTGGGTTCGTTAAAAAAGTAACGTTTTCCTATCAGTTTTTTCATATGCTTTGAAGTACTGTGCCATTTTCTCAGTGCTTTGAAGCTAGTTTGTATGTTACATGAAAAAGCTGAAGTTTCTAAAAATCAGTTAATATTCTTTTCTCCTTTTGTACAGCTTAATCTTTTTTCACCGTAAACGGTTGCGGGAATACAGAAATATGAAGAGTAAAAATCTCGCTTAAAAATCAATTTATTACTTTAAGTAGTATCAGGTGCTTAAGCAGGTGCTGGCTTCATGTTTTTGTTTTGTTTTTTTCTTTTCTGTTTGAGATGTTTATTCGTAACATCTCGGACCAGGCATAATTAGGCCCTAAAGTTTCTTAACTCAAGACTGTTTTTTGGCTGGCAGTTAGCGGTTACGTTTAGCAGTGAATAAATTCTTGTAAGGAATTTAGTGTGCCCTCTTTAAGAAAACTTTTATGTGTACCTTTTTGCTCTACATTGATAAAGACCAATCTAAAGGTAAAACTCGATCTAAAGATTTAGAATAAACGGCAAATTTTCGCATGATTTTAAAATAGCCTTACTTTCCTGGGACTTGCTTTCCGGGGAGGAGAGGCTTTGTTTCCATATTATAGAGAATGCCACTGTGTTCCTCTAGTGTGCTCTCTGGCACTTGATATCCAAAAAGGATATTTCACGTACGTGGGGAAATAAGTTTTCAGTGGATTGCCATAGTAAAACGATGCTTTAGAAGGAGTCATACTTTTCCTCATGAATTATGGTGTTGAGATTTTATGGCATATTAACAAGTATCAGTAGTTAAACATTACATTTTAGGGACGTTTGCATTCTTAAAATATTTGAGTAGAATGTCAGTTGAAAGCTTATTTTTCTAAAATGCTGTGTTTTGGGACCACCGTTAAATCTTATATAGAGAAAGGCTGTAAAAGATGGGGGAAATGAAATAATACTCAACCAACCCAGTCACATTTAATTTTCTAAGATGATTAAAATGCTTATAAGAACCAGGCTGTGAATGTACTCAATACTTTACATGTGATATTTTTGTTTCCCCCACTTCTGTTTAAAAAAAAAAAAAAGACATTAATTTGCAGCTTTTCTGGCTTTTAGCATAGTTTGTAGAACTCTGTTCTAAGTCAGTATCTTTGATTCTGTATTCTTTGTAATGACTGAATATTTTTCCATTCCATGATTAGGCTACAGATGATTACTGATACACATTTAAGTTGCTTCCAGGATTTTGTAATAAATAGCCTTTATTTTTCTGCATGTGTGTGGTATTACTGTGTCATGTTGTTAAAAATGGAATTTCTGGATCAAAGGGTATGTATGTGCATTTAAAATTCTGATATATGCCACTAAATCTTTCTCCAAAAAGGTTGTGAGTGAAGTGAAGTCACTCAGTCGTGTCCGACTCTTTGGGACCCCATGAACTGTAGCCCACCAGGCTTCTCTGTCCATGGGATTCTCCAGGCAAGAATACTGGAGTGGGTTGCCATTTCCTAGGAATAAATACAGCGATTGTTGGTAACTTAACTTTAAAGGACATAAAACTTCAGTAAGTGAAATGAGAAAATATAATCTCTGAATGGGGAGGATATCGTAGAAAATATCACATTTCCTAGAGTTGGCGTATAAATGTTAATACAATTCCAAATAAAATTCCAGCGTGGTATTCTAGAAAACTTAATGTGTCTATGAGAAGGTTTATCTGATAAAATAAATGGATAATTGTGAAAGTTCAGAAGAAGCAGCCCTATTAGAAAATCTGATGTGTTATAAATTCAGAGTAATTTGAAGCAGTGTTTTAGTTCAGGAATAGACATTGGCATTGCAGAGTCCAGAAACATCTGTGTGTTTACGAGTTTTTAGTGATTATGGTCATCAGCATTTAATGTGTGTTAGCTATTGTTCTAAGTGCTTAACGTGAATTAACTTTTAATTCTTATAGTATCCCTATGAAATGAACACTACTGTTATCCCCAGTTTATGGATGCAGAAATTGAAACAGATAAGGTAACTTACCCAAATTCACCTAGCCTACAGGAGAGGAAATTGAGACTGATAAAAATAACAGGGTAGATTTCTGGAGAAAGGATGTCAGTATACGGTGCTGGGACTGTTGACTATCCTTTGAAAATATATATGTTGTTTCTGCCCTTAGGCCATCCCCCTCCAAAAAAATCCATTTGAAATGTTTGAAAAACATGCAGAGACGATAAATCATAAAATACTAGAAGACAGTGTAGGAGGCTTAAAAAAAGTCCTCAGTGGAAAGGGCTTCTGTGTGTATATTAACTTATGTAATAAAGGAAAAGTTTTAATCTGTGATATATATATATCTGAATTTGCAAACGGAATCACTAGTGTACCTGATGCAATGATTCAAAAATTGAAACCAGGAATTTGAGGATAGTTCTGTCTCACCAAGAAATTGTTTAATTATGTGAGAAAATGACAGGAATAGTTAGAAACATTCCCATTGGTTGAATCAGAGAGTCTGAAGGAAGTTCAGCAGCTTGTGGAGTCAAGCTGTTCACTCCAGAGGAAACAATAAAATGTAGCATTGTTCTGTTACAGATTTCGCTGCTTCAAAGTTTCCATTTTGTCTCAAACAATTTTTTTCCCAGATTATTTCTAAAATTTTAGTGTACTTTAGTATGGAAATTATTTAAGGCACTTAGTAGGAATTGATTTATTGTATCCTTAATAGCTGATCATTTGAAAGTTAAAAACTGTAGAATATAGCTAAATGAACAAAAATAATTACAAAATTAGTCCTTGTAGATGGGAATTGTCTTGCGTGGCTATTATGACATAGTTTTAGTTTTGATACTTTGTGATTGGTGTGTATTTGCTTCGGGGAAGCCCTCTTGCTACTTTAAAGGTAAACTGAAAAATCAAGGTGCTTTATGAAAATTCACTTGATTGTGTCTTTCAGTGTTTATTGAGCTTCACTGTGGTAATATTTTTCTGTACCTATCAAGTTTGTGTAATACTTTTAAAAAATTTTCTTTATTTTTAATTGAAAGATAATTGCTTTACAAGATTTTGTTGTTTTTTATCAAAATCAACATGAATTGGCCATAGGTATACATACGTCCTGTTTTTAACTAGAAATATTTTTATAGTATTTAAGGGAAAGATGTTTAATTTTTTATGTTAGTGTGTTGGACATTGTAGACGCTTATGGTTAGAATTGTCCTTTATATCCTTGGTTGATAATCCCTGACCACATTTACAGCTCTCCAGTTCATTTTAGGACAGTTCCATTAGATAGGTGCTTTTCAGATTGCACAGTTCTGCCCCCCCCCCCCAATTGTTCAGTAGCAGAAATTGCTCTGTGCTATTAGGAAAGACCCTTTTTTCTTTTCTTTCCTTTTTGAGAATGGTGATGATTTCATTTTAGGGACTTGAAAACTTTTATTTTGTATTTAAGAAAGACCGATGCTGTGTTTCAGTGACTGTCAGTGAGTGACAGAGGTCAGCCATCCACACCTACAAGTCTTGCCGTTAAGTCCCATCTGCAGTTCTCGAAGCTGTAGGCTAGTAGATGGAGTCCCGTTTCCTGTTTGGTTTGAAGGAGAAAGATTACAGTAGTTTCACTTCTTTTCTTTTTTTCAATCCTGTTAACAATGTACTGGCTCTGACTTTTACTTATTCTTTAATCTTTTTTCTATTAGAGACCAAATGTAAACTCAGTGTCGTTCTCAGAATAGAACTGAGTATAAACAAGACAGACTACGCTGCTAAGGAAAATGTCATTAAAAATAATAATTTTGGTGAAAAATTTGGAAATGTAATCCTGTTTATTGATGTAGCTCTGACATGATAAAAATTGAATCCAATGAAAGACTAGGAGTCTGACTGTAAATCTTAAGTGTGGTGCCACTGGTCCCTGGCTGCCTGGCCACCGCGCACTGCAGGCCCTGTGCAGTCACCCACTCAACGTCCAACACTTAGCAGCCTCCTGGGGCTGGAGACTAGCTCTGGGACAAGCAGAGTTCTTTTTTATTAGTAGAGTTTTTGATCAAATGTTAAGATTAAAAGATAGTTTCTAGAATGATTCTGAAACATTTGACTTGAACTTGCTTTGCATCTCTGAATTTTCGAAGGGAATCTTGAAAAATCTCTTTAGCTTAAATTTTAAATCTTGTAGAAAGAGACATTAGAACAGTTCACCAAGTTTTGAATCTAAGTTGGACCTGTTTCAGTACAGTGTTTCTAATACAAGTCAGCAATAAAAACAGGCCTTTTGCTTTTGGTGACCTAGAGTACTTCCTAATTTATTTATTGCAGACAAGAGTGGGTTCAAGTTGCTCCTTGATGGGCTAGCCAGGTGCTTGATTTCCATGCCTTCTTAAACAGATCCATAGTAATAAGACATGTGTGGTGACTACAAGGGTAGGGAATTGCATTTTATATCCTAGAAGTGGATGAAGATAGTGACTCAAAGCACTGTTTTAACATGATAAAATCAATATTGCCAAAATTTGTACCATAAATTACCATTTGAGATTTATTGTGTTAAATACTCAGTCTCAGAAAGCCCTTAACTTTGGGATGTATCAGAAGACAGGTTTTTATTTGTGTGTAGGTGCATTTTGGTATATGTTAGAACACCCTAACTCACTCATGCTGGTAGCATGCTGGGAAATGAGTTGATTGATGAGTGGTCTCAGTCATTCTAGTTTATCGTGCCCAGAGGGAGCTGAAGACTGGAATGAATATTACTTGGATACTAAATAGGAACATAAAATTAGCATATATCTGGTTTAATTTAAATTTTTTAAAAAATTTACCTGAAATATATTTTGTTTTTTAAAATAGTGTACATCCTAAAGAGTGAAAGTTCATTTTATTTCTTGGCTGTTTTAGGAATTTTCACTCTTTTCAAATTGTCATTAGTAATCTTTTGGATTTGTGCACAGTTTTGATAAGTGAATTAAACTTAATTTATGATTGTTCTCTCAATTCAGTTCAGTCGCTCAGTTGTGTCCGACTCTTTGCAACCCCATGAACCGCAGCACGCCAGGCCTCCCTGTCCATCACCAACTCCCGGAGTCCACCCAAACCCATGTCCATTGAGTCAGTGATGCCATCCAACCATGTCATCCTCTGTCGTCCCCTTCTCCTCCTGCCCTCAATCTTTCCCAGCATTAGGGTCTTTTCAAATGAGTCAGTGCTTTGTATCAGGTGGCCAAAGTATTAGAGCTTCAGCTTCAGCATCAGTCCTTCCAATGAACACCCAGGACTGATCTCCTTTAGGATGGACTGGTTGGATCTCCTTGCAGTCCAAGGGACTCTAAAGAGTCTTCTCCAATTCAGTACATAATGCTAAAATTTAGGAGGCCCTCAGTAATGACATTCTTTTTTGTTAGTTCAGTGAGCATTAGTTGAGCACAGTTTGTTTTGGATCCCTGTCCTCTAAAGGCTTATAATTTATAGTTGGTCTATATTGTCATAATCAGTTGTGAAATATGTCATTTTTAAGATCAAAAGAATTTTGCATTTTTCCTCTAAACTCACTTGAGGTCATCTTATTGATACAATAGCATAGCTCTCTGGTGTGCTTTTTTGGTTGGGGAAAGATCATGGAATCCTGTTTAGAGCCTGGACTTGGTGTAACACATGAGCTGCTGCATTTTCTTTTGTTAATTAAGAAAAATTTCAGTTGACTCTAGATACATTCGTGTATGTATTGTATGCATGCATTTGGTGAAAGTCTGAATAGGACAAAAAGGTTAATAATTACAAAGCAATTTATTTATATGTTGAATATATTGAAATGGAAAATGGACAGTAAGCTGGCTGTCACTGTTATGTTTAGGGTCTAGTCAGCTCTGAAATACTAAGAGTTTGGAGCTTTGAAACTGTTTTCTACATTCAGCGGGTATTCTCTGCTAGCCTAGTGTGTACCGGGCACGGTTGTAGGTGGTAGAAGTAGAGCAGTGAACACATCACTGTGCTGTACTTACGGGCCGTTTTAATGCTGTAAATGATGGTGGGACTGGCACCCCAGCAGGCCATTTCTGTCATAACCTGCTTTCTCCAGAGATCACAAGAATCTTCCATAGTACTTATTTTCTAGTTTTCCTTTATAATTTTACCACTTACATATTCTGTAAACACTGTGGTTTTGCCTGTGAACTTCATACAAACAGAATCTTCCGGTGTGGGTTCTATTGTGTATGGCTTCTCTTGCTCAGCGTGGTGTCTGTTAGTTGATGGGTGTTGAGGGTGACTAGTTCATTAGCTTTCATTGTAGTTGTGGATAAAATTCATAGTGTTCCTTTTTAGGGAGGACTTACTGCCAGATCGGCTTCTGGAAAAAGTAGTTTGAATTAGACTTCTGTGGGGTTTTGGAGAAAAACGTGTACTTTACTGAAGGGCAAGAATTAGATAAGTATATTGGCTAGGCATTGGGACACAAAAAGTATGTGAAAAATAAGCTGCTTTTGGTGTTCATAGGATGTTACTTTGAAAAGTCAGTTTTAATTTTGAGGGCATTTTATGACTGAGGTCTTAAAATCCATTATCTTAAAGTGTATTTTCATAAGTATCCATTCACCTGACACCGATGAAACCAGTAAAAGCCCTGATGGGGAGAAATATGTACTTTGGCAAAAACAAGTAAACACAAGTGTACTTTTCAAAGTATAATCGTAGGAAGTCTTTCCCAGTGGTGTCATGTAAAGGAACTTTGGAAGATTTATATGTTGTTTTTCTTTTTTAAATAGTGATACATGTAGGGATATTTAATTAAATGTATATCAACCCATATTTTGATACTGTATTTCCTATATAGTCAGAAGACAGTGGCCATGGAAAGCAGATTTACATTCTAGGCATAAATATGAGAACTGTGTATTAATAATAAATAAAAGCCTCCTAATACTGAGTGCTGTTTCCATGAGAATACTAAGCTAGCTGTTTTATGTGCATTGTCTCATCTTAGCAATTGTTGTAGGCGCTCCTAGGACCTCTGTTTTATAGGTGAGGAATCTGAGGTTAAATTTACTGCTCTGGCTAGCGGCATACTTGATTCTAGGCTTTGTAATTCACACGTGCACGTGCTTTTACGTTCCTGTGTTGTAAGGAGTGTCAGGGAGAGGAGGAGGGAATGGTGTTAGGTGCATCATGACGCACAGGAGTCGGACCAGAGGGTGGAAGAGAGGGAGCAGTGCGGCCAGACAGCAGGAGCTGCTCTGAAGGAAGGGTGTTTGCGCAACCCCAGCGGATTGTTGCTGGCCTGGAGGAAGGCAGGCCCAAATTGTCTGGTTTTTCAGGACAGGTCGGAATCCCAGATTTTATGTAAGTTACTTTGACTTACATGTTGCTAGCTGACTTCATTTTTTTTTAATGTACTTTTTTATTGTGAAACTTAATATCTATGTAAAAGTACAGAAAGCATGTGTACATTAGTGAATTACCACAAAGTGAATGCCCATGTAAACACCACCCAGGTTAGGGCATACAACATTGTGGGCTCCTCACTTGCTCCCTCACCCCTACCTGACAGCATCCCTACCTGGCAGCATTATCCTGCCAACAGAGCTGCTGTCCTACCCTAAGACCCCTGTGTTAGGCTCTTCCTGCCAACTCCATTCTTTCCCCAAGACAGGCACTGTTCTAAATTTGTTTTAAAGATTCGTGTGTTGTGACATTATGAATTCATTCATCTTCATATCTGTTTAGTATTCTATTGTGTGACTGTACTACAGTTTATTTTACTGTTGATGGACATTTGGGGTATTTACTAATTTGGACTACTAAGAATAATGCTCCCGTGAACACTTGGGGTAACTCTCTTGGTGAACATGTGCACATATTTCTCTAAGATGTAGTTAAGGATGGAATTGCTCCTGGATTGTTTAGTGTGTCTTCAATTTTAGTAGACAGTGTCTTCTCTAGAAAGATTATACTGGTTTATACTCATCATCATCAGTGAATGAGACTTTTTATTGCTCTGCATTTTCACAAAGACTTGGTGTTATCAGACACTAATTTTAGCCCTTCTGGTTGGTCTCTAGTAAATCTCACTGAAGTTTTTTATTTTTTTGACTAGATGAAGTTGAGCAACTTTTCATGTTAATGCCCTGTTTGAGTCTTTTGCCTATTTTTCTTTGGAATTATCTTCTTACTGACTTGCTTCGTTTTTTATCTTTGGATAAAAGCTAGTTGGTTATGTGTTGTAGGTGTATTTTCCAATGTGGTGGTTCTCTTGATGGTCTTTTGATGAAGCTCTTAATTTGCATGTGGTCTGAGTGTCGTGGCACAGAGGGAGACCAGCTGGGGACCAGAGAGTCCCAAAGAGGGATCTGTCACCAGACCACACCTGTGCAGACAGAGGTCAGGCAGGGTAAGAACTGAGAAGGTCGTCACTGAATAACCTTGTGTGTGTGTCCCTGTATCCTGAGTTCAGGCTCTGGAGTCTGCATCTGGAGCCACCAGTCAACACTGTTCCCCTCTCACAGGGGAGGGTGTGGTCCCAGCACCCGCACTCAGGGCGCTGGTACACGCCACTCTGCCTGAAACAGGGGCACTGCCGTGTTAGCTGGCATGCTCAGTGAAGCCCATCTTAATAACAGGGAAGAGGAGTATGGGAATTATGATATTTCTGTGTGTGTACACTCACACAAACATCTACTTACTCTGTATATTCGTGTGTGTATGTACTTGTTTATTTAATACAGGATGGAGGTTGGTTGAGCCCCAGACCAGTAAGATGTGCTGCGGTTCCAGAGGAAATTCCTGAGTTGCTTTTGAAAATGTTTTTACAGTAACGCTGAGGAAGAGATGCAGTCTTTATTCTGATGAATTAGGGATTAGAGATGAAAGACTATCCCCACTTCAGTGCACCCAGTCCAGTTGGGCGACCTGTTCAGTATGGTGAATCACCAATTAGGAAATTCCTTTTCACCTGAGCACCTCGTATCTCTCCACTTGTTCCATCTGTATTGTCTACCGTTCACATCCTGCTCCTCTAGCGCACAGAGACACATGTGAACACATGTTGGGCTTCCCAGATGGCGCTAGTGGTAAAGAACCCGTCTGCCAAAGCAGGAAACCTCAGAGATGCAGGTTTGATCCCTGGTTCAGGAAGATCCCCTGGAGGAGGGCATGGCAACCCACTTTAATGTTCTTATCTGGAGAATCCCTATGGACAGAGAAGCCTGGTGGGCTACAGTCCATAGGGTCACTTAGCATGCACGCACATATAATATATATCACACCTCGTCTCCCTTTGTTGTTCTTGTTCACTTGCTAGGTCATATCCAACTCCCTGCAATCCCATGGACTACAGTACTCCAGACTTCCCTGTCCTTCACTATCTCCCAGAATTTGCTCAGATTTATGTCCATTGAGTAGGTGCCGCCATCCAACCACCTCATTCTCTGTCACCTCTTCTCCTTTTGCCCTCAGTCTTTCCCAGCGTCAGGGTCTTTTCCATTGAGTCTTTTTAAAATGGCCCCAGTACATGTGCTCCTCCTAAAACTCCTCTGCATCTTAATTGCCTTTACAAGTAAAGACCAAATTTCACAATAAAATCAATAAATTCTTACAGGGTTATTTGGTCCCTGCCTACTCCTTTAGCCTCACCATGCATCTCCCCCACCCTGCCACCCTGGGCTCCGTTCTCAACCTGCGCTGTCCTTTTGAGCAGGTACTGAACTTCCTGTCTTTAGTTCCTCTCATGGCTCTCATTCTTTCCTTTAGAATATTTAAGCTTGTGATAATAGGTTGAGTTGTGACATTTCTTAATCATTCGATTCTCCCATTAGACTTTAAGCTCCATGAGAGCAAAGGTCACCTTGATGTGTCACATTATCACCGAGCTTAACACAGTGTTGAGCATATAATAAATGTAGATATTGTGAAAGTATAATGTGGAAAGTGCTTTCTTACCCTAGGGCTATTGCACATACTGTTTTCTCCACCTGGAAGAAACGAGGGACTCTCTGTCCCTTGTTCACCCAGGATTTGTGCCAATTCTTTCTTTAAAGAACTGATTATCAGCTTATTAAATAAGCCCATTTCAGCATCTGCAGTGGTGACTTCAGCCCTGACTCCTGGCCCGGTCCTGGTGGAGGTAGTCTACTTAATTATGTCTCAGAAGGACCTGCTGGTCTGAGAGTCTCTGCGGAGCCTCTTCTGAAAGCCACCCCACATCTTAGGACCTTCCCCACCAGGTTTCCTTGTAGCTATGCTCTGGGTCTTGGTATGCACCCAAACCAGTCCTTCCAGTTTGAGCTGCTTTTCCTTTGTGTGTCTGGTCAGGTCAGTGTTGAGGCTGCTGAAGATGACTGTGATTCGATGAACTGCCACTTCTGGTCTGGCAGGTTATTCCTGCATTTTAAAAAGCCGAGGTCAAAGCTAGACTTCCAGACCACCTTGTTCCTCTGGGTATAGCCTTGGCTGGGAGTGGCTGTTTCTCTGCTGGAGTGGCCAGATCTCTGCGGCCTCTGTGACCATTTTCCTCGTAGAGCCCTGGCCCAGCTCTTCTCCATGAGAGCCTTGCTCTGAGCCCAGAAAACACCCTGTGCTCTCCCTATCCTGTCCTGCACAACAGCGTGTTACCACCTTGTCTGGTGCCTATTTGATTAGAATCTGATGCCGCTTCTAGACCAGGGGCACCGTTTTCTCTGGTGCTTGTTACTGCTCATAGACCAGGTTACATTTAGCCGAGAAACTTGCAGAAGTTGCTGTGCGTCTCCAGGATGTGTGCACTTGTCCTTACAAAAAGAGGAGACAGCTGCTGGAGGAGCCAGCCCGCTGAAGCGTGGCTTACCTGCTTGGCATCTTATCGCAGGATTCTTGGTCAGGCCTTTCCTAGATTCAGTAATTAACTTCTAGTCCCCTCAATTACCCCCCACCCCACCCTCACCCCCATTTTTTTTAAGTGGAAAAATTTCAAGACCATACAAAAGTAAATGAGTATAATGAATCCCCACACTAGCATCAAGGCCTGGTTGTCAGTTATGGCCGTCTTGTTCCATCTATACTTCTCTACCCATTGTATTGTCTCCCCCATTATTTCAAAGCAAATGCCAGACTTGTCTTTTCATCTGCTAATATTTAAATGTGTTCACTTGCTAAGTCCTGTCTGACTCTTTGCAACCCCATCAACTGCAGCACACCAGGCTTCCCTGTCCTTCACTATCTCCTGGAGTTTGCTCAAACTCCTGTCCATTGAATTGATGATGGCATCCAACCATCTCATCCTCTGTTGTCCCCTTCTGCTGCCCTCAGTCTTTCCCAGCATCAGGGTCTTTTCCAGTGAGTCATCTCTTCGCATCAGGTGGCCAAAGCAAAGTATGTATCTCTAAAAGATAACATTTTCTATTTAAAGGTAGTTTTTAAAAAAATATTTATTGTTTCTGACTGCACTGGGTCTTCATTGCTGTGTGCACAGGCTTTCTCTTGTGGCAGTGGGCAGGCTACTCTAGTTGCAGTGTGTGGACTTCTCATTGTGGTAGCTTCTCATCACAGAGCACAGGCTCTAGGGCAAGTGGACTTTATTAGTTGTAGCACTAAGGCTCAGTAGTTGTAATGTATGGGCTTAGTTGCCCTGAGGCATGTGGGATATTCCTAGACCAAGGACTGTGTCCCCCACATTGACAGGGGAATTCCTATGCACTGTAATACCAGCGAAGTCCAAGAACTCTTTTTTAAAAAAAAGTTATATTGTTACCACACTTTAAAAATAATTTCTAAATGAAAAAAATCCACCATTTAGTCAGTGTGCAGTTTTTTTGTCTGAAGTATCAACTTCCTCTTGAAACATATTTAAAAAAAAATTCCGCATCCAAGTAAACACCTCCCATTGTGGTTGGTGTGTCTGCTGTCTCTAAGCTCCCCCCATCTGGCTCTGTTCTGCCCGCCTGTGGTGCAGTCTTACTGGTGAGGAGCAGAATTGTTTGTCCTGTAGGATTTCTGGGTCTGCGTTTTCCCTGTGGTAGTTACCATCAATTCTTCTGGCACTCAGTCTTCTTTGTGGTCCAGCTCTCACAGCAGTACATAATTACTGGAAAAATCATAGCTTTGACTATACAGACTATACCTTTGTCAGCAAAGTGATGTTTCTGCTTCTTAATACCCTGTCTAGGTTTGTCATAGCTTTTCTTTCAAGGAACTAGCGTCTTTTAATTTCATGGCTGCAGTCACCATCCACAGTGATTTGGGATCCCAGGAGAATAAAATCTGTCACTACTTCTACTTTTTTCCCTTCTGTTTGCCTGGATGCCATGATCTTAGTTTTTTGAAGTTGAGTTTTTAAGCCAGCTTTTTTCACTCTCCTCTTTCACCCTCATCAAGAGGCTCTTCAGTTCCTCTACTTTTTCTATCATTAGAATGGTATCATCTACATATCTGAGGCTGTTGATATTTCTTCAGCGACATTGATTTCAGCTTGTGATTCTTGGTATTGTTTTAATTTGCATTTCTCTAATTATGACTGAGTTTGAATATCTTTTCAAATCTTAATACCCTTTTTGTGAAATATCTTTTTCCCAACTTTTAATTGAATTTTTTTCCTTCTCCGTGCAGTTTTGGATTTATCTTGGTGTTATTTTAATTTGCATTTCTCTAATTATGTCTGAGTCCAAACATCATTTCAAACCGTAATATCCTTTTGTGAAATATCTTTTCCCCATTTTTAATTGAATTTTTGTTCTTCTCCCTGCAGTTTTGGATTTCTTTATATATTAGATATACTGGCTCATACTGGCTCTCACACTTGAGATACTGACTCTCACACTTCTGAGTGTGAGAGCCAATGGCTCTCATACATAGAGAAATCCAAAACTGCAGGGAGAACAAAAGTTCAGTTAAAAAATGGGAAAAAGATATTTCACAAAAAGGATATTAAGGTTTGAAACAATGTTCAGACTCAGTCATAAATAAATGAAAATATTCATGTTTCTATTTTGGTCAGGCATACTTTTAAAATCTTTTGTGTATTTAAATTTATTTTATATCCCTTACGTATTGAGTTATTCTTAGAAAGCCTTTGCCTACACCATCATTAAAGAGGAATCCACTCAAGTTTTCTTCTACTATGTCTTTCATTTCACTTTTTACATTTAGATCTCTAAATTCATTGGAAGGTTATTCTTGTGCTTGGTGAGATATAAATCTAATATATGTTTTTTCCAAGTGACAGCCTGAATGTTCTAGCAGCGTTTATTAAAAAGTGCATTTCTATCTCAGTGACTTGAGACATTACTTTTCTCACACACTGATTTTCCATTTATTGGAAGGTAGGGCTTCCTAGGTGGCAGATGGTAAAACATCCGCCTGCAATGCAGGAGACCTGGGTTCAATCCCTGAGGCAGGACGATCCTCTGGAGAAGGAAATGGCAACCCACTCCAGTACTTTTGCCTGGAAAATTCCATGGACGGAGGAGCCTGGTAGGCTACAGTCCACGGGGTTGCAAAGAGTTGAACACGACTGAGTGACTTCACTTTCTGTTTTAAGAATTTTTCCATTATTCCGTGGTCTATTTACTCATGCCTCAGTGTCACACCATTAATTGTGGATGCGCCTTATGGTGAGTCTTCAGAGGCCATAACTTGATAGTTTCCCCCAGGACCTTTTCTTCTGCAGTGTTTGTTTTTTTTTTTAAACCTGTTATTAAACTTAAATGGAAATATGTACTTATGTGTGGCTTCTTCTGTTCAGTATGGAGCAGCGTTCATCCATATTTACTTATGTGTATTAATCGCTCAGTTGTGTGTGACTCTTGGAACCCCATGTACTGTAGCCTGCCAGGTTCCTCTGTCCATGGGATTCTCCAGGCAAGAAGACTGGCATGGGTAGCCATGTCCTTCTCCAGGGGATCTTCCTGGCCCAGGGATAGAACCTGGGTCTCTTGCATTGCAGGCAGATTCTTTACCATCCGAGCCACCAGGGATTCCGTAGGTTGAGTTTATTCATTTCATGGCTGTAATATTCCATTGACTGAATGTTGCATCATTGGTGGGCATCTAGATTATTGTAGATTGTTTCTGGTTTTTGACTGTTAAGAATAGTGCTTTTGTGAACATTCTTATACATAAATTCTTGTGCATATATGGACACGTTTCTGTTGATTGGTCATCCAATGTGCTTAGTTTTGCCAGTGTCGCAAAGCCGTGATACCAGTTTGCACTCCCACCAGTGCCGAGTTCTGATTAGAGTGTTCATTACTGTTTTTCTGTTCTTTTTAAGCTTCTTGTATGGTTGTATAGTAGCTTTTAGTTGTGTTTTCAATTTGTATTACCCTGTTGAGTAAGGAAGTAGAGCACTTTTTTCACATGCTTACTGACCATTTTGATGTCCTCTTGTTTGAAGTGCTCCCCTCAAGACCACAGTCCATCTTCTCTGTTAGGTGCTCTGTCTTTGTTGATAGGAATTCTTTTGTGTTTTCTGGATATGAATTACACACACACACACACACACACACACACACATATACACACATATATGTATATATATATGTTAGATATTTGCAGATTATTTTTCTACATTTTAAAAAAAATTGCTTATTAAGCTCTTACATTTGAAACAAGTTTAGCGAAGCAGGAAAAAAAAGGCACTATGCCTTTAAGAGCCCCAACTGGCTACAGCTAAAAAGTGATATAGATTTGCCCTGGGAATAGGAGCATAAGGTTATGAAAAGATTGTAAGCAGTGGATGAAGCGTTTACTGGCATGAAAGTCCAGTTCGATGATTGAGCTTCTTGATGGCAGGATGTTTCTGATAGGGGACCACTGACACAGAAGAAAAGGCCTGGAGGCTCCACAAGCTGGAAAGTCTGAGGTAAAATGAAACTTTTGCAGATTACTTTAAAAGCCCAGTTTTATGTGAAAACAAATATGCTGCTTCTCTGGTGTGTGTGGAAGAAGTCTTAAGCTTTGATACCCAGTGACTGTCATTCTAACTGGTGCATTTACTTCCTTCTCACTGAACCTGATCTGTTGCTGCTCCTACCTTAATTTTAGTGAGCTGTCTGGCCCAGGGGATTGAGCCTGCGTGAGGCTAAGCAGCTGAGATGCAGCTTGTGACCTTACCTCAGACATTCTGTGATTTGTTTAGTTTTAGGATTGAGGTGAAGTAAGGAGGCTGATTTTAAAGGTGTGACCTTTTAAAGAAATGTGTAGTGTACACATTTGTACAGATTTGCTGTTTTTTCATTAAGTGCTTTGTTAAGAAAAGTAGCATGGTTTTTCGTATATTTTATTATTTAGAAATTGAAAAGATTTTCTGAAACCTTTTGAGTTTTTTTTTTTTTTTTTGAAAATCAAATAGTGGTTTAGTGAGAAGGAAAAATGTAAGAAACTCCACAAAACAGGTATATTAATTACCCATTCAGGTTCCTTCAGTGAGTTGATTATTTTCTTTATTTTAGCATCTAAAGAAAGAATGGTTTTGATTTTGTTAGGAATTTGACAAATTTGCCTATATATGATAGCTCAGAATGTGACTTCTTAGATGTTCTGCTCAAAGCAGATGTAATCAAGATGACATTTTTTGGTACCAGCAATCTTGAGCTCCTTAACTCTTGTCATTATCATTCCTCTTTCCTCTTTTTTTTTTTTTGCTCTGTGAATATTTGCTTTTAATTTAACTATCGTTCTCTTGCCTGGAAAATCCCATGGACGGAGGAACCTGGTAGGCTGCAGTCCATGGGGTCGCTAAGAGTCGGACATGACTGAGCGAATTCACTTTCATTTTTCACTTTCATGCATCGGAGAAGGAAATGGCAACCCACTCCAGTGTTCTTACCTGGAGAATGCCAGGGACAGGGAAGCCTGGTGGGCTGCTGTCTGTGGGGTCGCACAGAGTCAGACAGGACTGAAGTGACTTAGCAGCAGCAGCAGCATAGTGATTTATAATGTCATGTTTCAAGTGTTTAGCTGCAGATTCTTTTACATTATAGGTTACTATCAGCTACTGCTGATCCTGCTATTGCAGTTCCCTGTGCTATACAGTAGGTCCCTGTTTATTTTATATATAATGGTATGTATCTTTTAATCCCTGTATATATGCCCAGGAGTGGGGTTGCAGGATCATGTGGTAGCTCTATTTTTAGGGTGATGTATGTTTGTTTGTTTGATTTTTATTAGAGTATAATTGCTTTACAATGTGTTACTTTCTGTTGTCTAGCACAGTGACTCAGCTGGACATACACATATATCCCTTTTTTGGATTTCCTTCCTATTTAAGTTACCACAGAGCATTGAGTAGAGTTCCCTGTGCTGTAATAGGTTCTCATTAGTTATCTACTTTAGTATCAATCTACAAAGTATCAATAGTGTATCTATGTCAGTCCTGATCCTCCAGTTCATCCCACCCCCATCCCCCTTCGGTGTGCATAGGTTTGTTTTCTATATCTTTGTTTCTATTTCTGCTTTACAAGTAAATTCATTTGTACCATTTTCCTAGATTGGGCATATAAGCGATACTATATGATATTTGTTTTTCTCTTAGCTCACTGTATGACAGTCTGGGTTCATGCAAGTATCTCCCTCTCGCAATTATCGTTTGTAGATTTTTTTGATGATGGCTATTCTGACAGGTGTGAGGTGATACCTCATTGTAGTTTTGATTTGCATTTCTCTAATAATTAGTGAGGTTGAGCATCTTTTCATGTGTCTCTTGCCCATCTGTATGTCTTTGGAAAAATGCCTGTTTAGGTCTTCTGTCTGTTTTTTTATTGGGTTTTTTTTCCTTAAATATTGGGTTGCTTAAATTGTTTGTATGTTTTAGAAATTAAGCCCTTGTACATTCTTCCTCAGTTTGTAAGTAGTCTCTGTTTGTTTATGGAAAAACTTTTAAATTTTGAGTTAATGTTATAGAAAAGTTGTAAAAATACTAGAGTTGTATCTTTCATTCCATTCACCCTACATTTCCCATAACTGTAACTGTAGAATGTCTATCAAGGATAAGAAGTTCACATCAATCCAATAATAACTAAATGACAGACCACTTTTGAACTTTGCTAGTTCGTCCTTTTTCTCTTCCAGGATTTCACTTTGCATTTAGTTGTTACTTCTTTTTGGTGTCTTTGAATCTGTAACAGATCCTCATTTTTCCCTCTGTTATGACTTTTTGAAAAGAACTGATTATTTTTTAGACTGCCCTTTAGTTTGGTTTTGCTTCCCTGATAACTCAGTTGGTAAAGAATCCTCCTGCAATATGGGAGACCCTGGTTTGATTCCTAGGTTGGGAAGATCCCCTGGAGAGGGGATAGGCTACCCACTCCAGTATTTTTGGGCTTCCCTAGTGGCTCAGCTGGTAAAGAAGCCCTCTCCAATGTGGGAGACCTGGGTTCGATCCCAGATTGTGAAGAGGCCATGGAGAAGGGAAACAGCTACCCTCTCCAGTATTCTGGCCTGGAGAATTCCTTAGACTGTATAGTCCGTGGGGTCACAAAGAGTTGGACACGACTGAGTGACTTTCACTTTCTTTAGTTCGGTTTCTGTTGTGTTTTCATCACTGGGATGAGATGGTGCATTTTTGGCAAGAATATTATAAAATACTTGATATCATGTTGTACACCATGTCAAGGACTTCATGATGTGATGTATCTTACTGTTGGTAATGTTTATTTTGGTTATGATGATGTTCTCTCCTGGAAAATTATTATATTTCTAATTTATAAATATTTTGGAGGAGAGGATTTGAAGCTGTGCTAATCATGTTAATCCTCAAACACTCACCCACCAGTTTTATCCTCTCTGGGTGGATCTTCATCGGCAGCAATTGGTGGAGTTTTCCTGATGGTAATTCTGTAGCCCCCTTTCCTTCCACATTTGTTAATTGAAATTCCACTCTTAATAAGGAGCTGTCCCTTTTGCATTTCCATATTTGATTACATCATATGGATTCATGGGTTATTTTATGGGTTAAAAATGTATTATTATCATTATTTTGTTGCTCAAGTTATTCCAGATTTGGCTTCTAGAAACTCTTTCCTGCTGATTCCTGTGTTCTCGACAAATTCCCATAACTTTTTGAGCAGTCCTTTCATTTCTCATGCTTCATGATACTCCAGGTTCATCCTGAATTTTCTCTGACCTAACCCTAAAGCCAACCCCTTCTCTGAGAAATTCTAGTTTGTTTTACTAGAGACCAGTATTTAGAAGTTAAGGTCTCTGCTGGCCGTGCTCATTGCTGTTGGGCTTTTCGTGCTGCTAGGCTCTCAGCAGACAGCTGGGAAGTAGGGGTGTGTGTGTGGATCTACAGGACTCTTTCCTTTGTATTTGTCTGCATGTGTGTTTAAACCATGGGTTTATACTGATACCTCAGAGTCCGGTCTCACATCATACAGTTCAGTTTATTCCCCCTCTTTTTCTTACTTATAGCAATGGAAAGCCACCACTCATTATCTTCAGTGCATTTATTCACTCCTAGTGTACACACAAAGCAGTTTACATTTTTTACTCATCCTTCCCTCTAGGACTTGAGTGTGTGAAGGATAATGTACCATAAAACAGGACTGGTGCACAGAGAACACTCAGAAATACCACTTCTCCATCTCTGCGGCCTCTTTTCCTTCCCTTTTTACCTGGAAAAAGTTCGAGAGGTCTTTTATCCATCTTCAGCCACTAGAAAATGTCAACCTAAGAAGTTTTATTGCTGATAACTGGAAAGCACTGATTTTTTGGGAGTGTCTGTAACTATCCTTTCGTGTGCCTATAGTGGTTAATGGTGACTTACTTAGCTGATATTCTTTCACTTGGATCTTAGGACAGCAGCAAATAGGCAGTTTATCTGTAAACTTGCTTAAATTTTGATCAGCCAAAAAAATTCTAGATCCACTTAACGTCTTTGTTCTAGCTCTTAATATTTTTTAATCATATCCATCTCATCAAACATCTGATGTCTCCTAAATTCTCAGCCAAGGAGTATATGCAGCAAAGCATTAGAAAGTTCAGTGGAGCTGAAATAGCAGCGTGTCGGACGCTTCGTTCGGTTACTTTCAGTTGAGGTCGAGAGGTTCAGTTGAGGTTCAATTGCTGCAGTTACTTGGATCCTTATTTTTAGTTCTTAGGCTTCATCAAGTTTTTATCTTGTATTTTTGAGATTTGCTGAATTTCTGATTCTCTTCATTTGACTTCAAATTTATCTTTTTTATTATCTCTTGAACAGGACATCTCTGTTTTGAAAGTTTGCATAATAACCCTTCGGATCAATCCAAATGTATATTTTCCCCACTTTTTAGAACATACAGTAGTCTCTCCTTTTTTACTTCGTTTGTGTAGCAGTGATCACATTTGAAATTAAATGCTTAACTGAAGATCAAAGGGGCTTCCCTGGTGGCTCAGCAGTAAAGAACCTGCATGTAAGGTAGGAGACACGGGTTCCATCCCTGGTATGAGAAGATCCCCTGGAGGAGGGCCTGGCTACCCACTCCAGCATGCTTGCCTGGAGAATTCCAGCATGTTGCCTGGCAGGCTACAGTCCATGGGGTCACAAAGAGTTGGACTCGACTGAACCACAACAAAAAAGGTCAAAGAGGAACGGGGGCATCTGTTTTATTCACTAAAACTTAGGCTCTACTTCATAAGTTTCTGGATCACCTTATCTCAATAGGTGATCTTGCTTTCTATTTTTGTTTTGGATGGAAGGCAAAAAAAAAAAAAAAACAACCCAACACTATAGGGCAGGAGAATTCAGAAACAATTGAGTGCAGCAGCTCTGCTCAGAGAAGAAAAAGCCCAGTAGGAGCCACCAGAGTGTGACTGCTCTGTTTACTGCCTGGTTTTCCTAGTGAGAACCACGTCAGCAAAGAATGCCCAGTGTGCTTTATTTAAGAGATGACCCTGAATAAACTATTTTAAATACATATTTGATATGGAAAGGTCCAACAGTTTAAAAATACATGAAAATTATATTCTTTTATGATATCTTGATTTTTCTATTTTGTCATCTTTTCTGAACAGTTGTTAAGTCTCTCAGCTGTGTCCCACTCTTTGCGACCCCATGGGCTGCAGCACTCCAGGCTTCCCTGTCCTTCACTATCAAGTGACATTTTTGTGTGAGTTCCTTGCTGGCTGTTCCTTCTCAAGTCCCTGGGGTTCTTCCTTTTTCCCCTTAGAGTACTTATATTGCACCGGGTCAGCTTAGTGCTTTGGTAATTGGAGCTTTTCCCTTGGGTTCAGAACTAGTTTGTAGATTACTCCTAGAATCTTATCTACGCCAGATCTCCTGTATCCACCAGCCTACTGCCTCTCTCTCTGCTTCAGTATTCCACAGGCACCGCAACTTAAAGGCGACTAAAAACTGAATTCGTCATCTCTTCTGCTGGCTTCGTCATGCAGCTGTCCCATTCAGAAACCTCTCACCACCATCTTTAGTGCCTCTTCCTTAACTTCCACTTTCTAATTGGTCTCCCTGCCTCAACTCTGTCTTCCACGTCCCAGTGTCAGAATGGGTCCTTAGCATCTTTCCACTGAGCCCTCTGTTGCTAGCCTGACGTTACCGGGCCTTTTACTGCTCCAGCGGCTCTTTACCTGCATGACGGCAGCTCTGTGTGCCGCTGCAGCAGCCTGTGGACATGCTGATTCCTCTCTGGAGCCGTCTTTCCCCACTTTCTTTCCTGGTCATCCTTCAAGCCTAAACTCAAATGTTGCTTTCTTGGGGACTCAAGTCTCCTATCTTCTCAGCAAGCCTTGTCCTCTCCACCTGCTGTGGCACCTCGTATGCACCGTTTATCTAGTGTTCTAAACCTTCTCCTTGAGCCCCTCAGGAAGAGAGGGTTCTATTCTTGACCTCTATAGCACTTAATATCAAAGTCTGGATTGAATAAATGAATGGATTGTTGTAAAATTACAGCCATAAGGATGATAGGTTTTGACTGGCTGTAAGTCTAGTTAATGTTAAGGAGTTAAGATTTTTCCTACATTTGGGGAACACTGACTTTTAATTTAGTTCATCCTGGATTTGGTCTTCTCCCAGATATAGGTCGTCATGATCTGTGGCTCAGATCATGAACTCCTTATTGCAAAATTCAGACTTAAATTGAAGAGAGTAGGGAAAACCACTGGACCATTCAGGTATGACCTAGATCAAATCCCTTATGATTATACAGTGGAAGTGGCAAATACATTCAAGGGATTAGATCTGATAGACAGAGTGCCTAAAGAACTTTGGACAGAGGTTTGTGACATTGTGTAGAAGGCAGTGATCAAAACCATCCCTAAGAAAAAGAAATACAAAAAGGCAAAATGGTTGTCTGAGAAGGCATTACAAATAGCTGAGAAAAAAAGAGACGCGAAAGGCAAAAGAGAAAGGGAAGGATATACCCATCTGAATGCAGAGTTCCATAGAATAGCCAGGAGAGATGAGAAAGCTTTCCTAAGTGAACAATGCAAAGAAATAGAAGAAAACAACAGAATGGGAAAGACTAGAGATCTCTCAAGAAAATTAGAGATACTCAGGGAACATTTCATGCAACGATGGGCACAATAAAGGACAGAGACGGTATGGACCTAACAAAAGCAGAAGTTATTAAGAAGTGGTGGCAAGAATACACAGAAGAACTATACAAAAAAGATCTGAATGACCCAGATAACGTCAGTGGTGTGCTCACTCACCTAGAACCAGACATCCTGGAGTGCAAAGTCAAGTGGGCCTTAAGAAGCCTCACTATGAACAAAGCAAGTGAAGGTGATGAAATTCCAACTGAGCTATTTCAGATCTAAAAGATGATGCTGTTAAAGTGATGCACTCAATGTGCCAGCAAATTTGGAAAACTCAGTAGTCACAACAGTACTGGAAAAGGTCAGTTTTCTTTCCAGTCCCAAAGAAGGGCAATACCAAAGAATGTTAAAACTATCACACAGTTGCGCTCGTTTCACATGCTAGCAAGGTAATGCTGAAAATCTTTCAAGCTTGTCTTCAGTAGTATGTGAACTGAGAACTTCCAGATGTACAAGCTGGGTTTAGAAAAGGCAGAGATGGCTGATTCATGTCAATGTATGGCAAAACCCACTACAATATTGTAAAGTAATTAGCCTCCAACTAATAAAAATAAATGAAAAAAAAATCTGGAAAAGAAAAAGGCAGAGGAATCAAACCGAAGATCAAATTGTCAACATCTGTTGGATCATAGAAAAAGCAAGAGAATTCCAGAAAAACATCTACTTCTGTTTCATTGACTATGCTAAAACCTTTGATTGTGTGGATCACAACAAACTGTGGAAAATTTTGAAAGAGATGGGAATACTAGACCACCTGATCTGCCTCCTGAGAAACTTGTATGCAGGTCAAGAAGCAATAGTTAGAACTGGACATGGAACAAAGAACTGGTTCCAAATTGGGAAAGGAGTATGTCAAGACTGTATATTGTCACCCTGCTTATTTACCTTATAGCAGAGTACATCATGTGAAATATGAGACTGGATGAAGCTCAGGCTGGAATCAAGATTGCCAGGAGAAATATCAATAACCTCAGATATGCAGATGACACCACCCATATGGCAGAAGGCAAAGAGGAACTGAAGAGCCTCTTGATGAAGGTGAAAGAGGGGAGTGAAAAAGCTGGCTTAAAACTCAGCATTCAAAAAACGAAGATCATGGCATCCGGTTCCATCACTTTATGGCAAATAGATGGAAAAACAATGGAAACAGCAACAGACTTCATTTTCTTGGGCTCTGAAGTCACTGCAGATGGTGACTGTGGCTGTGAAACTAAAAGACACTTGCTCCTTGGAAGAAAAGCTTTGATGAACCTAGACAGTGTCTTAAAAAGCAGAGATATTACTTTACCAACAAAGGTCTATATAGTCAAAGATACGGTTTTTCCAGTAGTCACGTATGGATGTGAGAGTTGGACCATAAAGAAGGCTGCGCGCTTAAGAATTGATGCTTTTGAGCTTTGGTGTTGGAGAATACTCTTGAGAGTACCTTGGATGGCAAACCAGTCCATCCTAAAGGAAGTCAACTCTGAATATGCATCGGAAGGACTGATGCTGAAGCTCCAATACTTTGGCTACCTGATGTGAAGAGGTGACTCATTGGAAAAGACCCTGATACTGGGAAGGATTGAAGGCAGAAGGAGAAGGGGCCGACAGAGGATGAGATGGTTGGATTGCATCACTGACTGGATGGACATGAGTTTGAGCATCCTCGGGTAGTTGGTGAAGGACTGGGAAGCCTGGTGTGCTGCAGTCCATGGGATCGCAAAGAGTTGGACCCGACTTAGTGATTGAACAACAACAGATATAGATTCTCCTCGTCTTGTCCATTCTTGAAGCTTCCTGTCTTTCCACCACTTGGAATCTGCTGAAAGGACAGTGAAGCCGCCTAAAATTAAGATCTGAAGTTTTGGCAGGAAGCCCCTCACAGTTGATGATCTGAGTAGTATCTTTGCCAGCTGGAGCTTACAACAAAGAAACCAAACAAACTCTTGGCACTTTCTGAAATGCAGCTTTTTGCTCCTTCAGAAATTGGGATTCTGGTCAGTGGATGCTGATTTTAAAGTTGGGTGTAGAACTCAGAGCCCAGTGACCAAGAGTGTCACTGTTCTTGATGTCCACACTGGTTACCTAATTAATGAATTTGCAGCCTGTTTGGAATTGGAATTACAGGCTAGTAGGATTTTGGAGCTAGACAGGGCTTTCTCCTTGAGTTGATGTATCCCATTCTCTAAATGGGGATCTTTAAGATTACTTACCTATTTAATGGCAGACTGAGGCTCTGATCTTGGTGTTCGTGGGCTCTTCATTTTCTGTTTAACAGCATGTTTCAGAATTACAGGGGTAATAGTGCTGGAGTCATTCTTATTGGAGCAACACTTTGTTACTTGTGGTCTCCCCACAAGCCTGAATATTTGGGGAATGAGACTCTACCAGAAAATCCTTGTGTGAGTTACACAATTATGCTTTTTTTTTTTCCCAGTAAGAAAAATGATGAGTAGTAAGCAATTTTATAATAAGGATGATGTTTTTAAATTACTTATTTGAGTAAGTAGTAGATGAACTTAACAGAATACTATTAAGTGAGAAGTACTCACAGTGAAAATAATTTTCCTGCCTGCCTGCCCAGTTTCTCTTTCTCCATCCCAGAGGAGAAAATCCTGGGGTGGAGAAAATCCCCTTCCTTCTTTTTCTAAAGTATCAAAATTTCTGAAGTACCAAATTTAGTAGTATTAAAAATGTTTTATTTCAGTTTTAGCCTTCATAAAGCTGATTTAAGAATCTGCTTTCCCCACTCCTCAGCATTTTATGGTCACTTTCAAATAGAGCAAAGTTGAAAGAACTACAGTGAGGACTTGAATCTCATCAACTGAATCTACCATTGTACTTTACTGTATTTGTATTCTCACATATCTCTGTGTTCATCCACTTATTCACTCCTCAGTGCCTTCTGGAAGTCCTCATAAAATCTGCCTAGTTAGACAACAGTGGATAGAATTTTGCTGCTTTTTTTGCCAGTGACAGAAGCCAAAGGCCTGCAAGTGGAGAGACATGGTGTGGTCTGTGGTTTAAACTAGGAATGCTTGTGTGTGCCTCTGTGTGTTTTAAGCAATAAAGATGAGCAGGGCATAGCAACTTATGTTATAGATTTAGTTGGTTTAGTGTGTAAGCTAAGAGCCTAACTGAACATTCTTCTTCATATTTCATTCTCTATTGGCCCCTGTCTTGTTCATTGGTCTCCCTCTGGTGAACTGAGCTAAAGCTGTGTGCGGCTTTATCAGAGAAGTGATCTGCTGTGTTACCCATTCTGGGGAACCCATTGAGTTGGTTGAGGTGTGTGTGCTCTTCTGAAGAAACATACTAATTTTGATAAAATGCTGAGAACCATTGTTTTAGAATTCTTTTTTTCCCCCCTTATGTAAAATAATCTAAAATTCTCCTATTGTACTCCTCTAGAAGCTTATACATTAAGACCTTATTGTATAAACCCCTTTGTAACACAGTAATTTTTGTAAGTAACATAAAGTAATCTTAAATATTACTTGATTTTTCCTAAAAGCAAAGTTAAAAATAGATATTTGAAGTTCAAAGTGGGATTTAATGAATGTGTCTTAAAATATTTTGGCAATTTATTCTGCTTGGGAATGGAGAAAGAAAAGGAAAAAAAAAACCTAATGAAGAGATATCACCCATAGTCCCCTCACTTTGAAGAAGATCATGTTAACATTCTATATATCCTTTTATATATCCTTTGTTTTCCTATTCATGTTTAAACTTTGCTCTATTTGAAAATGATCATGTTAAAAATGAGGATAACAGTATACAAGCTGTTTCAGAATCTACTTTTCCTCCCTTCACATTAAATGAGTTTTCTCATTTGATTTATATTCTTTTACAAAATGAAAAGCTATGTGGCCATTCAAACTATATGCAGGACATAAATTTTCATTCCAGAGGTTATGTTATGGAGATTCTCTCCTGGTATCAGATCACTTTCAGTTTGCCCTTGTTAGGAAAGGATTTAAAAGCAGTGCTGCTGATTAAAGAAGTGGATCCAGGCATGATGAGCTAGAGCCATGCAAGCACTTCTTATTTTTCATAAGTCAGCTAAGCTTGGACAAACTGGCAGTTGCAGATTATTTTTATCATGTGTAATTTAGTAGAACTCCTTCTGTTTAGCAGAATTAGTCCTATCATCACTGTGTCACATTGATGGAGGAATTTTTTAAAAACATATAGATCTTGGTCATTTTTTTTTAAAAAAACAAAGAACAGCTTTTGTTTCCAGTAGAGGTCTCATTAAAAGGCGGTTTTGCTGCACTTGACTGCAAGATTGAAACAAAACGTTAGTGGACAGTTCTTATCTATGGGAGGGGACAGAGGATCCTTTCTCTCCCTCTCTTGTTCATCTGGCAGGAAACTTAATCTAGTGGCTCTGAATTTAGGGAAGTGGGCTTTCTTTATAGGGATTCATTTTCTCAAGGGGCATTAATGTTCGATTAAATTTGCTGGGTAAAGAAGTGGGCCCGCGGCTCCATGGTGGATACCTTCTCATGATGCTCATGACAGCAGTGCGCTGGGAAAGCTCACCTGTAGCACAGACGTCGGTAACACTGGGTGACAGCGATGGCCTGGCAGTGTCATGCTCAGCCTTCTCACTTCCACCCTACCTTTGGATAACTCTGGAAAGCCTTTAGACAAATTGTAAATGTCTGTATGTTCAACGACCCCAGCTGCAGAGAGTGATAACATTAAGAGATATTGAATTGCTTTAAACTTCCAAGAGCAATGAACCCAATTTATAAGAAATTTACTCTAAATTCCTTAGTGCCCATCCTTTAGATAGTGATTTATTTCCCGCTTCAGTAAAAGCTCTGACAGAAGAACCTGAACTATACGGACATTTGAGCAGCAGCAAGTCTGGGCACGCGCATCACTTATTTTACCCAGGGATTCTTTGGGAGGGGTGGAATTGTTTGTTCTTTCGGTATGAGCTTGTGTGCATGATATGTATACTAGAAAAGCCCCACCCTTTTTTTTCCTTCAGAGTAATAAACAAAACATGAAGGTAATTCTGTAGTAAAATGAAACTAGGTTGAGCAGTAGTGTTTCAGCTGATACTGAAGCAACCACTGACCAAACCTATCAAATGGTCTTATCTCTTTTCCTGTAATATGTATATTTATAATTACTGAGTTCAGAGGTATTTGTTGTTTCCTTTCTTTGCACAATGTAAGGAAAGCTTTTAAATGTTTTATGTTGTTAGATACTTTAAAAATGTTGTACTAACTTCTGTCACTGTTAAGTTGCAGAATTAGCTTGAACACTGATTTCAGCTGGCCTGAAGTGAGTGCAGAGTGGCGTCTGTCCAAATTAAGTTAAAACAAAGGAAGTTCCTGTGTGTACTTTCCTGTCTCTTACAACAGAAACAGAAGCAAGCAAAAAATCTTCTGTAATTGTTAAGCGCTTTTCAGAGTACCTGATATTAAAAATATGGATTTTGGTATTTTACTGTGCTAAATTGTTTGCTAGAGGTTCTCATCTACTTTATGAAAGACATTCTCTTAAAAGATAATTGTTTTTCTTTTCCTCTGTCAGAACACAACAATGGAGGAAACAGCTATATGGGAACAACACACGGTGACACTTCACAGGGTGAGTTCTGTTGAGTAAATAATCTGTGTAACTCAGGATCCTGGCAGTTTCTGAAAACAATAGAGGAAAGCCAGATGTCAGGAAGCCAGAAGAAAGGGGAAGAACTTTTCTATAATCCTTTGTTTAAAATTAGAGTTGCAATAAATTCTTTATTAAGGTCAAAAGTGAGCATGATTACTTTTTCATATATCCTTTTGGTTGTTATTTGTATATTGCTGTTTTTAATCATGACTTAAGAAATCAGGTGGTTTATGTTTTAAGTTTCGAGTGATCAGATAAAAGACACTGTATGCTGGTGTAAATGTGTAAACTGTTTTAGTGTTTCTGAGTATATAAGTACTTATTGTAAGCTTGGGGTTTAAAATTGAACAAGGTCATGCAAGTAATAAAATCTTAAAATATATTCCTTGTTTTGAAATATGTAGAACCAAGCTGTTGCTTAAGCAATTGCAGATGGTCAGAGAGCAAATCACAGTGATCTGGATAAGAGTAAGAACTTTGTGGTACTTCCCTGGAGGTCGAGTGGTTAAGACTGTGCACTTCCACTGCAGAGGGCATGGGTTCAGTCCCTGGTCAGGGAACTTAAGATACCGCATGCCATGTGACTCTAGAACTGGATGGAAAATTCTGAAATGAGGATTAAGTAAATGATAGCTTTAAAAGACTTATGTTAAAAGAAAAAAGTAAGAGCTTTGTCTGAAATGAACCTGTTTGGAATTTGAATCCTAGCACTCCACTCCCTGCTTCCCTTTAGAAATGAGCACACGTGGTCCAACTCACTTGTAAAACTTTGGTTTCCACAGGTGTAAAATGTGGCTGATGCCACATAATTGTACTTGGCATAAAGTTGTGCTGCCCTTTTCCTCCCTCTAAAGAGAGCTGATTGCTGATTCCCGTTCTCCTTGGAGAATGTGCAGAAAGAGATGAGAGAACAGACAGACGTTTTACACGTACTGTTTCTACCCGCTGTGTCCATTACTAGCAAGTTAGAGAAGGGGAAAGTCATGTTCCTAAACCACGATCTTGTGAATCTTTGAATCTGGACATGATAGGCAACGGGTAAATTCCGTTCAGTTCAGTTGCTCAGTTGTGTCCAACTCTTTGCGACCACATGGAATGCAGGACGCCAGGCTTCCCTGTCTATCACCAACTCCCAGAGCCTACTCAAACCCATGTCCATAGTGTCAGTGATGCCATTCAACCATCTCATCCTCTGTTGGCCCCTTCTCCTCCTGCCTTCAATCTTTCCCAGCATCAGGGTCTTTTCCAGTGAGTTGGTTCTTCACATCAGAGGCCAAAATATTGGAGTTTCAGCTTCAGCATCAGTCCTTCCAATGAATATTTGGGACTGATTTCCTTTAGGATTGACTGGTTGAATCTTCTTGCAGCCCAAGGGACCCTGAAGAGTCTTCTCCAACAGTTCAAAATCATCAATTCTTCGGTACTCAGCTTTCTTTATAGCCCAACTCTCACATCCATACATGACTACTGGAAAAACCGTAGCTTTGACTAGATGGACCATTGTTGATAAAGTAATGTCTCTGCTTTTTAGTATGCTGTCTAGGATGGTTATAACTTTTCTTTCCAAGGAGCAAGCATCTTTTAATTTCATGGCTGCAGTCACTATCTGCAGTGATTTTGGAGCCCAAGAAAATAGTCTCTCCCTGTTGCCATTGTTTCCCTATCAATTTGTCATGAAGTAATGGGACCGGATGCCATGATCTTAGTTTTCTGAATGTTCACACTACCTCACAACTGCACTCATTTCACATGCTAGAAAACTAATGCTCAAAATTCTCCAAGCGAGGCTCCAACAGTACATGAACCAAGAACTTTGAAATGTTCAATCTGGATTTAAAAAAGGCAGAGGAACCAGAGATCAAATTGCCAACATCTGCTGGATCATCAAAAAAGCAAGAGAGTTTCAGAAAAATATCTACTTTTGCTTTACTGACTATGCCAAAGCCTTTGACTGTGTGGATCACAACAAACTGTGGAAAATTCTTCAAGAGATGGGAATATCAGACCACCTGACCTGCCTCCTGAGAAATCTGTATGCAGGTCAAGAAGCAACAATTAGAATTGGACATGGAACAACAGACTGGTTCCAAATTGGGAAAGGAGTATGTCAAGGCTGTGTGCTGTGTATTGTCACCCTCCTTGTTTAACTTATATGCAGAGTACATCAGGCAAAATTCCGGGCTGGATGAAGCACAAGCTGGAATCAAGATTGCTGGGAGAAATATCAATAACCTCAGATATGCAGATGACACCACCCTTATGGCAGAAAGTGAAGAGGAACTAAAGAGCCTCTTGATGAAAGTGAAAGAGGAGAGTGAAAAAGTTGGCTTAAAGCTCAACATTCAGAAAACTAAGATCATGGCATCCAGTCCCATCACTTCACGGGTAAATTAATTGTTTTGAAAAGAAACAGTGATTTCAGATAAACTATACTTGATTTTTTTGTGTGTCTCCCTAAATAGTTAAAAAAAATCATAATAATAACCTTAACTTTTAATTTATAGAGCTAAGGTATGGCCTGAATTTGTTTGAAATATCCTGATAGATAACATATTTAAATCAAATTAAACGTATATCATCATGTCATTTGGCTAATGTTTATAGAATAATTTGAAACTGTTTTATCATATTTTATTAATTTTCTTAATACCTTCATTGTTTTTATTGGTGTGATTTACGCACATTAAAATTCATCCTTGGTGTACAATCCTGAGTGTGCCAAATGCATTTATCCCTGTGACAGTCACATAACCACCACTGCAGATAATGTAGAACTGTTGGTCACCCTGAGGTTCTCCCGTGTGCAACTTGTAGTGAGCCCCAAGCCCTCACCTTCAGTGCTTAGCAACCATTGGTGGTTTCTGTTCTGTACATTGGCCTTTTCCAGAATGTCATGAGAGGAACTCATATAGTATGTAGTCCTTTGAGAATGGCTTCTTACACTTAGCCTAATGCACTTGAGATTTCTCTGTGATGGACTTGTATCAGTAGTTAGTTCCTTCTTTTTGCTGAGTAGCATTTCATTGTATGAATATAGAATAATTCGCTTATTCATTCTTCAGCCTGGATACTTTTGGTGATTATGAATAAATCTGCTCTGGTATACAGGTTTTTGTATGCTCATACCTTTTCCTTTCTCTGGGGTAAATTCCTGGGAATGCAGCGTTGTGGGTTTTATGGTAAGTGAATGTTTAACTTTTATAAGGAGCTGTCATACTTTCTGTACTATTCTGTATCTCAGCCAGCAGCTCATAAGAGCTCGTTACTTTGTATCCTCACGAACAGTTGATTGTGTCAGGGTTGGAGTGTTGTTTTCTTCCTCCCTTTTATCTGTTCTAATAGGTGTGTTGTGGTATGTCATTGTGGTTTTAGTTTGTAGTTCTCTAAAGACTAATGCTTATGGCAGAAAGTGAAGAGGAACTAAAAAGCCTCTTAATGAAAGTGAAAGAGGAGAGTGAAAAAGTTGGCTTAAAGCTCAACATTCAGAAAACTAAGATCATGGCATCCTGTCCCATCACTTCATGGGAGATAGATGGGGAAACAGTGGAAACAGTATCAGACTTTATTTTTTGGGCTCCCAAATCACTGCAGATGGTGATTGCAGCCATGAAATTAAAAGATGCTTACTCCTTGAAAGGAAAGTTATGACCAACCTAGATTGCATATTAAAAAGCAGAGACATTACTTTGCCAACAAAGGTCCATCTAGTCAAGGCTGGTTTTTCCAGTGGTCATGTATGGATGTGAGAATTGGACTGTGAAGAAAGCTGAGCGCCAAAGAATTGATGCTTTTGAACTGTGGTGTTGGAGAAGACTCTTAGGAGTCCCTTGGACTGCAAGGAGATCCAACCAGTCCATCCTAAAGGAGATCAGTCCTGGGTTTTCATTGGAAGGACTGATGCTGAAGCTGAAACTCCAGTACTTTGGCCACCTCATGCAAAGAGTTGACTCATTGGAAAAGACCCTGAGGCTGGGAGGTATTGGGGGCAGGAGGAGAAGGGGACGATGGAGGATGAGATGGCTGGATGGCATCACCGACTCAGTGGACCTGAGTTTGAGTAAACTCTGGGAATTGGTGATGGACAGGGTAGGCCTGGTGTGCTGCCGTTCATGGGGTTGCAAAGAGTCGGACACGGCTGAAAGACTGAACTGAACTGAAAAACTAATGATGTTGCATATCTGTTTATGTGCTTATTTGTCATCCAGATATCTTCTTTAGGGCTTCCCTGATAGCTCAGTTGGTAAAGAATTCGCCTGCAATGCAGGAGACCCCAGCTCGATCCCTGGGTTGGGAACGTCTGCTGTAGAAAGGGATAGGCTACCCACTCCAGTATTCTTTGGTAAACTGTGTTCACATATTTTGCCTATTTTTAATTGTTTGTTTCTTATACTGACCTTAAACAACAGAGTAACAGTTCTCCAGGCAAAGTGGGTTTGCTGGGGATCAACAAAGAATTGCAGTTAAGGGTCTGCAACCATGGCGAGACAGTACAGGACCCCAGCAGACAATGGAGAAGGGCACTCTTTTATGGAGGGGAAAAGGAAGTTGGGAGGGCTGAAGTAAACAGCGAGTCCACCAGAGGAATTGAGAGCCCAGGGTATTGTGGTTGTTCACTGGCTGAGTTGTGACAGTCTGTCACAGTGGAGCTCCTGACAGGCAGGAAGAGCAAGTCAGTCTTACTCCTGTTGGGCTCTGCTAATAAGCACAGTGCACTAGTGCATCCCCTGCTGGCCACCTAACTCTATTTTAATTGAGGTTTCTGTGTATTTTTACACTTACTGTTTTTTTAAATTGTGGCAAAATACACATAACAGGATTTACCATCTGTTCAGTTCCTTTTTTTTCCCCCAGTTCCTTTGTCCATTTTTTAATTGGGGTTTTATTTGTTGAATTGTAGGAGTTTTTCTATATTCTGGTCATTAATCCCTTATCAGATAGATACATGACTTGTAAATGTTTTTTTTCCCATTTCATGGATTACCTTTGCATTCTGTTGGCCGTATCCCTTGGTGCACAGAAGTTTTTACTGAGTTTTGAAAGTTTTAATATCTTCTAGATACAAGTTCTTTACTAGATACTGTTTTGCACATATTTTTCTCTGTGACTTGCCTTTTCCCTGCTCTTAACAGTGTCTTTTGTAGAGCATACGTTTTTAATTTTGATAAAATCTAATTTATTCATTTTTGCCTTTATCAATTTTGCTTTTAGATTTGTATCTGAGAATTCTGCCAAACCCAAGGTCCCAATTATTATTCCTGTTATTTTCTTCTGGAAGTTTTTTTTTTTTTTTTTAATTAAATTGTTTGTATTATAAAATAAGGGAAGGGATTTTTTTTTTTAATACAGATGTCCACTTTTTTGAACAACCACTTATGAAAAGGTTATCCTTTCTTCATTTAATTGCTTTCTATCTTAGTCAAAAATAAATGACTGGGACTCTCCTGGGGGTCCAGTGTTTGAGATGTGGCCTTCCAGTGCAGAGTGTGCTGGTTCAGTCCCTGGTTGGGAAACTAAGATCCCACGTGCCTCACAGCCAAAAATCCCAAACATAAAACAGAAACAGTACTGTAACTGATGCAGTAAAGACTTTAAAAATTGTCCACATCAAAAACAATCTTTAAAAAAAAAAAATCAATGACCATGTATGTGTGGGTCTTTCCCTAGTTTGTTCTATTGAGCTATGTGTCTATCCTTTTGCTAGTTATTTCTGCCTTGATAATTGTAACTTTATATTAAGTGTGGAAATCAGGTAGTGTGACTCCTCCAAATGTACTATTATTTTTTAATTATTTTAACTAATTCCTTTGCCTTGCTATATGAATTTTAGAATGTTTGTCAAATTACAAAAAAATCTGCTAGGATTCTCGTTGGGGTTGCATTGAACCTGTAGATCCATTTGGGGAGAATTGATATCTTAACAGTATTGAGTATTCCTCAACAGTATAAATTATGGATGTAGTATGTCTCTACATTTGCCTTAGTACTGTTTTGTAGTTTTCAGCATATAGATTCTACACACACTTTGTTAAGATTTTTGTACAAGCATATTTTATGTTTCCTCATGCTGTTGTAAATAGTAGTTTTTAAATTTCAGTTTTTGATTGTGTATTAATAGGTAGAAATACAGTTGATTTTTGTTTCTTTTAATAGTGAACTTAGAACTTCTAAACTTACAAGTTCTAGGAACTTTCATGGTAGATTTCTTTTTGCATTTTTCTATGTGGGCAGTCATTTGTGAATAGAAGCGGTTTTATATCATCTTTTTTGATCTGTAAGCTGTTTGTTTCTTTTTCTTGCCTGACTGTCCTCCCAGGATATTGTTGAATAGGTACTGTGAGCAGACATTTTTTTCACCCTTGTGTATGATGTTGGCAGTAAGGTTTTGTAGATGCCTTTTATGAGGTTAAAGAAGTGGCCTTGTGTTTCTATTTTGCCATTTAATAGGTTGAGGAAGTGCCCTTTTATACTTACTTTGCTAAAAGGCCTTTTTTTAAAGTCATAAGGAGATGTTGTATTTTTGCCCATGCTTTTTTCCTAAGTATTGATGGAGATTATCATTAAATTGATTAAAGTTGTCACTCTAAAGGTTTTAGTCTGTTGGTATGTTCAGTTTCTTGCTTTTTGGAGTTGAATAGCCTTCCATTCCCAGGATAAATTCTGCCTAGTTGTGATGTATTGCTCATTTTACATATGGCTGGATTGATTTGCTGATGTTCTGTGGAGACACTTGTTTCTGCATTCATGAAGGATACTGGTTAGTACTTCCTCCTTGTGTGTGTACTGGTGGTTTAGGTTATTGGTTAGTACTTTTTTCTCGTGTGTGTGCTGGTTTAGGATATTGGCTAGTACTTTTTTCTCATGTGTTGTGCTGGTTTAGGATATTGGTTAGTACTTTCTCCTCGTGTGTACTGGTTTAGGAATTGGTTAGTACTTTCTCCTCATGTGTGTGCTGGTTTAGGATATTGGTTAGTACTTTTTTCTTGTGTGTGTGCTGGTTTAGGAGTGAGGAAGGCTGCCTGTCTCCTCCCTGCTGTGCTTCCTGGCAGACTCCGTGTACAGTTGAAATTCTCTCAACTCACAGTGTAGCTGTCTGGTTGTGGAGTTTTCTTCATGAAAAAGCTTTTAACTAAACACCTATTTTCTTTGATTTTGTATAGGACTCTTCAGGTTATATATTTCTTCTTAGCTTTTGGAGAGTTTTTTTTTTTGTAGCTTTGGTAGTTTGTACCTTTCAAAGTATTTGTTCCTTTTATCTAAATTACCAGATTTATAGACATAAAGTTGTTCATAACACTCCTGTATTTTAATGTCTTAGGGTCTATAATATTTTCATTTTTTATATTGATAATCTGTGCCTTCTCATTTTTTGGTCAGTCTGACTGTAGGTTTACAACAATTATATTGATTTTTCAAAATACCTGTTTTTCTTAGTGATTTTTAAAAATTTTCTGCTTTGTATTTCACTGGTTTCTGCTCTTATTTTAATGTTTCTTCTACTTATACTGGGTTTAAGTTGCTGTTCTTTTTATAATTTCTTAAGGTAGAAGCTAGATCATTTGAGACCATAGGGTGTCATTTAACCACATACCATATTACATTTTTTTTCCTCTAATACCTTTTTTAGTTTTTAAATAAGTAAAATAAAATAAGACACTTAAATTAGCTTAAGTATGTTTCTCCTTTTTTACTGTGTTGCCAGGTTTTCTCAGTTTTGGGCAAATGCTAGTTTATTTTCTCCAGATCTGTCTCATTGGCTTAGGCCAAGTAGGAAAACATTCTGAATGGTGAAGAAACAAAAGTCTGATTTTCTGAATGTGTTAATTTAAAAGCGTCCCACCAGCTCTTCATGAAAGTGGTGGTCCTAAGGAAAAGGTCTGGAGCTTCTGTCTGAAGAGAAGATCAGTGTGGATTCCGTTCTCTCACTCTTCCTGGGCTTCAGGTTTCTTTTGCTTTGAGGAGGGTAGCAGCCCAGAAAAATGTCATCAAAAAATAACTCGAAGAGAAAATGAGTGTGTATAGTTCACAATTCTTTGGTTTTCAAACATGTTTACTGTTGTGCCGGGAACACAGAGCTGTGTGCCTCTGGGCCTCATCAGAGACTAGGACAGAATGGAAATCCTCAGCAACGCTTCAGGAAGCGTTTTTGAAGGTTTTTAAAAATAGACCTGTCACTGTAAGCCCAGAGACTTAACACCAAAGCATAATTCAGTTGACTTCATTCTCTGAGGCTGCCGAACTGTCTTCCAGATGTCTTTCCTTTGGTTTTCTGAGTTGATCCAGAATAAAATATGGACTATCTAGAGCACTGTCAGCAAACTTTTACTGTGAAGAGCCAGCTAATAAATACTTCAGGCCTTGCAGGGCATGCATCTCTGTCACAGCTACTTTATGGTTGCAGAAGCAGCCATAGAGAGTGGGTTAACAGATGGGTGTCGCTCTGTCCTAGGAGAGCTTTATTTACACAGTGGCAGCTCGCTGGATTTAGCCCACAGTCCATGGTCTGCTGACCACTGATGGAGAGCAGTAGCCCTCCAGGTTTATTGTAAAGAAGAGTAACTGGATCATCCCCACTCCTCAAGATCTGAATTCTTTCAGTCTGGGATGGAACCCCTCATGTGTATGTTTAAAACCACATGTTTGAAAGGGAGGGCTGTGGCTTCTAGCATCACATATTTAAGACACACTGGCAAAGGAGTGAGACAGTCATTCTCCTAGAGGTGAGCCAAGTGAACTTTTGGAACAGTAGTGTGAAGGAGATAATTTGAGGCTATATGCTTTTGGCAGTAACCTGGAGTTACAGACACTGTGTCTTGACAGATAAAGGCAAATCCATATTCTTTGACATCCCATGTCAGTTATGTGAAAAGCGAAGGTAACTTTGTTTTTCAAAAGAATAAAAATTCTGTGGATTAAACTACCATTTTCTGCTGTTTACTGTCCAGAATAATGTATGACATGCTTCTGTGTTTCCTCGTTCTTCTGTTTGCATCTTCAGAGGAAACTCTCTTCTTAGAAAACTAGAAACCATTGAAATCCTATATCCTTCAAAGCTGAGTAATTTAGCTCCACTCTATGCCACGCACTGTTGTAGTTCTGGGAAGTTTATCAGAAAAGAAATAGACAGCATTCCTTGCCTCATGGATTTTTTTATCCTCAGTGATAGATGAATATATGCCCCAGGTGGTTGTTTATCCCATCTCCTCTTGTATTATCCTTTTAATGGTTGGTGTACTTAGTTATGCCCAATGAAGCTTAATTTACTAGGAGGCCTGTATATTCAACACAGTCGCTTTTCAGAGATAAAATAACAGCATTGCCCACTAGCAATATAATAAAAACCACAATGTAATTATAATTTTCCTAGTCTTCACATTGAAAAATGTAAACTGTGTGTGAATTGATTTTATAATCTTTATTTAAATCAGTATATCCAAAATACTGTCATTTTCAGCATGTAATTAATATTTAAAAATTGATACACTATACTTTGCTTTTTCTTTTCCATACTGAGTCTTAGAAAACCGGTGCACATCTTGCAATTTCAGCACATTTGAAACGGTAAGAATAGCCACGTTTTGGGTGCTTAGTAGTCGTGTATATAACGGCTGTAGTAGTGGCAGGTGCCAGGTCTCTCGCTTGAGATGGTAGTGCATTCAGGGGACCCTGTGTCCCACCCTTCCCTCCCATGATGTACCCATGGTTTTCTTTACTTTCAGATGTTCTCCCTTAGAAAACACGTATGTATATGTTTATAGTTCTTTGAGAAATGAATAAATGCTCAGGAATGAGTTGGTTCCCTCTACTTTTTTATTTTCTGAAAAATTATTATATGTGAAAGATTAAATGATATTTCTATACTAAAGAATTACAGGGTTGAGAGAAGTTTGAGAGAGGCTTGGCCATGATGGCAGAGAAGGAAGACCTTGAGCTCACCTGGTCTCGTGGGTACACCAGAATGAACACCTATTTACAGAGCAGTTACTGATGACCAAGATCGGGCATATAAAGATCTACAACTAAAGATGATAAGGAGCCACATGAGATGGGCTGGAGGGGTGGAGTCATGGTCAAGACCCATACCTTTAGGTGGGCGACCCACAAATTGGGAGGATGATCACAATTGCAGAGGTTCTCCCTGAAGAGTGGAATGTGAGTTCCACATCAGGCTCCCCAGCCCAGGGGTCCTGCACCAGGAAGACGAGCCCCCAGAAACCCCAGGCCTTGGCTTTGAACACCAGTAGGACTGTGAAAAGTAGAGACTTCACTCTTAAAGGGGCACAGAACATCTCACACTGTCCAGGACCCAAGGTAGAGCAGTAATTTGAAAGGAACCTGGATCAGATCTACCTTCTTACCTAGGAGAGCCTCCTAGAGAGTCAGGAGGCAACCACAGGGCTCCCAGGGAACACAGACACTGGCAGCGCCCATTTTGGGGAGCTCATTCTAACCTGTGGCCCCTGGTTGCTAGCAAGGATCATTTTGGAATCATCCTTCCAACTCATTAGCACCAGGACCCCCAGGGCCTATAGCCAGAGACCCGGGGACCTGGCTGCACCCACTTGTGAATTGGCACAGCTGTGAGAGCAGCTTCACACAGCAGTGGGCAGGCACTAGCCCAGCACCCTTTGGGCCTCAGCCCCTCTCACCAGTGGTTCCTGGGTTCCCTGCATCCAGAGACCCCAGGACCTGCCTCTGCCCACCAGTTGGCTGGTACTAGGCCCTGAACCTCTTTCTACTCACTGGTGGGTGGGCATCAGCCCTATGGTCCCCTGGACCTCATCCCTACCTGCCAACAGACTGACACCAGTCCCAGGACCTCTTGGGACCTTGAGCATGGCCGTCATCAAAAAGTCTACAAATAACAAGTGTTGGTGAGGATGTGGAGAAATGGAAACCCTAGTACACTGGTGGGAATGTAAATTAGTGCAACTTCCATGGAAAACAGTACAGAGGTTCCTCAGAAAGCCAAAAATAGAACTACCATATAATCTAGCAGTTCCACTTGTGGGTGTATATTCGAAGAAAACAAAGTAGTTTAATTTGTAAAGATACATGCTCCTCAGTGCTCCTAGCAGCACTAGTTATAATAACCAAGATACTGAAACAACCTAAGTGTTCATCAGCAGGTGAATGGGTAAAGAAGATGTGGTGCATAAATGCGGTGAAATATTGTGCTGTGCATAGTTGCTTATTTGTGCCCAACTCTTTGCGACCCCATGGACTGTAGCCTGCCAGGCTCCTCTGTTCATGGGGATTCTCCAGGCAAGAATACTGGAGTGGATGGCCATGCTTCTCCTCCAGGGGATCTTCCCAACCCAGGGATCAAACCCAGGTCTCTCCCACGTTGCGGGTGGCAGATTCTTTACTGTCTGAGCCACCAGATGGTATGGAATATTCCTCACCCGTAAAGAAGAATGAAATAAGGCCATTTGCAACAACATGGGTGGACCTAGAGAGTATTACACTTACTAGACAGAAAAAGACGATATGCAGAATCAAAAATAAAACTGGTGAATGTAACAAAAAAGAAACAGACACAGATATAGAGAACGAACTAGTGGTTACCAGTAAAGAGAGGAAATGGGAGGTTCAAGATAGGAGTAGAGGGAGGAGTAGAGGGGTTAAGAGATAAGACTACTATTTATAAAATAAGCTATAGGGTTATATTATATAGGATGGGATTATAGCCAATATTTTTGTAGTAACTGAAAGTATAATCTATAAAAACTTGTATCGTGATATTGTATACTTGAAAATAATATTATAAACTATATGTGAGTAAAAAAAAATTTAAGCAGTATGTTGTACACCTAAAACTAAAAAAATTAAATGGGGAAAGTGTGTTGAAAGCAAGGAATCTAGTTAAGAGATAGATAATACAAGGTCAAGCAGATAAGTGTTTCAAATAGAGAGGTAGTTGAATAAATAACCTTGGAACAAGGGGCCGGGATAATTCAGTGAAAAAAGGAATAGTCCTAACTGATAATACTGGGACAACTGGTTGACCGCATGGAAACTAGTGAATTTTGACTCCTATTTCACACCAGGAACATAATTAACCTACATGCTCAAAACCTAAATGTAAGTTAGAAAAAAACATAGGAATAAGTCTTTATGACCTCAGGTTAGGCAGTGATTTCTTAGGTAAGATCTTGAAAATACAAGCAATTAAAGAGTAAACAGGTAAAATGAGGCTGCATCAAAAGTAAAATTTTTTGTGTTTCAAAGGAAACCAAGAAACTTTCAGTAAGAATGTGAAGAGGATAACCCATAGAACGGGAGAAAGAAAATATCTGCAAATTGGGTATCTGATAGGGGCTTCCCTGGTGGCTCAGCAGTAAAGAATCTGCCTGCAGCACAGAAAGACAAGGGAGATGCGGGTTTGATCCATGGGTTGGGAAGATCTCTGGAGGAGACAATGGCAACCCACTGCAGTATTCTGGCCTGGAGAATTCCATGGACAGAGGACCCTGGAGGGCTACAGTCCATGGGATCACAAAGAGTCGGAAATGACTGAGTGACTGAGCATGAAGGATGCATGAGAAGGGACTTGTATCCAGAACACAGAAATTGAGAAGTAAAAAGACAGTTCAGTTTTTTAAATGGACTGAAGATTTTAATGAGACATTTCTCCGAAGAAGATACAGAACTATTCAGTAAACATATGAAAAGGTGCTCAGTGGCATTGACCATCAGGGAACTAGATGTCAAAAGTGAGAGTGGAATGGCTGTGATCACAGAAGCAGACAGTAATAAGTGTTGATGAAGATGTGGATATTGGCTGGCAGAGCCAGCTGTGGTAAACCAAGGTATTCAAGAGGTAAACATAGAATTACATGTGACCAGCAGCTCTACTCCTAGGCATATACCCAAGAGAAATGAAGACGGATACCAACACAACAGCTTAAACATGAATGTTCATAGCAACATTATTCACAGTAGCCTGAAACTGCAAATAGCCCACATGCCCATTCAACAATGATGAATAAGCAAAATGTGTTACATCTGCACAATGGAATATTGCTGAACAAGAAATGAAGTACTGATACGAGCTGTGACATGCATTTATATGTCAATAAAGCTGTTCTGAGAAAAGAGGCCAGGAGGGTGGAATTCTGCATGTTTGTTGAGTAGCTTCCAACTAGTGTATGATGGGTAGACGTAAGCATTTACACTGAGGTGAGGATATAAGCTAAGCTAGGTTTGTTTTATCTGGTTGGATGCCATTGTGTATATTTAGAGTGCATTATGGATGTTTCAGAGCCTTTATTTAATTCTCTGTGGTGGTGTTCAGTCACTGAGTCATGTCAGACTCTTTGCGACCCCATGAACTGCAGCATGCCAAGCTTCCCTGTCCTTCGCTATCTCCCAGAGTTTTCTCAAATTCATGTCCGTTGAGTCAGTGATGCCATCCAACCGTTGAATCCTCTGCTGCCCCCAGTCTTTCACAGCATTACGACAGGTGTCAATAACCACATGGAATAAATTAAGTCTCAGAAAGGTCTAGGGAAATGGTCCCAAAGAGGAGCATCTTGACTGCAGGTCTCTGGACTCAGCATATAATGCTCTTCTCACATGTAAAATTTAACTTTAAATATAGGGAATATTTATGGAATATAATACCTAAAATTCAAAACTGTTGTAGTTCTATCACATAAACTACATGTATATGTAATAAAATGAATCAAATAAAAAAGTAGTAACATTGATAAGAAAGGGGCCAAAGTTTGGCTTTTTTTTTTAAAGAACATTGGTGGTAAGTTCAGTTTTGTGGAGAAAAGGACAGTTTTGGAGAAGGACACCCCCAATTGGAGGTGTCCTGTTCAGTTCGGTCAGTCAGTCAGTCATGTCCAACTCTATGTGACTGTATGGACTACAGCACACCAGGCTTCCCTGTCCATTACCAACTCCTGGAGCTTGCTCAGACTCGTGTCCATCGAATCAGTGACACCATCCAACCATCTCATTGTCTTTCGCCCCCTTCTCCTCCTGCCTTCAGTCTTTGACAGCATCAGGGTCTTTTCCAGTGAGTCAGTTCTTCACATCAGGTGGACAAAGTATTGGAGCTTCAGCCTCAGCATCAGTCCTTCCAATGAACATTCAGGACTGATTTCTTTTAGGATTGACTGGTTTGATCTCCTTGTGGTCCAAGGGACTCTTATTGTCTTTTCCAATACCACAGTTCAAAAGCGTTAATTATTTGGTGCTCAGCTTGCTTTATGGTCCAGCTTTCTCATCCATACATGACTACTGGAAAAACCATAGCTTTGACTAGACTGACCTTTGTTGGCAAAGTCTCTACTTTTTAATATGCTGTCTAGGTTGCTCATCTCACACGCTAGTAAAGTAATGCTCAAAATTCTCCAAGCCAGGCTTTAACAATACGTGAACCGTGAACTTCCAGATATTCAAGCTGGTTTTAGAAAAGGCAGAGGAACCAGAGATCAAATTGCCAACATTCGCTGGATCATTGAAAAAGCAAGAGAGTTCCAGAAAAACATCTACTTCTGCTTTATTGACTATGCCAAAGCCTTCGACTGTGTGGATCACAAGAAACTCTGGAAAATTCTGAAAGAGATGAGAATACCAGACCACCTGACCTGCCTCTTGAGAAACCTATATGCAGGTCAGGAAGCAACAGTTAGAACTGGACATGGAACAACAGACTGGTTCCAAATAGGAAAAGAAGTATGTCAAGGCTGTATATTGTCACCCTGCTTATTTAACTTATATGCAGAGTACATCATGAGAAACGCTGGGCTGGAAGAAGCACAAGCTGGAATCAAGATTGCTGGGAGAAATATCAATAACCTGAGATATGCAGATGACACCACCCTTATGGCAGAAAGTGAAGAAGAACTACAGAGCCTCTTGATGAAAGTGAAAGAGGAGAGTGAAAAAGTTGACTTAAAACTCAGCATTCAGAACTAAGATCATGGCATCTGGTCCCATCACTTCATGGCAAATAGATGGGGAGACAGTGGGAACAGTGGCTGACTATTTTTTGGGGCTCCAAAATCACTGCAGATAGTGATTGCAGCCATGAAATTAAAAGACGCTTACTCCTTGGAAGAAAAGTTATGACCAACCTAGACAGCATATTAAAAAGCAGAGACATGACTTTGCCAACAAAGGTCCATCTAGTCAAGGCTATGGTGTTTTTCCAGTAGTCATGTATGGATGTGAGAGTTGGACTATAAAGAAGGCTGAGTGCCAAAAAATTGATGCTTTTGAACTGTGGTGTTGGAGAAGACTCTTGAGAGTCCCTTGGACTGCAAGGAGATCCAACCAGTCCATCCTAAAGGAGATCAGTCCTGGGTGTTCATTGGAAGGACTGATGTTGAAGCTGAAACTCCAGTTTTTTGGCCACCTGATGTGAAGAACTGACTCATTTGAAAAGACCCTGATGTTGGGAAAGATTGAAGGCAGGAGGAGAAGGGGATGACAGAGAATGAGATGGTTAGATGGCATCACCGACTCAATGGACATGAGTTTGGGTGAACTCTGGGAGTTGGTGATGGACAGGGAGGCCTGGCGTGCTCTGGTTCATGGGGTCGCAGGGAGTCGGACACCACTGAGCACCTGAACTGAACTGAACTGAACTAGGTTGCTCATAGCTTTTCTTCCAAGAAGCAAGCATCTTTTAATTCCATGGCTGCAGTCACCATCTGCAGTGATTTTGGAGCCCAAGAAAATAAAGTCTGTCCCTGTTTCCATTGTTTCCCCATCTATTTCCCATGAAGCGATGGGATTGGATGCCATGATCTTAGTTTTCTGAATGTTGAGTTTTAAGCCAGGTTTTTCTGTCTCCACTTTCACTTTGGTCAAGAGGCTCTTCAGTTTCTCTCTGCTTTCTGCCATAAGGGTGGTGTCGTCTGCATATCTGAGGTTATTGATATTTTTGCAGCAATCTTGATTACCAGCTTGTGCTTGTTTCAGCCTGGCATTTTGTGTGATATACTCTGCATATGAGTTAAATAAGCAGGGTAACAATATACAGCTTTGATGTACTCCTTTCCCTGTTTGAAACCAGTTCCTTGTTCCTTGTCTGGTTCTAACTGTTGCTTCTTGACCTGCATACAGATTTCTCAGGAGGCAGGTAAGGTGGTCTGGTATTCCCTAAGGGGGTATTCTGGAGGTGTCCTGTAGGAAGTTGGAAATAGAAAAGTGGAATAGGAATAAAAATGAAAGCTGTAATTTTGGAACCAGATCTGCAGGAGTGAGAGTCTCAGTGTAAGAGTCACTGGGGACACACAGAGTAGCCAAGCATCTGATGAAGGATGCAGAGGTCCAAAAAGACAAATTTGACGGCCGTAGAGGTTTAAGCAACGTTTTGAAAACTACCAAGGTACTGTGGAAAAGCTGTTAGGGGTCTTGAGACTTCTGACCTAATCTGGGCTCACCTCTAATTTTGAAGAGGTCTGTTCAGATCTCTTGGGATCTCACAGAACTGAAGCATATCAGAGTTGAGAAAATCCTCATCTCCTCACCAAGTCCACAGAGATCCTATGTGTGATCTAGTTATTGGTTAGTGAAGTGACTATAGGACTCCAGGCTTTTTTAATTCATTGGTGAAAAGGAACTTGAGCAAATGATTGCCAAGGATCCATTTGGTCCAAAAAATTTTTGACCCCTTGTCCACTGTGAAAACATGTAACTAGAATAGTTTCCATAGAATGTTGAGGGTAAATTGGAAGAAGGGAAGAGGAGGCAAATGACAGAAATTGTAGAAGTAAACTGTGTGTGTAAGGTGAGAAAAGTTAGAATTAAGCTTTAGAATAAATACAGAAATGTAGTTGTAGAAATTTGGCATAAAAACATGAGGGAAAAAAGGCAAGGAGAATCTTGAAAGTTGAGCATTTTTTAAGGAGACAGAAGAGTCTTTGGAGGAGATGTGTATTCATATTGTGCAGTTCTATTTCAGCAACTGAGTCAGCCAGCAACTTTCAGGACCCTTCCCCCCGCCCCCTTTAAAAAGTCTTTTAAGGGATCAATAAATACTTAGAGGGGAGGAGAGGATGAGATGTATGGAGAGAGTAACATGGAAACTTATGGTACCATATGTAAAATAGATAGCCAGTGGGAATTTGCTGTGCCTCAGAGAACTGAAACAGGTGTTCCTGTGTCAACCTAGAGGGGTGGGATGGGGAGGGAGATGGCGGGGAGGTTCAAGAGGGAAGGGTCATATGTACACCTATAGCTGATTCAGGTTGATGTTTAACAGAAAACAACAAAATTCTGTAAAGCAATTATTCTTCAACTAAAAAATAAAGAAAATTTCAGCACATGAGTGGGCAAACCATTCCTCTTGATAGAAAAGGTCAGACAGTAAATAGTTTCAGCTTTGCTGGCCATATGGCCCCTGTTGTAACTACTCTGTGCAGAAGCAGTTATAATGTAGAGGAGTGGGCATGTCTAGTGTCCAGTGAAATTGGAAAGTAACTGAACAGATTGTAGGCCTCCTGTTTACCATCAGATTAGTTTCACTACCAGGCAAAGGTGGAAGTACAGGTTAGTGTTGCTTGTGGCTGCCTGTGGTCTTGAAAGAATGAAATATTATGGAAATAAAATTCTTCTGATGCTTTTAATTCATCCAAAAACTATAGCCATGTTTGTGTGTGCACATACAAATAAATGAGATCATATTATACTGTTTTAAACCAGTTCTCCCATCACCATAATAAAAAAATCATTATCTTGGACATTTTCTCATGTAAAGATATGAAAATCAACTGTATTTTGATGCATCTAAATTTTTCTATGGTTAACAATATGTGAGAAAAGTGGATTATTTTCCATTTCTTTTGAAAATGCCTCTGAAAAGCACCATGCTAGTCTTTTTGTAAATCCACTACAGAGTATACAATTGCCTTGGGATAATAATAATTATACTACTGTCAATTTTGATTACTGGAAACAGTATTACAAGTTTTTTTAGCAAGTGCTCACACTGTTCCTCTTCCCATTTAAAAAATGGTTTTACAGCTATCTTGATCATATAGTAGTTACAAACTTTAACCCGTTCATCCTTTAATCCTCACTTAATCTTAGTATTGTAAGTAGGTGTATATTTATCACCAGTCTTTTTCATGTGATGCTTGTCATGTTGATTGTCAGAAAGTTATTTTCTATTAGCAAAGGATCATGAAAACCAGTATTCCCTAAGGTCTTTTTACATGTTTAGTAGCTTATTTCTGCCCTTTTATACTTGAAGATTAGCTTTAATGGACATAAAACCCCATAACTCACTGGTTCCCTTGAGTATTTTGGCATAATGGGTCACTACCCTAATGTGATGGTAATCTGATTTTTATTTCTTTTAAAATTTTGCCTAGATACAAATGAGTCTTCTTCCTTAATATCTAGTCAGTTTACTTGAATATATTTTGGTGTTTCCTCTGAATTGGTTTTCTCAGATATTTACAGGGATTTGTGTCCTTTGAGTATGTACGGTTTTTTATCTATCTATATCGTGTATATAGGAAAGGAAATATTATTTAATTCTAGTGTTACTGTTTTATTTTTTCTTTTATTTTGGTTTGTTCTTTAGGAACTCCTTTTATTTATGTATTGTATCTCTTTCGCCTGTCTTCATTATTTGTCATTTCCTCTCAAATCCTTTTTTAAAAAATCCCTGAATCATTTCTGTTTAAAAATGATTTCTCTGTTTTACTTTGTTTCTTTCATGGTAGTATATTTATTTGTGTTCCTATATAAAATAGCTTTTAAAATTTTCTAATTAGCATGAATTCTGTCGGCCTCATTTTTTAGTTTTTAAAATTCTTGTTTGTATTTTTATGTCCTGTAAGTTTTCTTTATGCCTTTTCACTTGTTTCATAAAATTCGCAGTTTTGATCCTTTATTTTTCTTTCTTTGGAGCACTCTTTTTGCCATGCTTTCATTTTCCTTAGGGATATTCTGCTGCTCACTGTCTTCTATAGTAATTTTGTTGGGGGTTTTATCATAATCCCTTTTTTGTTCATTTTTATGGTAAATTAGCTTTCTTGAGCTTTTAGAAATTGGCTTAGTCGTCTTGTGTATGCTCTTGTGTATGCTTCTTGTATGCTCAAGAAACATAGCTGGTGTTTTCGGACACTTTCTAGGCCTGTGCCCTTTGTACCTTGTATGTTGTGCTCTCCTGTGCGCTGGAGTCTGAACCCACAGTCTTCACAGGGCCTGGCACATCCGTGTTGAGAAATCCTGGGGTGACACCGCTCCCACCATTCATACTCTCTGCAGGCTCCTGCTCTCATTGATGACTGATTTCAGCTGCTATTATGTCAGTTATTTGGGAGTTCCTCTGGTTTTGGGGATGTCAGCTGTCTGTGGCTCTCTTCTCAAGTTGGGAGCACACAAGTCTTAACAGGTGTTGCTCGTCTCCACCTGCATCCTCAATGGGGTGTATTGGTTACCTCGTTTTGTTTTGAATGTCTGTGGGTTTTTGTTGTATAGTTGCCCTGCTTGATTTTATTTGGAGATGCAGAAAATTCCAAATCCTTGGCACTACTACGGCTGCTAATGAGTGTTTAGTGCTCAAATTCGTGTGAGTTGTAAAAAAGACAACTCTGTAAAGGGAAATGGAGTTAAATTGAATAGTTAGTCAGATACTTATAGTGCAGTAATGCTGATCAGCCACTTTGTGTTAGACCGGTGCAGGGTTGGGCTTAGCTGGGACTATAGAAGCTTGTGTAGCTCCCTCCAAGTGGAGCTCTGACATCCAGGCTACTTACTGTGCTTGTGCGGGGTCAGAGTGGGCGTGGGTACTCAGGGAGCATACAAGACAGGACTGCTGCCCGTGGAGGACTGGGATGGTTTTAGGAAGGAGACAGCAGTGAAACTGAATGTCAAAGGGTGAGAAGCGATAGGAATCCCAAGCAGAGAAGAATGTGAAAGCTCAGAGGTTGATGTTCGTGGCCTGCTGAAGTGGAAGCAGTGGTGACGAGTGTCAGAGCCAGGACCGGTGCTGGGAAGCACGTTGGCCGTGCCTTTCAGGATACTGCAAATGTGGAGGGTAGTGGAACAGCAGTTTCAGATTTGCTCTAGAGTAATAATCCTTACAGCCCAATGGAGAGTAGACTGTGGTGCAATGGAGGAGAGGCCAGATGAAACAGTGGTGACAGTGTCAGTCTGCGCAGGTTTCAGAGGGGCCTTCCCCGAGAGGGAGGGAGTGTGGGGGTCGCTGAACCTTGTGGAGTTGTGACGGCCACTCACATCTGATGTTCACAGTGTTTTAAGGCTGAGATTTTTAGCTTGACTGTCCATTAGAATCACTTTGTTGCTGTTGGGCACCCACAGCTTTCTGTGCGTGCTTTCCTGTCCTTCACTGTCTCCCAGAGCTTGCTCAAACTCATAACCATTGAGTCAGTGATGGCATCCAACCATCTCATCCTCTGTCATCCCCTTTTCCTCCTCCTGCCCTCAATCTTTCCCAGCATCAAGGTTTTTTCCAATGAGTTGGCTCTTTGAATTAGGTGGCCAAAGGATTGGAGCTTCAGCATCAGTCCTGCCAGCACATGTTCAGGGTTGATTTCCTTTAGGATTGACTGGTTTGATCTCCTTGCAGTGCAAGGGATTCTCAGAGTCTTCTCCAGCACCACAGTTTGAAAGCATCAATTCTTTGGCGCTCAGCTTCTTTATGCTCCAGCTCTCACATCCATACATGACTACTGGAAAAACCATGGCTTTGACTAGATGGAATTTTGTTGGGAAGGTGATGTCTCTGCTTTTTAATATGTCTAGGTTTGTCATGACTTTCCTTCCGAAGAGCAGGCGTCTTTTAATTTTGTGGCTGCAGTCACTGTCCACAGTGATTTTGGGGTCCAAGAAAATAAAATCTGTCACTGTTTCCACTTTTCCCCTGTCCGTCTGCTGTGAAGTGTTGGGACCAGATGCCATGATCTTAGGTTTTTGAATGTTGAGTTTTAAGCCAGCTTTTTCATTCTCTCACCTTCATCAAGAGGCTTTTTATTTCATCTTCACTTTCTGTCATTAGAGTGGTTTCATCTGCATATCTGAAGTTGTTGATATTTCTCCTGGCACTCTTGATTCCAGCTTGGGAATCATCCAGCCTGGCATTTTGCATGATGTGAGATTTTTAAGAGAATACCTGCCATCGCCCTCATCTAGTTTTATTTAATTGGTATTGGTTGAGGGGTTGAAAATGGTCAAGCACTTTTGACACTTATCCCAAGTGAGTCTCATCTGCAGTCAGGGCTTGGAATCAAAGACCTCCTGGGTAGTTACGAAGGGAGCCTAGGGAGTGCTGACACAGCAGGATGACGCCCTGCAGCGTGCGATCAGCTGGCTTTGAGGCCCCGTCTCCTGCAGCCAGAAACTGCACTCACTGTTCACAAGCAAATCCTCAGAAGTAGTTATTCATCTCTCCCCTCCATGAGAGTTCCGGACATTTTCACTGGGGGCATTTCTTTAATATTTTTATGTTACATTTTAAATTTTTAAATACAGGTATTATCAAGGAAGATATAAGTTTACAGCATTAAAGCATACGGAATAAAAGATTAGTCCTAGCTTCTTCCCAAGGAGGGAAAAAAACCAAAGAATAACACATCCCTCAAGATTGCCGGGAAAAATATCAATAACCTCAGATGTGCAGGTGATACCACCCTTATGGCAGAAAGTGAAGAAGAATTAAAGAACCTCTTGATGAACGTGAAAGAGGAAGGTGAAAAAGTTGGCTTAAAGCTCAACATTCAGAAAACTAAGATCATGGCATCCAGTCCCATCACTTCATCGTGGCAAATAGATGGGGAAACAGTGGCTGACTTTATTTTTCTGGGCTCCAGAATCACTGCAGATGGTGATTGCAGCCATGAAATTAAAGACGCTTCCTCCTTGGAAGGAAAGTTATGACCAACCTAGACAGCATATTAAAAAGCAGAGACAATACTTTGTCAACAAAGGTTCATCTAGTCAGGGCTATGGTTATTCCAGTAGTCATGTATGGATGTTGGAGAAGACTCTTGAGAGTCCCTTGGACTGCAAGGAGATCCAACCAGTCCATCCTAAAGGAGATCAGTCCTGGGTGTTCATTGGAGGGATTGATGTTGAAGCTGAAACTCCAGTAGTTTGGCCACCTGATGCGAAGAGCTGACTCATTTGAAAAGACCCTGATGCTGGGAAAGATTGAGGGCAGGAGGAGAAGGGGATGACAGAGGATGAGATGGTTGGATGCCATCACCGACATGGGTTTGAGTGGACTCCGGGAGTTGGTGATGGACAGGGAGGCCTAGTGTGCTGCAGTTCTTGGGATCGCAAAGAGTTGGACACGACTGAGCAACTGAACTGAACTGCTCCTGCTGCTGCTAAGTCGCTTCAGTCATGTCCGACTCTGTGCGACCCCATAGACGGCAGCCCACCAGGCTCCCCCCGTCCCTGGGATTCTCCAGGCAAGAATACTCGAGTGGGTTGCCATTTCCTTCTCCAGTGCATGAAAGTGAAAAGTAAAAGTGAAGTCGCTCAGTTGTGTCCGATTCGTAGCAACCCCTGGACTGCAGCCTACCGGGCTTCTCCGTCCATGGAATTTTCCAGGCAGGAGTACTGGAGTGGGGTGCCATGGCCTTCTCCGAACTGAACTGTAAGACTTCTATTATAGGACTTCCCTGGTAGCCCAATTGGTAACGAATCCACCTGCAATGCAGGAGGCCCTGCTTTGATGCCTGGGTTGGGAAGATGGGGGAGGGATAGGCTACCCACTCCAGTATTCTTGGTCTTCCCTTGTGGCTTAGCTGGTAAAGAATTCGCCTGCAATGCCAGAGACCTGGGTTCGATCCCTGGGTTGGGAAGATCCCCTGAAGGCTACCCACTCCAGTATTCTGGCCTGGAGAATTCCATGGACTGTATAGTCCATGGGTTTGCAGAGAGTCAGACATGACTGAATGACTTTCATTTTCATGCTATTATAAAATCACAGTGGATAAAATATCCATTCAAAGTGCAGAATGGGCCAGTGGATGGGTGTTCATGTAACAACAAATACAGAAGGTCCTCTCTGTCATTTTCAGATTGCACACTACAGCCTCCTATTCAGAAACTGTCACTTACTGATATAAAATGAAATGTGAATATCCATCATTACCTTAAAGACTTTCTAAAGTAACTCCTCTCCTTTTCAAATAATGTGTGTGGGAAAAAAAGGAAATAATAAAACAGATTGAAAGCGTCTTCTTGATTTGCCCTCCTACCCCCCACCCCTTGGTCGTGAATGTTGGATTTTGTCAGAGGCCTTTTCAGGGTCTATGAATTTAATCTCTGAATTTTCTTTTTTCCCCTAGTTTTACTAGTATATAACTCTTTATATAATGGCTTTCCTAATACACCACTTTTGGAAATAAACCACCTTTTCATGATGTATTTGTGTGATGTAGGCTTTTAAAAATGGTGTTAGGCTGTACTGTTTGGAGGGGGCTCTGTCTTGATCATGGGGAGTCATTATCACATTTAGATGTCAGTGTTGTTATTGCTTCTTGAGAAGAGTTCAGAAATCTCCCTTTAATGTTAGAATGCTCTGGAACGATTCATGGAGCACCAGGGCTCTCTGGACATTGATGTGTTGGTGGAATTCCCCTGTGAAATATCTGTGCCTGGTATTTTTTGTGAGATAATTCCCTCGTAACTATCTCTGTTTCCTTCCAGTAACTGGTTTGTTTAAACTTAATTTCTAATAGAGTCAGTTTCAATAATCTATATTTCCTTACAAAATTTTCCATTATCTAAGTTATCCCATTCATTTGAATTTGTTGTGTAGTCTCTTCTGTTTTCTAGTTGTGTGCTAATAGTTGTTTTCTTTCTAACCATTTCCTGTTTTATTTATTTTTGAAATTTGAGCGCTGTGTCTAGCTGTTTTGAAATTTGGATATTCTGTTTTTTTTAATTATACCAAAGGTAATGGTTTTGTGTAGTGATTTGCTTTGTCTTATTTTGGAGACATAGATTCAGGTAGTTGCCTTTACTTCGGCCACTCAGATGTTTTTCTGTTTTGTTTTTCGCATTAGCCCTTTTTTGGGGGGTGGGGAGGACAGTAGGTTTACTGTAATGTAATTCACATATTATTCAATTCACCCTTTAAAATGTATAATTTAGTGACTTTTTAGTTTAGTCACAGAGCTGTAGGACCATCACCAGTCACTTGTTAAACATTTCATTCCCCTAAAGAGAAATAATGTACTCATAAGCCATTCCTCCCCCATCTCTCCACCCGCCTCAGTTCAGTTGCTCAGTCGTGTCCGACTCTCTGCGACCCCATGAATCACAGCAAGCCAGCCCTCCCTGTCCATCACCAACTCCCATAGTCCACTCAAACTCATGTCCATCGAGTCGGTGATGTCATCCAGCCATCTCATCCTCTATCATCCCCTTCTCCTCCTGCCCCCAATCCCTCCCAGCATCAGGGTCTTTTCCAATGAGTCAACTCTTCTCATGAGGTGGCCAAAGTACTGGAGTTTCAGCTTCAGCATTAGTCCTTCCAATGAACATCAAGGACTGATCTCCTTTAGGATGGACTGGTTGGATCTCCTTGCAGTCCAAGGGACTCTCAAGAGTCTTCTCCAACACCACAGTTCAGAAGCATCAATTTTTCGGCACTCCGCTTTCTTCACAGTCCAACTCTCACATCCATACATGACCACTGGAAAGTGAAAGAGGAGAGTGAAAAAGTTGGCTTAAAGCTCAACATTCAGAAAACTAAGATCATGGCATCTGGTCCCATCACTTCATGGGAAACAGATGGGGAAACAGTGGAAACAGTGTCAGACTATTTTTCTGGGCTCCAAAATCACTGCAGATGGTGATTCCAGCCATGAAATTAAAACACGCTTACTCCTTGGAGGGAAGGTTATTACCAACCTAGATAGCATATTAAAAAGCAGAGACATTACTTTGCCAACAAAGGTCCATTCCACTGGCCCTCAGCAAATCACCAGTCTACTTTTCCTTGTAGATGTTGGTCTTTTTTGAAAATCTCATATAAGAACTATTGTATGATATGTGTGTGGTCTCTTGTAGTTGGCTTCCTTTAGATAGCATTGTTTTCCAAGTTCCCCATCTTGTAGCACATATCAACACTATACTCCTTTGTGTTGCAGATAGGAGTTCACTTTATGGATAGACCATGTCCATCAGTTGATGAACATTTGGGTTGTTTCCCTTTCTGGCTGTTAAAGATGCTGCTGTGTGTGGGTGTGAATGTCTCTGCGTGCACGCGTATTCATTTCTCTTGGGAGTACACCTAGGAGTGGAATTGCTGGTGTTTATTCTCTTTGAAGAAGAGTTTTCCCCTTCTTCGTCCTCCTCGGCTGTTTCAGTAGACTCTGGGGTGCAAGAGGTCATGATGGACCCCTCTCTGGTGGACATCATCTTGTGGACAGGACGGCTGTGGAAGAACATGACACCTTTGTCCTCAGGTGGTCTGAGTTATGGAGCACAGAAGGACATTATGTGAACACGTGACCCCTGACTCACTGATTCTGGAGCCCTTGGAAAATGCTGGGTGTTTGCTTAGATGACTCTGAATACTCTACTCATTTCCTTTGTAGCAAATGTGTGGCTTTCTTGGATATCAGGCTGTTTTTACATAACTTGGAACTATTGACTTTTCTCCGTGCTGGACCTTCTTTAGTCATGGTAAAGATTTTCAGCTTATTTAGAAGTTATTAATTCATTATAATTTTATTTAATTAGAAATATAATAAACATGCTTGATATATATATATATAAATAAACATGCTTGAAAGTTAATGGACTTTCTGTTGAATACAGTGTACAAAGACATTATAGCGTATTATTTCAATAGAGATTCTTAGTGTAAGTGAAGGAAGTTGATTTTCACATCTACTGGTATTATATAAAATAGCTTCTGATGTATATGCTTATTAAAACTGTCATTCTATGAATTGTTTGCCAGTGTTTGTGGGGCACCACCAATTCCCTCAGGAAACTTTCTGATAAGCAAAAAGGAACTGAGAATTTCAGTTTTGAGAATTTTTAAGTGTGTTCTGGTTCTTAACATTGGCGTGGTTGGCAGTTTTCAGTTTTCTGTTCCACTCAGCATTACATTCATTAAGAGCTGCATTCCCATACCAGAATCTCTCATCCTCATGCGTGGAAAGCGAGGAGTGTTTTATATAGGACTGATTGTAGAGGATGTCCTAATAATGACATTTTACTCTTAATTGTTACTTCAGGCTCCTGGATTTGGATTTGGAATTGCAATATCTGGTGGAAGAGATAATCCACATTTCCAGAGTGGGGAAACCTCCATCGTGATATCAGACGTGCTGAAGGGGGGGCCTGCGGAAGGACAGCTGCAGTAAGTGCGCTTCTTTCTCCTTGTGGGCACAGGTCACAGGGACTCTCCTGCCCTCTGCCACCAGCATGTCATGCTAGTGATGCCTCTAAATTAATATGTGTTTATGCTTATCTGTCATAAATGGAAAGCTAGTTTCACTTACCATAAGTAGGTCACTGTAAAAAATAAAGATAGTGAAAAGAAAACTTGTCTCAGTTTGGAGTAGAATCTAGTCTTCAGGAGCTGCTCACCAAGAGTCTTACCATTTCTTGTTAAGCAGGAAGATTAGAAAGATTGAAAAGAGGCAAAAAATGCACTTGCAAAAACATGAGTATGATTAGGAGGACTGAAAGAAAACTGGAAGGAGAAAGGGTTTGTCTTTAAAGATAGAATAATTTTTTCCAGACTTACGACCTAGTATCATTGAATGCATGTAACTGTACCAGTAGAAGTCATCTTGTGTGCTGTAGTACTTGATCAGGGTTTCCTAGGTGGATCAAGTGGTAAAGATTCTGCCTGCGAATGCAGGAGACCCAGGTTCGATTTGTGAGTCAGGAAGATCCCCTGGAGATGGGAATGGCAATCCACTCCAGTATTCTTGCCTGGGAAATCCCATGGACAGAGGATTCTGGCGGGCTACAGTCCAGTGGATTGCAAAGAGTTGGATATGACTTGGCCACTGACCAACAACAGCAGTATACCTGTTCAATCCTTTCAGGAACCTTTGTATTAATAGGTAAATAATAAATGACCTGTGGTTAGTTACTTGGTAAACATTTCTTGTGGGTGAACTGAAAGAAAATAGTTGTACATTTTTATAATTATTGATCTGAAGATAGATTAATTAGCCCATAATGGGAATATCTTTTTAAAATCCTATCTTGAAAACACCTTTATAAACTTACCTGTGTGATTTTGTTTAACATGTTGTTTTGACCATTTTTCTGCTTTAGGGAAAATGACCGAGTGGCAATGGTTAATGGCGTCTCCATGGATAATGTTGAGCATGCGTTTGCTGTTCAGCAACTAAGGAAAAGCGGGAAAAATGCAAAAATTGTAAGTGTTTTTACCTCTGACTTTATAAAGGTACCAGCTGTACTGTTGATATGTTTTTGGTGTTTGATTTCATTCCTCCCATTTAAGAAAATAAAATCTGGGACAGTAGTTCAAGGTTAGTTATTTACCCACACAGCACCTCTTCTGATACTGGTGGTGTGTTTTGTCACTAGTGTGTATTTTCTCAAAGCTCAGATTCCAGGATTTTTTTGATTTTAGAGAAAGGAAGGAATTCCTGTTTAAATAGTTACTTCTTTATGGTTTAATATTTCCTTTTTTAAAAAACACTTAAATTAGATGGAATCTTGACATATAATCAGTTTAGTCTATAGCCCTATTTTTCTCTTAACAGGATTTGTTTAATGGGTAAATTTTATGTCATCCCTTAAACACATACAATGTTGCTACCTTGTTACTGTGCTACATTTTGAGGAAAGAGAGTGGTAAGGGTTGTTTTGTTCCAGTTGTTCAGGGTACTTTTGTTGTTTTTTCATATGTTTGCTAGGCTCTTACTTCATATTTAAGAAGTTGTTTTTTTCCCTGTTTTTCTTGTTTTTAGTAAGAGACAAAAGTTCAGTAATCTCTCAGTAACTGGCCTCAAATCACAGTTAAAACTAGGCAGTTGTGACAGAGAATGGATCTAATGTTAAAATCCTACTTTAAAAAAATTATATCTACATAGAGACTTCCCTGGCTGTTCAGTGGTTAGGTCTGTGTGCTTCCACTGCAGGGCATGGGTTCAGTCCCTGGTCGAACTAGATGCCCACACGCATGTGGCCAAAAAAATACATACATGTTTATTTCTACATAGAGGAGCACCTTAGCTGCTTTGATGCCCCGCTTCTTCTTCATCTAAACTCTGAAATGCCTGATTGAGGTTCTATGAGGCCTTGGCTCCTGTGTATGGAGCAGAAGGCAGAGACTGTCCTGCCCTGTCCCTTGAGAATCTTCTGCTTTGCAGCAGACTGGCTGAACCACAGTGGACCCAGCAGAGAGGAGAGAGCTGGAGTGAGGAGGCCTGCCTTGGTATGACCTCTGGGAGCTGTGCCGAGAGCCAGAGAGAGGGGTGCTTCCTGAGGCTGCCCTCACCCCCAGTCGGAGGCACTCTCACTGGGTGCAGGCTGCCATGTCCACTGGTGTGGACACTCTGCAGCAGTGTCCCTACTTTTCTCATGGCAGCGCTGCCAGTGTTCAGTTACCGCATTCCAAATGACAGGCAGCTTCTAATGTACTGGTGTTTTCACAACTTTCATTGTAGTTGTGTTTTTACAGCTGTAACTCTGATGTTGTCTTAAAGTGTGTTTCATGTGCAGACTGGCTAGTTGATGGTAGTTTTTTCACAGTTTTTATAACATGAGATTGTGGTGTTTACAGAAGCAAATTGCTAATTTTTGTAACTGTTGGTTTTTATAAATTGAATAAGTGTTCTTTGGTTGAGTTGCTGCATATTCCAGTTGAGTACCTTAGATAAATTGAGTTTTTCCTCCTGTACCTGAAGTTATGGGCTTTAGCTCCAACTTCATTCTTCTGGAATATAGAACTGTTTTGTTTTTTCATGCAGAATGTTTAGTATGTATGCTCCACATCAATAATACATCCAGGAAAATTGTTACCTGTACTCCAGACTTTCTCACCATAGAAATGATTTGAAAGAAGCAATGATTTTCTATTATGTGTTTGAAACAGCACATGTACGAAGCAGCCTGAGTTTTCCTCTCCCTGTGCTTGGCTGCGTAATTTGGAAAGGTGGACTTAAGGTTATGCAAGTATTTTTACTCTTCAGGGAGAAGCTGTAGAGGGTTGGTTGGAATTCTGTTCAGTCAGCAAAGGGTAGTTGTTCACTTCTGCATCTAAAGAGAGTGGATCATGTCATCTGTTGATGCCAAGTTTTTCATCCCTGTTTGAGGATAAAACCATAGTATCTTAGAATGTGGCCTTTCATTGCAGGATGTCTTTACCTCCAGCCATAACAAGAACTTCAGATCTTATATATGCTCCCCACCCCTGCCCAGTTCTGAGTAACCAGCTTCTTCCCTCCTGCTTTCTGATCTACTGGTCTTCCTTCTTCCCTGTTCTCTTACATATTTATGGTTGTCAGTTTATATCTTTCCATAAACTAAGACCACCACCACCCTCCGCCCCCCGGGTGTTAGGCTCAGTAAATTTCTTTTCCACTGAATTAAAATCTTAGAACTCCTTTGATAATATAACTACCATAAATGGGCTTCATTTTGTTTAACAGTAGGTGAAGAGAAGATAGAAAAAGTATTTATAGCGTACTGAACATGTATAATTTTTACTAAAATTCTGAACATAGCAAAAAAAGCATTATGAAGTGAATGGGCAGAAACTTTCCAGAGATGAGCTATGTGAACTCTCAGTCGAGTGTGTGAATGCATGGCTGTGTAGTGTCTCAGTGTGTGCACACCTCACTCTTCCTCCCCTGCTTGCTCATGGGCGTTTAAGTGTCCAGCTCCCACAGGTATTTTTGAAAGTTGTGTTAAGGATCGTCATCTTCTACCTGCTTGTTCAGTTCCTTTTCTTGGGAGTGGCTTTTTGGAGTCAGGTGGCATGAATGACTTGAGGTACATGGGTTGCTGTTTTGCCAGTCAGAGAACCAGTAAGATTTTGAGAGAGTCCAGTTTCATCAGCCCTTGACATCTCTGCCAAACTGATGGACTAAACTTATGTCAAAGAGGAGTCTTATCTTTTTTTTTTGGCTGTGCTTGATCTTCATTGCTGCACTGGCTTTCCCTAGTTGGGGCGAGTGGAAGGTACTCTAGTTGTGGTGCCCAGGTTTCTCATTGCAGTGGCTTCTCTTGGGTCAAATGAGGATTTTTAAGTTACAGGTGGATTTGATCATCATGTGGTGTGTATACTTCCCGTGATGTTTCTTTGCCTGTTCCTGTCCTTTGCCCTTCCATCATGATGCTGTCACACTAGTGTTTCTATATTAAGGTGATTAGCCTTTTGTTGTATATACAACATATGTTGTTTTTCCAATTATTTTTTGAGTGTGTGTAAGTTTATGGTATTTTTTGGTTTCTTTTTCTGTTACCTTGTTTCATCATGAAATGTTTTCGTTTTTATCCTGTCATATCTGTCAGACTTTTACTTGACTCTGCCTTTGGTGCTTACAGAAGTCTAAGCCTTTGGTGCTTAGCAGAGTTATAAAAGTGTGTATCTTGTGTTTTATTCTGGTACCTATGTAATTTCATTATTTTATTTTATATTTGAATCTTTTCTTCAGCTAAGCTGTTTTGAAGTAAGCATTTTCCCCCAATTTTTGTGTCAAAATTTTCAGAGTTGGGACTTCCTGGCAATTCAGTGATTAAGGCTTGTTAGCCTTCCAGTGCAGGGGGTGAGGAAGGGGTCAGTCCTTGGTCAGGGAGCTAAGATGCCACATGCCTCGAAGCCATGAAACCAAATCATAAAACAGAAGCAAGACTGTAACAAATTCAGTGAAGATTTTAAAAGTGGTCCTCATCAAAAAAAAAAAAACCTGAGAAAATACTTGTGTTAAAATCAGGCATGATCAGCAAGCCTTTGTGGGTTTATTCATAGTATAAATGGAGAATCATAGCAGGATTGGATATTTTTCAGTGAGTTAAACACTTACTGGGTGCAAATACTTCTCAGGGAACTTGAATTTCAGCAGGCTCCATGGGGAGGTACACACGGTCATCAGCATAATGCACATAACCAGAGATGGAGAGGGCTTCAGGCACAGATTTCAGAGTGGTGTATACTCACTGTCCTAGGGGAATGATAGGGAAGGCTTTGAGGACTCCATTGGTTACTTTGTTTTTGTTTATACCATGTGTGTGTGTGTGTACACGCACGCTCAATACTGTGTGTATACCGTGTGTGTGTGTGTGTGTACGCGCGCACTCAATAACTTCAGTCCTGTCCAATTCTTTGTGACCCTATGGACTGTAGCACACCAGGCTCCTCTGTCCATGAGATTCTCCGAGCATGCATACTAGTGTGGGTTGCCATGCCCTCCTCCAGGGGATCTGTCCAACCTACGGTTTGAACCTGCATCTCCTGCATCGCAGGCAGATTCTTTACCCACTGAGTCACCTGGGAAGCCCTGTTTATATCTTGTTGTTGTTGTTGTTCAGTTGCTGAGTTCTGTCTGACTCTTTGCCACCCCATGGACTGCAGCACACTAGGCTTTCCTGTCCTTCACCATCTCCCAGAGTTTGTTCAAACTCTTGTCCATCCAGTCAGTGATGCCATCCAACCATCTCATCTTCTGCCACCCTCTTTTCCTCCTGCCTTCTATCTTTCCCAGCATCAGGATCTTTTCTAGTGAGTCAACTCCTCACATCAGGTAGCAAAAGTATTGGAGCTTCAGTATCAGTCCTTTGAATGAATATTAAGGGTTGATTTCCTTTAGGATTGACTGGTTTGATCTCCTTGGTTTCCAAGGGACTCTTAAGAGTCTTCTCCAGTACCACAGTGTAAAAGCATCAGTTCTTCGGTGCTCAGCCTTCTTTATGGTCCAACTCACATACCCACATGACTACTGGAAAAACCATAGCTTTGACAATATGGACCTTTGTCCGCAAGGTGACATCTCTGCTTTTTAATAATGCTATCTAGGTTTTCCATAGCTTTTCTTCCAAGGAGCAAACGTTTTTAAATTTCAAGGCTGCAGTCACCATCTATAGTGTTTTTGGAGCCCAGGAAAGTAAAATCTGATACTGTTTCCGTTTTTCCCCATCTATTTGCCATGAAGTGATGGGACTGGATGCCATGATCTTAGTTTTTTGAATGTTGAGTTTTAAGCCAACTTTTTCACTCGCCTCTTGTTCCTCTCCTCATCAAGAGGCTCTTTAGTTCTTCACTTTGTGTCGTTAGGGTGGTGTCATCTGCATATCTGAGGTTGTTGTTATTTCTCCCAGCAACCTTGATTCCAGCTTGTGATTCATCCACAAGCTGGATGGATATGATTACCTTACTAGGCAGCAGTTGAAGATCGAAGTGGTAACAGAATAGCTTCTAATACCAAATGTAGGAGGTGGAAATAGAGACGAGACTCAGGGAGGCAGTTAGGGGTGCCTTACAGGCAATGTTGCCGAGAAGGGCTCAGCAGGGCAGTACTGGGAGCAGCAGCACTGGCAGCCTTTTCTGTGTTCAGCACAGGCCTTGGCTGCCTGTCCTCTCCACATGCTAGCATCTTGCTCCTTGCTGACCTTCAGCTTCAATGTTACTCCTTCTGAGAGGCCTTCTCTGATCACTCTTGGTGGTCAGAAGGTATGGTATTAAGCGTGGAGCAGCCCTTGAATAAAATCAGTCACAAAAAGAAGAGAAAAGATGATGACTTGGAAATGAGTAGCACATGCATATGCCAGTTAGTAGGCAGAGGACAGACTGGAGGTAAATAGGGTGGTACCTGGGGCAGGGGGTGGTAATTGATGAGGAAAGGTCATGCAGGAGGGGAGGGATAAGAATAAGCTCCTCTGAAAGTGTGTTGCTCATAAGGAGGAGGATGGACTTGTCTTTGAGACCAAGAAGGAAGACTAAATAAATGAGATACTGAAAACATGTAGGAGTGGAGGGGATGTGAAGTGACTGATCTCTGGAAATCAGCCCAGATGAATGATGTCTCAGAACAGTTTGGGGCACCCTTGTTAGTCGATTCCACAGAATCTAAGGCAGCCAGAGGTAGATGAGAGTATTGCTGAAGAAATGAAAGGATTCTTTGAAGTAAGATGAATTTGTAGGGGATGACGTCATCATAGAGTAGGGGAATGTGGCCACCCAAAGGGGACCTAGCACAGGATCATGGTTTGTCCTGGCACACGACCAGCCTTATTGAGACACAGGTGACAGCCAACACTGTGCAAGTTGAAGGGGTGCAGCAGGTTGATACGGCTTCATGGAATGATGACCATGGTATGTGCAGTGAGCATCCATCACCTCATAGAGATACAAAATTAAAGGAATAGAAAAAATTTTTTTCTTTGAGATGAAAATGCTTATAATTTAGTCTTATCAACTTTAATTATATTTTTTATGTTTCCATGACACCCCCTACTACTCATTTATCTTATAAAGGGAAGCTTAACACTTTCTGATTTTCTTCATCCAATCCCCCACCACCTTTATAACCACAAGTCTGACCTCTTTTTCGATAAATTTGTTTGTTTTTGGAGTATACTTGACCTACAACACTGTGTTAGTTCCTGTTTAACGACACAGTGATTCTGTATTTCTCTACATTTCAAAGTCACCAAGATAAGTCTAGCTACTGTTATGTCACTACACAAAGGTATTACATAGTTACTGTGTTTCCCACACCATACATTTCACACCCATGACCCATTTATTTTGCAACTGGAAGTTTGTACCTCTTGGTTTCTCTCTTCTGTTTCTCTCCTCCTCTGGCAACCACCCATTTCTTCTCTGTATCTGTAACTCCATCTCTATCTTGTTAGGTTTGTTCATCTGTTTTTTAGATTCCACATATTATTTTACTTAACATAATGCCCTCCAGGTCCATTCATGTTGTTGCAAATGGCACAACATTATTCTTTTTCATGGCTCAATAGTACTCGTGTGTGTGTGTATCAAATCTTCTGTATCAATTAATCTATTGATGGACACTTGCATTGCCTCTGTTTCTTAGATATTGTAAATAATGTTGCAGTGAACATAGGAGTGCAAATGTCTTCTCTCTTTTCTTAATTTTTTTGGCCTTGTGGCATGTAGGATCTTAGTTACCTGGCCAGGGATTGAACTTGAGCCTCCTGGTGTGGAAGGTGAGCCCTAACCATTGGACCACCAGGGCATTCCCATAAACATCTTTTCTGTTTAGTGCTTTTGTTTTCTTTGGATAAATAGGAGTGGAATTTGCTGGATCATGTGGTAGTTCTATTTTTAATTTTTTGAGATGGGTTTATGCTATTTTCCATAGTGGCTGCACCAGTTTCCATTCCCACTAGCAGAGCATGAGTATTTCCCTTTTCTCCATATTCAGCACTTGTCCCTTGTCAACGCTCATCATTTGCCCTTGTTTTTTTAATAATTGCTATTCTAACAAGTGGGAGGTGATATCTCATTGTGGTTTTGATTGGCATTTCCCTGAATATTAGTAATATCAAGCATGTTTTTGTGTGCCTGTAGCCATCTGTGTGTCTTCTTCAGAAAGATGTCTATTCAGACCCTTTGCCCAGTTTTCAATCAAGTTACTGATTTATGTATTTGTTGATACTGAGTTTTGTAAGTTCTTGGTATATTTTGGATATTAACCCCTTATGGGTCATGTCATTTGCAAATATCTTCTCCCATTTTGTCAGCAGCCTTTTCGTTTTGATGATTGTTAACTTCACTGTGTAAAAGCTTTTTAGTTGGGTGTAGTTCCATTTGCTTATTTTTGTTTTTCTTTCCCTTGCCTGAGGAGGCAGATCCGTGTACTGCCTGTGTTTTCTTCTAGGAGTTTTATGGGTTCAGATCTTACATTTAAATCTTAATCCATTTTGAGTTTATTTTTTGTGTGTGGCGTGAAAGAAGTCCAGTGGAATTCTTGTACATGTAGCTGTCCTGTTTTCCCAGCACCATTTATTGAGGAGGCTATATATTCTTGCCTCCTTTGTCAAGGATGAATTACCTGTCTAAGTCTGGATTCATCTTCCAGGGCTTCCTGTTCTGTTCTAGTGATTTATGTGTCTGTTTTGGTGCTAATGCCATGCTGTTTTGATGGCTGTAACCATGTAGTATAGTTTGAGATCTGGACACATGTTGCCTCCAGCTTTATTCTTCATTTTCAGGATGATTTCTGGGTTGGTTTGTTTGTTTTTCCTTTCAGTCTTTTGTTTTTCCATACACATTTTAGAGTTACTTGTTCTGTTGAAAATGTACTGAATATGTAGATTGCTTTGGGTGGTGTGGTTAATTCTTCCAGCCCATGAACTTGATGTAGCTTTCCATCTTTGCCTCTTGTCTTCAGTTTCTTGCGTCTGTGTCTTTCTATTTTCTAAATATAGGTCTTTTATCTCCTTAGTTAGATTGTCTCCCAGGAATTTTATTTTCTGATGTAATTTATAAATGGGATTGTTTTCTTAATTTCTCTTTCTGATAGTTTGTTGTTAGTGTATAGAAATGCAACAGATTTCTGTATATTAGTTTTTTATTCTGCAACTTTGCTGAACTTATCAATGAGCTCTGGTAGTTTATTGGTAGTGTCTTTAGGATTTTCTTTGTGGTATCATGTCATCCTCACACACCAACAGTTATCCTTCTTCCTTTCCAGTTTGGATTTCTTTTTCTTGTCTGATTACTGGAGCTAAGACTTCCAATAGTACTTTGAGTGAAAGGGTGACACTGGGGATCCTTGTCTTAGAGAAAGTGCTCTCAGCTTTACACCACTTGGTGTGATGTTAGCTGTGAGCTCATATATGACCTTTTTCATGTGAGCTCTGTTTCCTCTATATGCACTTAGTTGAGTTTTTTTTCAATCATACATGGATATCAGATTTTATTAAAAAGCTCCGTGGCCAGGGTCCTGGTGTCCGCCTGCTGGTGGTGGGTAGAACTGGGTGGATGGCTGTGTGGCCAGGGGTCCTGGTGTTGGCCTGCTGGTGGATGGATTCAGGGTCCTGTGTGTCCAGGGCTAGTGCCCAGGGTAGGCAGGCTGGTCCTGGGGTCTCTGGCCACAGGGCCCTGGGAGTACAGGGGCTGGTGCTGGCCTTCTGGGGCAGCTAGGTCCTGACTCAGCCGGCTCAGGGCAGTGGGGTCCTGGGGCTGGAGAAAATCATTTAAATACCCAAGACTGACATCTCGTCAAACTTGGTAAGAAGGCTGTTGAAACTAGGAGAGAGTTGATGGACTTAGGAGAACAGGAGGGCATGGAGAAGTCAGAAAGAAGATGGACAGGTAAGAGTTTTAGTAGATAATGGTGTCAGAAGTAGAAGACGAGGAGTGTTCCTCAAGGAGATCTTGCAGATCTCTGATGAGAGCAAGTGTACACAGTGTGGGGAGACAGGGTGCAGGCCAGGGAGTAGGCGGCCCCTTTGTGAGCAGATAGTGCACACAGACCTTGATCTTCCGGAAAGTGAGGGAAAGAAATGGACAGGAAAACTTAATCAGCACCAGAGCCAGCCAGGAAAAATGCCAAAAGACCAGAAGTTACACATTTTGGAGAGAGAATCTGAGAGCAGTTTATGTTGATAAACTATCATGAAGTTATTAGGTCCCGCATACTCGTCCAGTGTTAGTGCAGAGGTGCAGTGAATTTGCCTCTTAGAGTTCCCACAGGACACTTGTGGTCCTTGGTACTGATGGATTCTGAAGCTTGTAAGGAACGGAGTTGGGCCTGCAGTGGTTTGGTGGCTCTGCAGGATGCTCAATGGTGTTCAGAGTACAGCAATCCCACCTTTATTCAGACCACTGGCAGTTACTAGTTTCCCTTTAAGCTCGTGATTATTACATGTAGAAGATGTTCTGAATTAAGTAAAAACTTTATTAGCCCTCGATTTCAATGTGCTTTGTACCCAGGTCTTTTACCAGTAAAGCAGGAAAGATAACCAGTATGGAAATGTGTTTCTTAGTAATTGGTTTTATTTATCTATTATGTCTGTTATTCATAATTAATATGAGACCAGAAAAATGTGATTTTCCTCTCCAAAGAACTGAAGGTGCATCCATCAGCTCATACCATCCCCTTTCTTATTGTAGACCATTCGAAGGAAGAAGAAAGTTCAGATCCCAGTAAGTCGTCCTGATCCTGAACCTGTGTCTGAGAACGAAGAGGACAGTTATGACGAGGAGGCGCACGACCCTAGAAGTGGCCGTGGGGCCCTGGCAAACAGGAGGAGCGATAAGAGCTGGGGCCGAGATAGGAGTGCCAGTCGGGAGAGGAGTCTGTCCCCCCGTTCAGACAGGCGGTCTGTGGCCTCCAGTCAGCCTGCCAGACCCACCAAAGTCACCCTGGTGAAGTCCCGGAAGAATGAAGGTATTTCTGCCAACTTAGTATTTTCACATGAGAATTTTAAGACTGATTTTAATGAGAAGTAAATTTGCTGTCTCTTGACATCTTTGCTCTGTTGTCTTTTGTTACCTTTGTTCTTGTGTCATTTTGCTTAAAAGCACATCCTGTTACTGCAGGCCTCAGGGGTCGTCGGTTTCCTCTACTTTTTTGTTGTAGCGGATAACGTGTCCATTAGGAGTGTTAGGTTAGCTCTGTGAGTAGGAGGTGTCCTACGTCCCTGCATCGGTTGCAGCGCAGTGTTGACTTTGTGGTCAGGCTCGGGTTGGGCTGCATCCGCATCCAGGAAGAGAGCACTGGGTGGGGAGGGAGGGCAGCTTGCTGCCCCAGATGGAGAGCTGGGATGCTACTCTAAAGAAAGGACACAGTTGTCAGAACTCTGTGGCTGCAGCCTAGCTGCCTGCCCTCAGGTAGTCACAGTCCATACCTGATGAGTCCAGTGGTGGCCTCGCAGCACTGCTGTGGGTATGTCTCTCCCACACAAGAAAGCGCCAGTGATGACGGCTTTGATGAAAAGGTGCAATAGTCTCTCCAGCTTGGCTTTCATTTGCTTTCCCAAAACCTGACGCATCCGCTACTCACGGCTCCCTCCCCCTTGTCCACGGGCCTCCTTAGTCAGACGGTCTGTGTTCAGAACTGCTGCTTCTCGTTCACCACCCACGCTTCAGCCCCCTCTCTGTACCTGCTCCCAGAACTAGTCACTGCCCCACACTTCAGTATCTGGTGGGTGCTCTGGTATCTGCTCCTGGAACTGGTCACACTGAATCTGGTAGGAATTTCCAGTCTATATCTTGTCTTTTCAGCACCATTTCACAATTCACCACTCCATTTTTTCATGTTTTCTCTTGGCTTCTTCAATGCTGCGGGTGTCAGGGCTTCCCCCACCTTCTGTATCCTTGGCAAGCTCATTATACTCATCCTGCCTTCCAGTGTTCTTTGAGTTCTTTCCTGGGGTCTCCCTGGGGTGTTGAGGAGCTCTCATGATGGTGCAGCTTCTTCCCCATGCCAGTGTGCACCCCAGGGTCACAGCTGGCTCAGACCTGTTCACTGAAGCATCCTCTGTGGCCCTCAGACACTGCACATCTCCAGCGAAATTCCCATGTCCCTCTTGGAATGTTTTCTCATGTTTCTTACACAGTAGCCCATTGATTGTCCTTCTGCACCTGGTGTCTCAGGCCAGTCATGCTCATTGTGGCGTGATTACCTGTGCCACCATCTCCCCTCTGCTTTCCTGTGTCTGCTGAGCGCACATCCACCCTCCTGTCCTCCTCCTCCCTTCTCCACCCCCACCCGTCATTCCAAGCCACCAGCACCTTCTCTTCTCCCATCGTTGCCAACGTGTGATCAACAGTATGTATTAGTATGTAAAGTTGTGTATATCTGAGTTGTGCAGTGTGATGCTTGAGATGCATACACACTAGAAAATGATCACTACTGTCAAGTTAACCTGCATGGGTTTTGGCGGTGGGGTGATGGGGCTCAGTGAGGAGCACCACACCACCCTTTCTTAACTGGACTCGCTCACCCTTGTGAGCTCGTCTCTGGGGCTCCTGTTGGTTCTGTTCCTTGGGTTACAGCGCCTCTGGGGCACTGCTGTGTCTGACTCCTCTACACTTAGACTTCATCAAACCTGCCTCGTCTTCCTTCATGCCTTTTGCTGTGTCTGTTTTTAGCAGTTCTGTCTGTGCCACTGCCCCACCGTACAGCCTCACTTTTCAGCTTTAGTGGCAGTGTTTCTTAGATGAAGCTTCAACTTCAGTGTTTGCTTCTCGGGGCTGAGGGGGAGGTGCTCTCTGTGACCACCTCCCCCTCCCGGGCACAGAGTGCTGTGCTGCCCGCTCTGCGCTCCACTGAAGCTGGACTGGTGACATCCTTGCCCTGCTGCCCGAGCGCGGGGCTGCCTCTTGCTTGCTGCTTGTATCTGTAGAGCTTGCCACCTTGTTCATATTTACCAGAGAAATACTTGGGATAAATGATGCTTTCATATACAGGGAATATTTCAGAGTCATCTTTGTATTGGCCATTTATAATTTTTAAATCCTAAATAAGGACAGTCTTTTAATCAACACTTTATTTCTGAGAGATATGATGACTGTTTCTGAAGCACTGAGTGGACTGCGTAGATTCTCTGAAGTCTTTTTTTTTTTTTTTGTCCCAATTCTCTTTCTGTTTGTCAACACTCTTTGTTTATTTACCTTAAGTTAAACTGTAACTTTGATGTAACTTCTAAAAATTTGAGTAGCAGGTCTTAGCCCACCTTAAAAATAACACTTATTTCCCTTCTATTTTTCTTGCCCCCAGTTGGATTCCTAACACAACCAGGAGCAATCCTGTTCCTATAGACATTATACTGATTGTATATTGTTCTAATTAAAAAAAAAAAAAAGTCCATCACTCTGCAGGCCCCTGGATGGTTTTTTGGACTCTGCCGGTAATGTCTTTAGTTCTCACTGCTCCCCTGCCCACAGGTCCTGTTCCTGCTGCTGCATCCTGGGTGCTCTGCTGGCTGTTGGAAGGACTTGCATCCTTAACTGCTCCCCTCTCCACTCGGCTCCTTCCAGGCCCTAGTTCTAGTGGCTCGTGCTGATGTTCTGCATATGCCTCTCAGAGTTGGACGGGTTTAGGACCCAAAATCCTCTTCTGTAGGAACTGGGGGAAACAAAAATAGTATACACGTGGTAATACATTGAGCTTCCCAGGGTATTTGTTTTCAGAATTGTTATCATTAAAACCTAAGAACCTGGTGCATCAGCCGGACAGGTCAGAGGGGATGGTCTTCTCTTCAGAGTCCTCTCTGTCTGCACAGTGAGGGCATGAGTGTCAGTCTGCTGTTGGACCACGGACTTGCCCTGTGCTTTCACACTGGTGGTGACAACTAATGATGACACAAGGAAATGTCTTCTTTGCAGGAAGGCCAAGAATAACTTACTGCTCGTACTTAAAAACTTTCTTTGTGCGGTGATTATTCGTTTCATACTTTTAAACTCTAGTTAAGTGTCTTGGGATTTTACACTAAAGACATTTAAATATATTATTTCAGAATATGGTCTTCGATTGGCCAGCCATATATTTGTGAAGGAAATTTCACAAGATAGTTTGGCAGCAAGAGATGGCAATATTCAAGAAGGCGATGTTGTATTGAAGGTATAGTCATGTTCTTAACATTTTGATGAACTACAATAGAAAACAAGTTCTAGTGTGCCCACATAGCTCCTTTTCATATTTGAGTGGATTTTTCCAAGAAGAATTAGAAATCAATATTTGGGGGACTGTCTAGCCTGCCATGACTATTACTCCATGTCAACACTGATGCTTTTCTTTGGGCATTGTGTCATCCTGAAGAATTAATAGCTCCAGACGCATATTATTCACTAACAGGAGTTATTTTGTAGACAGATTTGCCTGTTGTTCCACTTTAAGTGGTTTTGATGACTCCTCCAGATGTTACTGAAATGTCAGCTTTATTGGTTTGCTCTTCAGTCACAGAAAGTGGCCAGGGAGAGGTAGAGGGTGTGATGTGGGCTCCTCTGGCGGAGCAGCCATGTAGTGAGTATAGTGAAGGTTTATCATTTCGGGAAGGAGGAGTGCTTTGATAGTTTAGGAAAGTGTAAAGGGAATATTTTAGCTCTCAGAGCAAGCCTGGGAGCAGCTGAGATATTGCTGTCTGTGTCTCACTAAGTTAATGCTTGTATTTTTGTCATTTAGCTTCAAACTACAGTTTCTTTTCTGTTGCAGATAAATGGTACCGTGACGGAAAACATGTCACTGACAGATGCGAAGACGCTGATCGAGAGGTCTAAGGGCAAGTTAAAGATGGTGGTCCAGAGAGATGAGCGGGCTACCCTGCTGAATGTCCCTGACCTTTCCGACAGCATCCACTCTGCTGACGCCTCTGAGAGGGACGGTGAGTGTGGTTCTGTTTCTAGAGACCCTCGAGGTGATCTGTTGCTTAAAGTGGGAAGGTTGTACATGTTTGAGTTTAAGTTAATGCTTAAATCCACCATTATATGGGAAATTATATTTAGTAACTTTATTTCCTTTATCATTGGAGTGCCTTATATTTTACTATAATCTTGGGAAAATAAACAGCACCCTTTTGTTTAACAGATATTTCAGAAATCCAGTCACTGGCATCAGACCATTCAGGTCGATCCCACGACCGGCCTCCCCGTCACAGCCGCTCTCGGTCTCCTGACCAGCGGTCCGAGCCCTCTGACCATTCTCGACACTCACCACAGCAGCCCAGCAGTGGCAGGTAATCCCTCTGTTGTGTAAAGTGAGACAGTGGCGTGTGCTTGGTGCACGCTTCTGGGTTTGCTAAGAAATAAAACTAGAAGATAGATTTTCTCTTGATTACTTAAATTTGCTTTGTTTCTTTATCAGTTTATGTATTTCTTTTTTTTTTTTTTTTAGTTTATGTATTTCTTAGCTAGAATAATAGAGGTCAGTCAAACTGTTTCATAAAAGGCCAAATAGTAAATGTTTTAGATATGTGATCCAAATCTTGCCACCACTCATCTCTGTCTTAGTGGCTCAAAACTACTGTGGACAGTACATAAATGAATGGGCATGGCTGTTTTCCAGTAAAACTTTATTTAAAAAAAAAAAACAGTTGGCTCTTGGCTACAGTTTGCTGATCCATTGCATTAGAAGATGCTAACAAGCTTTAGGACAAATTAAATGTGTATAGTAGAAGTCTTTTAGTGGAGATTACCCTGGACTTTGTTTTTCCCTGTAAAGTACACTGTGTGGTATTTATTTACGTCAAAGGGTCTGCCATGCTAGTATTATGTGACTTACCTGAGTTTATGGTCTGAGGGGGTCACATGCACATTTGAGAATCTGGGGCGGGGGGGGAAATGATCCTTCTCTCCAGAAAGATGCACATTCACAGATACATGTATGTAGCATTTTATGTAAGATTTTTGGATGTTCACAGGGCTCTGTTGGCCAACAGTGGACCTAGGTTTTAGCAGCAGTCCATGTAGAGCTCTTCTTTGTGCACTTAGTCAAGTCCAGAGCTGACCGGTTTAAGATTCACTGTGATTATTTGTGACTGACTTGCATGAGGGTGGTGTTCACCTAAGCCATGAAGTCACTAAAATTGCCAAGAGAAACAAAACAGATAGAATGCCCAGAAGTGGATACAGGGAGTGTTTCCCAAGGATGCTGAGGAAGCAAATGAGAAGTACCTTTCGGAAGAGAGCTTTCCTGAAGACTGTCAGAAATCACCCTGACACAGTTGTTGCACACTGCTGATTTTAGCTATTTGTAAAGCTGATTCTCTCTGAATTTCAGATTTTAGATTTATAAATTGTATTAACCCTGAGCTTCGTAATTAACATTATAATGATTTTTTTAAGGAATATTATAGTATGTCACATGCAAAACTGACTAATAACTGATTACTAGTTTTAACCGCTGTACGTTAACATCTTAATTCTGAAAATCTTGCTGACACAGCGCACCCCTTACCTGGAAAAGGACAGCTGCCCGCAGCACATACACAACAATAGAACTGACAACCAGATGAGTCATGGGGTGGGGTGCAGTCCTAACACAGTTCTCTCCCCTAGAAGCCAGGCTGGCAGCAAGCCGTTTGGACATGATTTTCCTTTAAAAAGAAAGAAATACTCATCAAAATTTTGGCCGTTTGTATCTGTTGTAACCAAATTCTAAACTTTAGATAGGTCTTTTTAGTACCTACATTTTTCATTTAGATTTCCTAAATATTCGGCATCTGTAACTTTAAATGTTGAAGAGGGTTTAAAACTTTTTTTTTTAGGTATCTTCCTATTATATTGGAATGTTTTACTTCTCTTGGGAGCCTCAAGTATTCTCTATAGGTGACACCAATTATATTAGATCTTTGAAAAATATAGAATCTTGGGCCTGCTTCTGAGTTCATCTGGGATGGAGGCAGGGAATAATACTTTAAGTTTCTAATATAATAGTGTTCTCTTCCGCGTGTTACCACATAGTAGATCCTAAGGAGACGATAGTACTTCGGCTACAGAAGACAAAAAGTCTACAGATTTATTTCCATATGTTTGTGCTGATATATAATTCCTGAAAATTTAACTAGCCTGCCTAAAGGCAGGATGAAAAGTAGTACCAGTTGCTTAAAGGTTTTATTTCCTCCATAAAGTTACTATTAAAACACAGACAACTGTGCAATTTTAGTTTAGAGGGTCCTTACGTTTTGAGAAACACTTTAGATATCAGTTCAGTATCAGTTCACTCACTCAGTCATGTCTGACTCTTTGTGACCCCATGGGCTGCAGCACTCCAGGCTTCCCTGTCCATCACCAACTCCCGGAGTTTGCTCAGACTCATGTCCATCAGTCGGTGATGCCATCCAACCATCTCATCCTATGTCGGCCCCTTCTCCTCCTGCCTTCAATCTTTCCTAGCATCTTTTCCAATGAGTCTGTTCTTTGAATCTGGTCGCCAAAGTATTGGGAGTGTCAGCTTCAGCATCAGTCCTTCTGATGAAGATTCATGACTTATTTCCTTTAGGATGGACTGGTTGGATCTCCTTGCAGTCCAAGGGACTCTCAAGAGTCTTCTCCAACACCACAGTTGAAAGGCATCATTTCTTCTTTGCTCAGCTTTCTTTATAGTCCAGCTCTCACATCCATACATGACTATTGGAAAAACGATAGCTTTGACTAGACGGACCTTTGTTGGCAAAGTAATGTCTCTGCATTTTAATAGCTAGCTGTCTAGGTTGGTCATAACTTGCCTTCCAAGGAGCAAGCATCTTTTAATTTCATGGCTGCAGCCACCATCTGCAGTGATTTTGGAGCCCCCCAAAATAAAGTCTGTCACTGTTTCCATTGTTTCTCCATCTATTTGCCATGAAGTGATGGGACCGATGCCATGATCTTAGTTTTCTGAATGTTGAGTTTTAAGCCAACTTTTTCATTCTCCTCTTTGACTTTTCATCAAGAGGCTCTTTAGTTCCTCTTTGCTTTCTGACATAATGGTGGTGTCGTCTGCCTATATGAGATTATTGATGTCTCTCCTGGCAGTCTTGATTCCAGCATGTGTTTCATCCTGCTTTAGATATAGTAGGAGAGTAAAATCCTAGTATAAAAAACACCATGGATCATTTTCCTTGTGTTGTTTGTTTGAACAGATGCTTTTTGTTTTACAAATGTTATAATTCTGTGGTTTAAAAAGTGATACAAGAAGACAAGTGAAAAAAGTTTCAGTTTAGTGTGTAAAACACTACTGCCCCTCCCTGGATTTCTGAATATCTGTGTGTTTGTAAGACTGCAGTTATCTGCTGAGAATAGTAACCTTCATTTTGTCAGAAATGGAGTAACCTTCATTTTGTCAGAAATGGAGTAACCTTCTGTTGTCAGAAGCAACAGAATACAGTCATCTCTTTGGACTTTGAAGCCAGTTTTCCTGGGTTTGAGCCCCTGCCTGTCATTGGTTACTTGCACCACCTTGAATCCCTCTCTGAGCTTTAGTTTCCTCATTTGATACAAAGAAGGCATCAAACACCACAAAGTTGTGAAAGGTGATTATAACACCTGGCGCAGATACTAGCAGCTTCCTTTATTACAGTGATTAGTAGTAGGAACAGTTCATGTTGTAGACTGTCCACATGTGCTCACATTGACCATTTCTAAGAAGATTTCCTCATTCCATAGGCTAGTCAGTTTAAGGATAAAGTCCAGGGTTATGTTGTTGACAAGAGATTAAGGCCTCTTGGCCTTTTGACTCAAGTGCTTGCCCTTCCTGGAGTAGAGAAAGAAGGGGAAGGTTACTCAAGGGAACAGAAACCTTCAGAGCCTTCCCTTGTTGTGACCTACGTAGGTTCCTCTATGTGATGTTCTTTTCTTAGAGAGCTGAGTTCTGAGCACAACACACGTGCTCACTTCTTCCTTACAATCAGATGAATGGTGTACCCTAATTGTTGTCTTGAACAGCAGCTGCCAAACTGCAGCTTGTGTTCCAGATCCAGCCTACTGCCTGGTTTTGCAAATAAAGATTTATTGGAACCCATCCTACAGTGTCATAATTATGAAAAGTTGGCAGAGAGTGCTTGGCCCACGGAGCCATTTACAGAAAAAGTCTGCCAGTCCCTCCCTGGTCTAGGATGTTAAAATAGTTTTGTTTGTAAATTAAAAAATAGTATGTGTGTAGAAAGAATTATTACAGTGATTTTGTTAAATCATTTGATGCTTGTTGCTAGGTTTGTCCTGTATATTTTATTCAGTGTCGTTCCACTGCCTGCTCTGGACTGAGACTGCTCAGGATGGAGCTGGGGGTCCTCACTGGGGCACTGCCTCGTGCTGATTGACAGGACTGTCAGTAAGGGGACTCGTCACTATAGAGTATTTGAGGTGCAGAGTGAGTTCCAAGCCTCTGCCTAGCTATACTGCATTCTCCCTAGTTGTTAGAGTTACTTACCAGGCTCATTTTGTGAGTTTTCTCTGTAGAGGAGCAACATATGTTTACGCTGTGGTTCTGTTCTATAAACTGTTTTAATGTGACTCTTGTGCTGCTGATTTATCGTAAGCAGGTACACTGTTGAAAAACTCTATTGCAGTAAAAGCTCAAACTAATTAGGATATGGTTCATATGTAGAAAATTTGTAAAGGTTATATTTTGTATTACTTAGTCATTTCTTATATACATATGCATATATGGAAAGAAGGCTTCTCTCTGGTCACCTGGTCTTCAGGGGAGCCAGTGAGAAGGAGCCACAGTGGAGGACGGGTCCGGAGTAAGGTAGAGAGTGCAGCTCGCAGCTTGTTGGGAGAACAGCGTGGCAGCCAGTGGGGTGGGCCACAGAAGCGGAGGAGCCAGTGCTTTGGAGTTCTTGGAAATTTTTCTCTTTTTTCTGGTTTTGGAAAATTGGTTGGGGAGAATGTGAAACTTTAAAACAGTTGTTTTCTAAGTTGAATTGTTACTGAAGGTTTTTTTGGTAAGATTCTTTGTAATGTTGGAAAGTGAGTGGAATGTTGATGACCTATCCTGAACTTCTGTTGTTGAGGGTAAGCGCTGACTGTTATTTTCAATCCTTGGGAATTTTAGGTTACTGGATTAGAACTCCAGAGTGACCTTTTGTTTTCTGTACTCTTTGTAAGGGTCCAAGCTGAAGGCAGGGTCACAGTTGATAACGTTTCTCTAGTTAGTGGAGACCCCGGTGTAATGATGTTGTGGATATTATGTAGTGATGGATTTTAACTTCTAAGCAGAGACTGTGGGCCCAGTGGCACCAAAGCAAGCTTAAATATTGTACTTTATTGTCACTGTTTTTAAAGTAAAAAGTATACATTCTATTTACTCCATCAGCTGGGAATTATTTTCTTATACAGGTACAGTATAAAACATAAAATAGTTAAAAACAGACCACTTCACTTACATATAAAAGTGATGAGTATGTGAACTTTTATTTCTGCTTTTAAATAATGTAGGACAGTTCTTTTATTTCCTTTGAGAGAATGTTAATAAAAAATGAAGAGTGTGGTAACACTGGTCTTATTATAAGATCAGCCAAACATCCTGCACAGTCCAGGGTTATTTTACTCAAAACATTAATCCAAGTGCCTAACAGTCACCCAACCAGTGAAGCCCTGGCAAGGATGCCCTTCCTTCTTAGTTTTTCTTCAGTCATTCCTTACTAAAAGCTGTTCATTTCTTCAAAAATTACACTTGCAGAATGATGGGTCTGTTTTCTCCTAATTCAGGTGGCTAGGTTACAGTGTTGTCACCATCGAAACAAACGAACACGCAGGAGGAGAATCTCTGTGCAGACTGATAGGTATCATGAAAGCCCCTTGTCACAGTGAGCAGTACAGTCATTATTTCTTCAAAAGAATACACCACATGTATTTCTAGGAAACGTTGCAGTGTATAAAGAACAGATTTTAAATTGTGAGAGCTTAGCTTGCAGATACAGTCCAGTGGATGTATGGTGGTCATTCCTTGCTCTCTCAGCACGCCCAGGGGCAGCTCTTGGCTTCTCTGCCTGAGCACCTGCCCAGAATCTCCATAGCGCTCACTCTGCCTTGCTCACCTTCTAATCCACTGTGCCGTGCTGTAATTTTTGAGTTGCTGTCGAGGAGAAACTGCAGTGTGTAATATCTGTGTGTTTGCATATATAACTTAGGGGATTAACTGGTGGGAGCATTCTGAGTTACCAGACTTGAGTGCACCTTGGTTTTTCTTCCTCATATGTGTTAGGGGCCCACCGTCCTGAACTCTTGTTAGTGGAGAAGAACTTGGGAGCCTGGTTTAAGTTACTTTCTGAGTTTCTATTTTTTACTGTTAATTAGGGGCGAGATAGTCCTGTGGTCTTTAAAGGGCACCTAGTTTTTGTTTTCTTTCTAAACTATGTAGTTCTTGCCATCCTGTATGCAGTAAATGTTTCTGAAAAGAAGGTATAAATTTGCTTTCGTAGGATGAGTCATTTCTTAGGTAACAGGAAATGGGCTTTATAAAAGGGTGTCTTATTACAGTAAACATTCAGCTTCAGTTTATTTCCTATATTCAGATTATTTTTAAATAAGATATAACCAGTCCATTGGGAGGTGTTTGAGAGCTAGAAATCAGAAATAAAACTTGAAGAGTTGACAGTCTGGTATATTTCATCAGGGTCCAAGAAACAGCACAGTTTCAGCAGAACAGGTTTAATAGGAGGATTAGCCAGTTAGGAAACGAAAGAGAACTCTGAAGAATGTGTGGATCACACGTGAGGAGGTCAACAGCAGTGGTGCTGAGGTGGAGCCTGCCCCACACGTCCGAGGCTTACTATGGGGTGTCGCTGGGTGGATTTACAGGGAACCTGCCCTCCGAGGGCCCAGGGAAAGCAGTGCTTGAGGACCTGTCTTGTCAGAGACCGAGTGCCTGAGCACCCTTGGAAGTGTCAGGAAGCTGCTGCCGCTGAGCCGCCCTCCCGCAGTGTGCGCCGCCTGCGGCCTGCCTGCCTACTAAGGGGACCTGGAGGAGGAAACCCCTTCCCCTGTCCGGGTCTCTCCAGGCCCCTCTGACCCAGCTGCCTGCTCTCTGCCTGCACTAAATGGCCCCAGACAGCTGTGACCTCACACCTGAAGTCTTGCTCTTAAAGCCGTCTATTGCTGATCTGGTTGAGTGTGTGTTATATCTGCTATTCTCACACAGAGTTGACGGGATAAGACTTAAGGCTCTGTTCCCATTGAGTTTGTTTATGTGACTAAAAACTCTCTCAGAGACTATCTTAACACTTGTGCTCTACAGAACTTTGGGGCTTCCCAGGTGGCGCTAGTGGTAAAGAACCCGCCTGCCAATGTAGGAGACATAAGATTCTCATCCCTGGATCAGGAAGATGCCCTGGAGGAGGGCATGGCAACCCACTCCAGCATTCTTGCCTGGAGAATGCCATGGACAGAGGAGCCTGGCAGGCTACACTCCATGGGGTCACAAAGAGTCAGACACGACTAAGCAGCTAATGCTTTCAAATACATGCTGGAGTTTGATGGCTGAGTACACCAAAAAACAATGTGTAAAATACCTCATTTATAATTTATGATTACTTACTGATTTATTGTAATTGATTATGATTACTTCATGATTTATGGTTCTTAATATTTTAACTATATTGAGTTAAAATGTATTATTTGATTTCACCTCATTTAGTAAGTTTTAGAAAATTTCAAGCTACATAAATGACTTTCTTCATGATTGTATTAACAGCATGGCTCTAGATCTATATGTATTGAATAATGCCTCCACCTTTTGGTAGATAATGGAAATGCACTAAAAAGAATAATGATTTTTTTAAATATTGATCGTGTGAACAGTTTAATAGAATGATGTGAGTTCCACTGATCTTCAGTGTTAAGGTGTAGTAATTACGTTAATGAAAGGTGGTAGTCAGAAGAGAATGAAAATTAGCCAAAAACGAAATACTTGTGGGATTTTTGTGTGCTGTACGGAGCAGGAGCCCTATTACAAGGCCTGTTACCATTGGGGAGGATGTTCACATTAAAATATTACCTTTGATTCTTAGTTATCATCAGTGTTACTTAGTCATGTTGTAGATTCAGGAAGTTTTTTTTTCAGTTACAGGAAAGGAAGAAAATCAATTGGAATTGGAAATTGTTTTTTAAACTTAAAACTTAAAAAAAAGATCTGTTGGTGCGTGTGAGCTCTCTCTGGTTAGAGAGAACAGGAGCAACTCTAGACATGGTGTATGGGCTTCTCAATGGCAGTTTTCTCTGGTTATGGACAGGCTTCAGTAGTTGTGGTACATGGGCATATTTGCCCCGAGGCACATGGAATCTTCCCAGACCAAGGATCAAACCCTGCATTGGTAGGCAGATTCTTAACCATGAGACTGCCAGGAAAGTCCAGAGATTTGATCTTTATTAAACAGATAGTTTTAAGCCAGTTGGAAAGCAACAGAATTCTGTAGAACTATTAAAATTATGTAGTTCTTTAATTGTGTTCTTTTCAAAATGTTCATTTGTACATTTGTATTTTTAGAGCAAAGAATGCAAGAATAATTTACTATTTTGTATTGCTATTTTTATTATGAATCGCCTAGAACAGTTTGCAGATAGCTTAATTGTATTTATTTATACTTAGACTACTTGTATGTGAGATATTAATACATCGTGTGTCAGTTGCTCAGCCATGTCTGAGTCTTTGCAACCCCATGAACTGTAGCCCACCAGGCTCCTCTGTTCATGGAGTTCTCCAGGCAAGAATAATGAGTAGCTCAGTGGAGTGAATAGTCATTCCCTTCTCCATGGGATCTTCCCAACCAAAGGACTGAACCTGGGTTTCCCATATTGCAGGCACATTCTTTACTATCTGAGCCACCAAGGAAGCCCGCCCCATTGTTATATAAGCAATGGCTAAAAAGTTTAACCTTTTATGATTTAAAAGTAGTTCATTCTGGTTTGAGCTAGAAAATATCTTGGCATACGTGTGTGTGTGTTTTGTGTGTGTGTGTGTATTTTACTAAAAGACTGTTTTACTTACATGCAGCTCTTTTAATACATATTATTTAAAACTGGAATACACCCTCCCCACAGTAGTTAAACTAACTTAAAAATAGAACTCTGAAAACTTTTCTTATAAAAAAAGCATATGTTTTATTCTTTCAGGAGGACATCAGGAAGAAATTTTTTTCCTGGTAAGGGACAAATTCTTTAGACTTAATCTCATCTTTAAATAATCATTGTTTTAAAATACTTTAAAACTTTTCAGTCTTTTTATAAGAAGATGTGACCTTATGGACTGTAGCCCACCAGTCTCCTCTGTCCATGGGATTTCCAGGCAAGAAGACTGCCGTGCCCCCTCCTCCAGGGCATCTTTCCCACCCAGGGATTGAACCCATGGCTCCTATGTCTCCTGTATTGCAGGCAGATTTCTTTACTGTCTGAGCCACCTGAAAATTGAAACAGTCAAGATAAATCTAAGGTTTCTCTGGGCTGCTGTTGTATCTGCTTCCCCCTTTGTGAACCGGTGTCACTGCCATCTGTCTGGTAATTCTGCACATGGGGGTGTGTGTGTGTGTGTGTGTGTGTGTGTGTGTGTGTGTGTGTGCGCACATGTGCAGCTGTGGGAAAAAGTGGTCTTTAATACCTCAGTGGTGTCTCACTACATGTATTCTGCCATTTGTTCTTCACATTTTGTTTTGGGGCTATTTTCATATCTCTGGTTACAGCATGTTTCATTGTAAGTTTAAGATTTTAGTTTTTTATCTTCAATTATGAAAGCATTTTATGCTCATTAGAACAAGTGGCACAGGCCACAGCTACCAGCTCCACCAGCATGTTTCATTGTAAGTTTAAGATTTTAGTTTTTTATCTTCAATTATGAAAGCATTTTATGCTCATTAGAACAAGTGGCACAGGCCACAGCTACCAGCTCCACTACATCTGGATCTTAGACTTGAAGTAAGCTTTTCTCTGTACTTGTGTCAACATTTAGCGTCATATATAGAGTTTCTGTGTGTTGTGCAAAGAATTTTAAAATATCAGGCTCTGCACGTTACTCCCCAGCTGTTAGCTTATGTCACATAACACAAGGTAAGCATCCTTTTAGCTTTTTCATTTGATCAGAAATTTTCCATATTATGGAAAGTCTTTTTCTAGGTCTTTTTCATTTTGCCCATGGGTTCGTATATTGGCTTTTTTAACCGCTAAAATACTTAAAGTGTGTGTTGGCATTTAAAATTTTTCATGGTTAGTGCCAGATTACTTTCCGAAAGTAGTGTTTACATTTTTATCTTACTCTTAAAATTGAAGTATATTTAATTTACAATATTAGTTTCAAGTGTGTAGGAAAGTGATTCAGTGATACATACGTGGCAGTGCTTTCATTTGTTTCTCAGAATTCCATGTGTACCAATCTGGTGGGTGCAAAACGGTAACTTATTATTATTAGTTTATTCCCTGACTAGTAGTGGAACTGACCATCTTTGTGTGATATTATCCATGTTGAATTTCTTCTTTAGTATATTTCTGGTTCATTTCTGTTGCTCGTTTCTCTGGGGTGTTGGTTTTTCATGGCTTTTGAATTTTTATCTTGCTTTTTAGGGAGAGCTCCCCTAGTCTAGGTTTGTATAGATGTATAATTTTTAATGCTATTGCTGTAGAGATATTTTTACCCTTTCATTTCCATCTGATTGTTGAGGATATTTAATTCTCAATGTAATTAAAGTTATTTTAATTCAAATAATTTTTAATATTCTTTTATACTCATTAAAGTTTCTGCCAGTATTTCAGGCGCATTATTGCATGATTCTGTCATCCGAGTTCAGATAGTGGTAAATAACAGTAATGTTGGCAGGTGTCATTGTGCTGTTACTGGTTTTAGAGCAAATAGATTCAGTGTTTAACTACATAATATGATAATAGCTCTTGGTTTCGGAAAATAGTTTCATTATTATGTTGCCTGATCTTTGCTTTATTTGTGACTTTTATTAGGAATGGCTGTTGATTGTTTTCACATGCTCATTTGGCTAGTATTAACTTTTTCTGTAATGTTTGGATAGAATTGTGTGGTAGACGTCTAATGCTGAGCTAGTCTTGTACTCTTGAAACAGCCCTGCTGTGACCACTGTATCATTATAATAATCCTCTAATACAGTGTTATTTTCCCTTAGTATTTTATTTGGAATTTTTTCCCTCCATTTATCTTTTTTTTTCCCCCATTTATTTTTATTAGTTGGAGGCTAATTACTTTACAATATTGTAGTGGTTTTTGCCATACATTGACATGAATCAGCCATGGATTTACATGTATTCCCCATCCCGATCCCCCTTCCCACCTCCCTCTCCACCCAATCCCTCTGGGTCTTCCCAATGTACCAGCCCCGAGCACTTGTCTCATGCATCCAACCTAGGCTGGTGATCTGTTTCACCCTTGATAATGCGAGGGTGGGATGTTTAGAGAGAACACCTCCATTTATCTTTTAAAATATTTTTGTCTTCTCATTTGGTACTGTTAATTATCAAGATTTGGGTGTTAAGCTTCTGTTAGCCTAAGGTTTGGAGAAGGCAGTGGAACCCCACTCCAGTACTCTTGCCTGGAAAATCCTTTGGACGGAGGAGCCTGGTAGGCTGTAGTCCATGGGGTTGCCAAGGGTCAGACATGACTGTGCGACTTCACTTTCACTTTCGTGCATTGGAGAAGGAAATGGCAACCCACTCCAGTGTTCTTGCCTGGAGAATCTCACGGACGGGGGAACCTGGTGGGTGCCGTCTCTGGGGTCTCACAGAGTCAAACACGACTGAAGTGACTTAGCAGCAGCAGCAGCCTAAGGTTGAATTGCTAATCAACAGAAAGTTGAAAAATACTAAAGATAGGTACATGAGATTTTTATGATACTGTTCCCTGTATGTATGTATGGGATTTTCTACAATAAAAAGTCTTTAAAAAGTGAATTAGGAAGCTTTCTATATTTTTCTATGATCTAGGGTGATTGAAGAAAAATACTACTAGGTTTTCCAGAGTTGGAAGAACTCCACTATAAAATCTTCTACCAAAACGTTAAATGGTAGATCTTGACTTATCTTTTTATGTGAAGCATATGTATTGGCCTCTTTATATATAGATAGATAGATAGATAAGTTCACTTTTTATAGTTTGTATTTTTCTGGGGAAACTGTTGATGGACACTGAGTTTGTTTATTGCTAGTCGAACTGCTATCAGAGTAAATATTCTTATAAAGTCTTGGACATGTATGTGTGTGTTTCTTCAGGATAAATCTAAGAGTAGGATTCCAGGTTTTTGTGTATGTGCATTTTTTTTGTTGTTGTTTTGATAAATAACTCCTCTTTTTCCCTCAAATACTTGTACACTCTTTTTTGTGTTTACTCTTATTTCTACTGTCCTTTTCCAAATGTCTGTATCTCTGTGTCCTTCTTACAGCTTGATATGATTGGAGAACTCTCACGAGTAGTAAGAGCTCTAGTTTTTTGTATTTGCATTTGCCTTGTTACTAGTGAGGTTGAATATTTTTTGTTTATTGTCTGTGTTTATTCACTCTTTATTGGTGAATTTCCTCTTCCTAGTAGTCATTTTTTCCTGAATTGTCTCTTTTAAACTGATGCATAGTTCTTATATATTCTAAATATCAAATCCTTATTATATGTATTGTTGGATCAATGTGTAGTTTTAAATTGAACTTCTGTTACATTTTGTTTGGTCAAATTGCTAATATTCGGTTGTTTGAACTTCTAAAATTCATTTGGTTCTACATATGACATTTTCTCCAATTATTTCATACCTTTTAAACCTTTTTATGTATTTACTTGATATATTATGGCTTTTGTTAATTGGGACTTACTTTAAAAGTATTTTTGATAGTACTTCTTAAAATGGTATTTTATGTTTAAGGCTTTATCTGACATTGATTTACTTTTATGTCATCAATATACGCAGTGAGCTAGGTTTTCTAGATTAGTGAACAGTTCTGATACTGCTTATTACACACTATTCTGTTTCAGCAGCTTTGGCCTGCTGCTTCCATGATAAACTTTGGTCCTACAGAAGTATCTGTGCATTTTCTGTTTTTCAACATGGATCTGTGGCAGTGCTACTCTAGTTTTAATTACTAAGTTTTTTACAGTATTTTGATATCTTTTAGAGTAAGTCCTTTGTCATCCTTTCTTGACATTGTCTTGGCTGTTCTTGTACTCTTTACAAATGATTTTCATGATGTGCTCATAACTTTCTGTTTTACTGATGTACAGTCTCCGGAGCAGAGAGGAAGAGAGAATTTCGAAACCTGGGGCTGTCTCAACTCCAGTAAAGCATGCAGATGATCACACACCTAAAACAGTGGAAGAAGTTGTAGTTGAGCGAAATGAGAAACAAGCACCCAATCTTCCAGGTAAGCCTCACTTATGAAATATGAAGTGCAGGAAACATTCAGTCAAACTAAACTGTTTTACAATTTACAGAATTATATTTGCAGGAGATACAAAGATACAGTTACTACTACTGCTACTATTGCTGTTACCTACTACCTATGTAGGTAACTACCCATGGAATTTTTCTATATTTCCAGCATTTTCTATGTGGATAGGAGGTCACTGTAGATGAGTAGGCATTCTTGAATGTTTTTCAAATTTTCTACGTAGAAATTATTCATGGTTCACAGCTGTTCACAGTGAGTGAGGTTGTTTTTCAAACACTGCTCATTAAAGGGAAACATTAGAAGTTATCTTGCCAGTGGACAGTGTTTTCAGAAACTCTTTATGAAGTGTACCTTGACGAACTGGATACGAGACCACACATGGAAACCTGCAGGGTTCTGAGATATCCTGCAGGGTTGCTTAAAAGGCCTAGAGGTTCCGATTCTATTGTCCCTCAGGTCCTTCTCCCAGAACCTCTTTCTGCTCTGCTTGCTTAGTCTCAGGAATGTGGATATTTAAAAATAAATGTTACAGTAGTTAACAAAGTGACAGTCCCAGCAGAGAAATGTAGGGATTCTCTCTTCATACATTCCTCTGTTATTCTTCCCTAAAAAGTAGATTCTTTCAGACTTTTAACAGCTGGAGCTATGGAAAGCACAGGTGACCATGCAATGTACATACATGTTATAAAGATATCAGAATATATGACTGTAAAATGTACCCTGATAGACACATATGTAGTATATATGTCCCTGATCAGGTTCTCTGAACTTCCATTTTCACTATATTTTGCAGACTTTTTATTGTTTGGTTATGCAGTGGTTGCTTGCACTGTTATTCCATTTTGTACAGTGTTTGCTGCACAACTTAGATTTTCTCTTCTTTCAGAACCAAAGCCTGTGTATGCCCAGGTAGGACAGCCAGATGTGGATTTGCCCGTTAGTCCTTCTGATGGCGTCCTGCCCAATTCAACTCATGAAGATGGCATTCTTCGGTAATGTGGCTTTAAACTTGCGTTGTTTTCTCTGCCTGTTACTGATCATGGTTTAGAGTGAGTGTTCAATTGTGACCTGTATTACAAATGCTTTTTTATACATAGTGTGTGCTGCATAATGCTCTGATTAGACTTTCGTTTGTTTAGTTTTTAAATTGTTTATATGATAGAATCAGAGATTAGAGGAAAACATACTTCTTCGAATGTTTACTTCTTTCTCACCACTATTTTCTACCTAGGTTTTGGATCAGAAATTAGAAAATTGTTTTCTGGATTTCTGTAGTGGTCCAGTGGTTAAGAGTCTACACTCCCAATTCAGGGAGCATGAGTTTAATCCCTGGTCAGCGAAGATCACACACGCTATGTAGTGTGACCAAAAAGAAGAAAAACTTTCTAGTTAAACATGAGAATTTTCACAGGCATTCTCAATCCCTAGCTTTAAAAAAAAAAAATGTTTCTCCATCTCAGCACCCTGACTGAGGCCAGATAACTGTTTATCGTGTGAGTGTCCTATACATTGTGGGTGCTGAGCAGCATCCCTAGCCAGCAGTGGTCAGTAGTGTGCATGTGAACACACATACACACCCTGGTTGTGACAACTAAAAACACCTGCAGATGCTGCCAGATGTTCCCGGAGGCAGGATCACCCTGACTGAGAACCTGCTCTAGATCAGTCAGCACCTCAGAAGTCAGTGTTTGATTTCCAAACATTTCATTACTTTGTATCTTATATACTGAGACTGAGATGTAGATTTTTTTAATACCCATATTTCAAACAGTCATGATCATCTAGTTTTTTGATGCCTCTGTGGGAAAAAGAGAGGTGACAGGATGTGAATAATAGAAAATTACCGAATCTTCTAAAGTAGGTTAGATTTAGATCCCTGCTCTCATCTGATCTCTGTGCTGAAGGAAATTGGGTTGTTACTCTAAGACCCAGCATGGGAGAAATAGCTTCTGAAATAGGTGGGAGTGTCACAAGTTTAAAATGACACATTTTAATATTAGGTAACTGATAACTCAAAATTTCATAAATGAAAGGAATTATCTTCTTGTTTTTCCTTTCTTAAGACTTGCCTGAGCACTTTCCTGACTCTTTAAGGTTTTACCAAAACTTTGTTAGATTCCAGAGCCTTGTTTGCCAGAAGAGCCCTAAAGGACAGACATGGAGAGAACTGAGGAGTGGGCAGGGTTTGTATTTGGGGTTGCTCACTCACACTCTGGATGTGTTTGAAGCAGAGGCTTCTGCTGCTGTGTGCGGTGGATACAACAGAGGGCCAAGCGTAAAGTACCCCATCTCGGTCAGGTGACCCTGAGATGGAGCCTGGAGCTGTTCTCGAATGGTGGTTTTTAAAAGCCAGGTCTTCCTGAAGGACACAGACTGCAGTCCACTGTTGTTACCTTTTGAGGTGCTCTAGGTTGGTCAGTGTTAGGGGAGGACTTAGGGCCCTGGAATCTTAAGGACTTTAAGGGGGTGCTTAAAAGAGCTCTCTGGATGGTTGACTTTGGGAGAGGAGGCTCTTGATGCAGGTGGAAAAGTAGATTCCACCACGAGCAAGGAGCTCACCATCCATGATCCATAGATTCGAGGGACCTCCAGTGCCACCAGCCCCGGCAGTAAGTGACGTTGTCTGATCTACATGCTCTGAGGTTTCTGCTCAGTTCATCGTTAGCTCATGTGGAGAAACCAGATCTAGTGGGACTACCTTGTAAGTCCTAAAAGCCAAGGTGGTCTTTAGTTGGTTTAAAGAAGTAGGCATCTGTCTCTGTCCCCTCAACTCATTCCTTCATTGGTTGATTTGTGTTTTTTAGTTACTACTAACTTCTACTTATTTGCTCACTGTTACTTTAAAAGAACTTTTCTACATTTCATGTCCAGATAGGTGTAAAAGACTTGTGTCTTCTTGTCTCTGAATGTGGGATAGCTATGGAAACCTAGAAGGGTAATTTGTAATTATGTATGTAATTTGTTATTAATTACCCTAAAGGGTAATCTGTAGTTACTAGCAGCCGTTCTTCTGTGGCATTCTTGGTATTTGTTTCAGGAGTGTCAAGAGTTTTGACCCTGTGCCGATAGTAGAGGAATTAATGTGTCTTCATTAGTTCTTTTCCATTCTTTCCAGCATGAAGAAATTAACATGGGCTCATCCAGAAAGGCTGGATGGTGAGCTTTTTTGTTTAAAGTTCAAAGGGGCTTCAGAGCAAGTAAGCTGTGTGAGCTACTGCAAGAGCCCCTGGCTGAGGAGTTTGAAAAGCACTGTCTTCTGTTGGGCACAGTGCTTAGAGCTGGATCTTGACTCCTGGTATTAGGGAAATTTGTCAGTTTACACTTCAGTTTCTACCTTTGTACAATAGGACTTCTCAGTTATTAGCCATTGTTAATATATGTATCCAAGAGTCAGAGTTGGGAAAACATGTTTTCATGAAGTAATTTTACAGTTATTATGTAAAACAGTACTAACATATTACATTTGGATATTTCAGAACTTATTTTTGTTAACTAGAAATTAAAAGAAGGTGCTATTAAATTTGATTTGGAGTTCTAATGCTAAATTTTATTAAGTAAATCAGTGATGTGGGGGAAATTCCAGATATGATGGTCCTTTGTTTTATTCTAATATGGTTTTCATTATAGCAATTGCTGTAACTGTTTAAGCTTCTCTTAACTGGTTCAAATGAAGTATTTGTTTTAACAGGCCCAGCATGAAGTTAGTAAAATTCAGGAAAGGAGATAGTGTGGGTCTGCGGCTAGCTGGTGGAAACGATGTTGGCATATTTGTAGCTGGTGTTCTCGAAGACAGCCCTGCTGCCAAAGAAGGCTTGGAGGAGGGCGACCAGATCCTCAGGGTATGTCCGTGATCAGCACACATGGTTTCAGATACTTAGGTCTCTAGAGCAAGGCATCAGACATAGCAGATCTGTTATGATGAGCTTGTAATCTGTGTTAAAGAACGCGGGACTCCATCAGGTTCCTGCCTCTGCTGTGCTCGCGTCTGTGTTAGGTGTGACTGCACAGTATGCAGCTTTGGTTTTATTTTAATCACTCATATTTGTAGACTGTGGAAAAACCAAGTCTTAGAGCCCACTAGGTCTCCCAGTTATCTCCAGTTCAGCTGAGCATTCCTGCTGGCTGGACTCTGCTGTGGGCCCCAGCCTGCCAGCAGGGCAGCATCAGGTATGCAGCCTGTGGGGCCCCCTTACCCAGTGATGGCTCAGGTGTGCCAAGACGGGTGTGTCTCTCGGGTCCACCTGTAAGCTGCTCTTACTCTGAAGCTTCACATCCACAAGGATGAGAGTCCAGGAAGGCCCAGCTTAGATGCAGTGTGCCAGTGGGCTCTTTGTGTTTTTGTTTCTTTTCCATAAACAGTGTTACCTAGTAACATAGTACCATCTTTATTCATCTCCTCTCTTTTTAAAATATCCAAACCTCCTGCTGGATATGGACCAGCTCTCAAGTGGGAGTTCCTGCCTCACCTCTGCTCTGCTCTCTTCTTCCTTCTCCTCCTGCCCCAGAGTCTTGACTCCTTTGTTCTGAGTCCTCTCTCCTTGCCCCTTGGTTCCTCATCTGCCTTGTGTTGTCTGTCTTTCTCCTCTGGCTGTTGAACTTGCAGGTAAGGTGGCCTCCTTCCCTGCCAGCTTGTGTCATGAGGCCATGTGGCCTGCCTTCCACCTTCACCACGGCTCAGGGTGGATTTCCGTGAGGCACTACCAACCTGATGGCATCTTCAGCCCTCGTTTTTCTGTATTTCTTACTCGTGTTTTAACCTTAAGTAATTACTTTTTTCTTTGGATTCTATGACACTGTCATTCTGGCCCTCCTAGTTGATCAGTGTTTCAGTTCTTTGCCCACTACCTTCTTTAATCATGCTTCCTAAAACCTGGCACATGTTCAGCAACCCCCGTTTCCTCTTGCTTCCCTGTCTTCATGTTGGGTTTGGTCACTTGAGGCAGCAGCTCACAGTCAGAAACCACCCTCTGAGCGTGGGGTGAGCTCCCTCAGGCCGTGGTGGCCACCTGTGGCTGCTCTGTCCCCCTTCCCCTTCACACTTGCATGGAAGAAGGTCAGGGCATTCACTGGCTCTGCCTGGCTGATTTCCACTTGATGTTGTATTTACAATGTTTGTGTTTTCTCAGATACAACGTTGATAATTAAGTAGACCTATTCTCTTACCCACTCCATATGCCGTTTGAAGTAATCGTATGTCGTTTAAAAATATTTCTCATAATTTATTTTTGTTTTGTATCATTAAGGTAGTATATATTGAAAACATTTTCTCTTAATGTGGAAAATTTCCAGAAGATAAGTAGAAGGAAATCTCCCTGTTACCCTGCATACAGTCACTGATGACATTTACATTAGGTCCTCAGGGGTATCTGATACGAGTGAGCACTGACCTGGCAGACTCTGAGCCTGTGTTGTACACATGCTCTTACTGAGGTGGCCCAGCGCACACGGTGTTTCCTTCTGATTGCTTCTCGGAGAGTCCTAAGAAGTAGGGCTCTGTTGTACAGTCAGGACTTTAATTTCAAAGTTTAAATCAAGAGATTTTACAATAATAAGTCATTGGAATTAGATGTTGGCTTTCTTGGTCTGAACTGATTGGAATTTGCAGTGTATGATCTCTAATATTGCATGGCACTGTCACTGTTTAAATGAATTTATACTTTAACTCACTTTATATACTTGGTTTCTGCTTGTTAGAAACTAGGGTCTTTTCTCCAAAAATAAATATTTTCACTTGTGGAGATGTGATATTTCTGGAGTAGATAAACTCTAGAAATACTTGTTTCCTGTGTAGTTAAATGCTTTTTATCTTAAAATATGGCCAGTAGTAATTTGTGAAACATTATTTTAACAGGTAAACAATGTAGACTTCACAAATATCATAAGAGAAGAAGCTGTCCTCTTCCTGCTTGACCTCCCAAAAGGAGAAGAAGTGACCATATTGGCTCAGAAAAAGAAAGACGGTGAGTTACTTTCAGGAAATGGAGAAAATAAACCTGGAGATATGCTGGACTACTTAAAAAGGAATTTTAATGTTAATGTTTTTAATAAATCACTCAAAGTCAAGTGATAAACGAGTTTTTTAACCCCACGGATTTTGTCATTTAGGGGCACACAGCCTTTACACTGTGGCGCTTCTCTGGTGGGTCAGTAGTAAACAATTCTGCCAATTCGAGAGATACGGGTTCGATTGCTGGGTCGGGAAGATAACCTGGAGGAGGAAATGGCAACCCCCTCCAGTGTTCTTGCCTGGAGAATCCCATGGACGGAGGAGCCTGGTGGTCTACAGTCCATGCGGTCACAAAGAGTCAGACACGATTTAGTGACTAAACAACATCAACAATCTTACACTATCCTTGTTAGCACAGCACAATAATGGGACCAGCCACAGTCTCTGGTCTTCTGTTTAAGGTGCCATCCATGGGAAAATTGTATACTCTTCCACACAGAACTGTACTTGGGCAGCTTCTGAATTTTGTATTGATGTTTCCTAAGCAGTATGCTCTGATGTTTGTTGGCATTAATTTCAAGAGAATGACTAATTTTCTGTGATTAAGAAGATTCACTTTTCATTTAGAACAGACATTGTCTCTCAAGCTTGGTACTGTTGATGTTTTGAACCAAGTAATGTTGTGAAGGCTGTCCCATGTATTAACACTTCAAGCTGTTTGAGATGTCCTCCCTCTGCTCACTAGGTGTCTGTAGTGCACACACTTCTTTCAGCACATGGTTGCTGCTATCAGAAACGTCTCAGTGCATGCCAGCCCTCTCACCCGACGGGTATGGGCTTGCCCTCATTTGAGAGCCACAGTTTAGAGAGCAGGAGCGTCTGTGCAGGGCTGAGGTGGGCCTGTTAGGTGACCGAGCAGGAAGCACATGTGGCTCTGGACGAGTTGCCTGATGGGTGTCTGCAGCAGTTTCCTCATCCAGGAGGGGGGAGTGCCAATAGTCACCATGTCATGAGCTCACGGTAATGCCCACGAGACAATATTTAGGAAGGAGCTACTGTTAGTTGGATATGGTTGTTTTTGTCATTGCTAACGTTATCAATAGAATCTTCACCTAATGTATTCTATTCATATTAATTTCTTTCTCCACTCATTATTGATTACATTTTGTTTCCGTTTAGTTTATCGTCGCATCGTAGAGTCCGATGTGGGTGATTCTTTCTATATTAGAACCCACTTTGAATATGAGAAGGAATCTCCCTATGGACTCAGTTTTAACAAAGGAGAGGTGTTCCGTGTTGTGGACACTCTGTACAATGGGAAGCTGGGCTCCTGGCTTGCCATTCGGATTGGCAAAAACCATAAGGAGGTGGAACGTGGCATCATTCCCAACAAGAACAGGTATGAGTGCTCCGCTGCGTCTCGCAGAGCATGTAAAGGAATGAGGAAAAGGTTTCAGCCCCACGGGGAGTCTTCACTGTACTCACCATGTCTAAGACTCACCTAGTTTTATAAACTCCTTTATTTTAATTTAAGCATTAAGGTTTACATTCCATGCGAAGTTCTGTCCAGGGTTTTGATGTTGTGTTCCACCACAAGTCTGTGCATTTTGTTCTGTGTTCTCTTGTGTAGAGCTGAGCAGTTAGCCAGTGTGCAGTACACACTTCCCAAGACAGCAGGGGGAGACCGCGCTGACTTCTGGAGGTTCCGCGGCCTGCGCAGCTCCAAGAGAAACCTGCGCAAGAGCCGAGAAGACCTCTCGGCCCAGCCAGTCCAGACCAAGTTCCCGGCGTATGAGAGGGTGGTTCTTCGAGAAGGTAGTCTCTTTCCTGCCGACCAGCCTGATACCTTTTAATGTCGGTTTGCCTAAGACAGAAAAAGCATAAACTATGTTTTTTTCATCTGAATCTTCTCAGCTGGATTCCTGAGGCCCGTAACCATTTTTGGACCAATAGCTGATGTTGCCAGGGAGAAGCTGGCAAGAGAGGAGCCAGATATTTACCAGATCGCAAGTAAGTGGTCTCAGTGCAGACTTTCAGTGGGGTTGAGGGTGTTTCTTTACTAGGTGCTACTCTAAAGGTAGATCTGACACATTTACCTGATAGAAGTAACACTTTTGTAAGTGAAAATTTGCTGCTGACCCCACGTGTTTAATTGGAGGGAAATCTGAGTGATGGTGTCCTTACTTTACCAGGTCCCTCTCCCTTAGCCCACAGTCACGTTTAATCCTGACAATATCCCGGGGCAGCTGTCCAAATGTTCACCCAGAGCTAGGCAAGCTGGGTGCACTGCCCACCTCCCTAGTTGGGGTGTCATGAGGACTACCAGTTAAATCACACACTCGGCTCTGAACCCAGCTCTTTCTGTCTCCAGCCCAGCTTTTTTAGTCATTAAGCAAATAGAGAACTCAAATATCAATGTCAGAAGGTAATAGAAGCATGGTCATGCTGTTGGTCACTGCAGACATTTATAGTGCTTTGGTATTATGTGTAGATACTGAGGAAGTAGTGCTCTAAATGCCTTACAGGTTTTGCTTGCAGATTCTTTCAGTTTCCTTATTTTAACTACCATGGTAGTTTAAATCCACAGACTTAGTTACGACCCCTTAGGCCTGCTTTAATTTATATGTAAAAACTTTAAAAACATTTTTCCTAATTAGAAATACACCATTTTGTATTTGGAAAAAATTAGAAAATTAGTTTTGACATATCTCATCATCACCCTAAACTTTACCCTATTGTATTTTCCTCTACCCTCCCCACCCTTCATACTTTTAGGAGGTTTTATACTGTTTAGAAAAGCACATACTCCATTTTCCTTCTTAGTGGATAACTCATTTTTCATTTTATTATCTAGTCTATAATCAATCTGGTTTGATTAGCCTTTGTTTTCATAGTTTGTTTCAAATTAATATTTTACTAACACGAGGATGCATAAATCTGTGCAATTTGCTGGGTGTAAACACTCCAGTACATAGCTTTATGTGTGTGTGTATGTGTGCTGGGTTCATTAGAATTCCTGGAGATGGGTGTACTCCCTGCTGCTGCTGTCGCGCTCTGACTGCCCCTGTGGCGCCGTGAGCTCCAGGGACTGGTTTACATGAGCAGGGTGTTGCCTTTGTATTTGTGTTGTATACATTACTTTTCATTTGCTTGCTGGTGAAGCTGAATGAAGACATGTGTGTCCTGAAACTCAGAAGATGCAGACAAATGATAGTAAAATTTGAGCAGTTTAGAAAATGTTCACTTCTGATTCTGTACTCAGTTTGTTAGTCTTTTCAGAAGAGATCTTTTTTTGGTTGTGCTTATAGATAGCACCTTGCCTAAAGAAGTTGGTGGTTATAGATAACACCCATCACCAAGCTTAAGTCTTTTAAATTTAGGAAGAACAAGTGTGAAGACCTACAGAGTTCTGTCTTAAGGACTGATTAATGGATTTAATTGGGTTTATTGTACAACCAGGGTCTTAACAAAAAGGGGTTCAGATCGCTTAGTTATATACCCTCTTTGAATTGAATGAGAGTCTTTGAATTTAGAAACTGGTAGCATTTTCTCCAGCCAGAGCTCCCAGGTGGTTTCCCCATCATTGCCTGTGTCCAGCGAACTGGAAGCTAGCCCTGTCTGTCTTGTGAGAGCCTCGTTCCCCTGTCCCTCAGCCTGACCTCCTCACTTCGACGTCTCTGCCTCAGAATTGCTGGAACATTTTTTAAAACATGCATCTTTAAAAACTCACATCACTTTAAACTTAAATATTTGGACCAAACATATAATTTATAATTTAACTTTCTTGACTTTAATGGAAGCAAGTTCATCAATATTAGTTTTTAAAACTAATCACACTGCATCCAGTGTTGCTCAACTGCTGGGTGGGGGCACCCCTGGAATCGTGCACCTGGAGTGAGTGCCCACCTGCCTTCTGGTGTGAAGCTCTGGTGTCACCAGGTGTTCTCAGCCGGGGCAGCCCTAGAGAGGACAGGTGGCCACAGTTCTGTCACTGTGGGCCAGGGGGGACACGGGACTGCTGCTGACACCCAGCAGGTGGAGCCCACGGTGTCGTTACTGCCCAGAAGCTGAGGGCCTGGTCTCACCAGTGGAAATCTGATGTTTTGTTTCTCTCCTGACTTCCTGACTAGAAAGTGAACCTCGGGATGCAGGAACTGACCAGCGCAGCTCCGGCATTATTCGCCTCCACACGATAAAGCAGATAATAGATCAGGTACGTTCCTGAAAGTTGACCTGTTTATTTTACGCTGTGGGATGAGTCTGGCTAAATTGAAAGTAAGAGGTGGTTTTTCTCAACTTGTTACTGGCATACCATGAGAATATTAAGTCAGACATCGTAACAGTTGGTGTCCGGGACGGTAAGTAGTACTTGCCTCAGAAGATGAGCTGTTAGCACCACAGAAAGGGATCCAGTGTCCTCACATGGGCAGTCTGCGGCTGTCACAGTAGGACAGTTCAGGTTGCCCTTTGGTTTTCAAAGGATAGGAATGTGTGTTAAACTTATTTTCACTCTCTGCTCGCAAGTATTGGGGCTGTCTTAAAAGTGAGCTGCCAGGAGAGGTGGTGTAAAATATAAAAATGGGAAAGAATAATCTTTCTAAATTTAATGTATTTCCTGCTATATATGGTTTTAAATATCTTTGTGCAACTCAATTTATAAATTAAACATTGTGAGTAAGCAAAAAAAAAAAAGCTCATTAAGACTTTTGGGCTAGAAAGTATATAGCATTAACTTGACAGTACACCTTTTCCTGACATGCTCCTGAGACAGTTTGGAGTTAAACATCTGTTCCTGTTGGAACATAGTCTTGGGTAGGACTTCTAAAGGTGATGGCTGTCAGTTACCTGTGTCTGTGTCTGCTTTCTCCTTCTGTCTGTAGGACAAACATGCCTTACTGGATGTAACGCCCAATGCAGTAGACCGTCTGAACTATGCCCAGTGGTATCCAATCGTGGTATTCCTTAACCCGGACTCTAAGCAGGGTGTGAAAACAATGCGGATGAGGTTATGTCCAGAATCTCGGAAAAGCGCCAGGAAGTTATATGAGCGGTCTCATAAACTTCGTAAAAATAATCACCATCTTTTTACGAGTACGTTAAAGGCCTTCTTTCATCTTAACAGTTTCTGAGCAGTAATATGTGGGCAAAAATGTAGTGTTGTTTAAATATTAAAACTCGCATAACCTTTGCCTGTTATGCTTGCTCTTGTGTTAATGGCAGATGTTGATGGAAAGAAATGGTTTGATGCCAAAATAGACATTTCCAGGGGTGTGTCCTCAGATATCATCTGTCAGAGAACTCAGTGGTGGAGGCTGAACTCTAAGCAGTGTTGAGTGAATTCTTATTTGGTCGCAGTGTTCTAACCAGAGAACAATGCTATTGTCTGTTTTCAGCTACAATTAACTTAAATTCAATGAATGATGGCTGGTATGGTGCATTGAAAGAAGCAATTCAGCAACAACAGAACCAGTTGGTATGGGTTTCTGAGGGAAAGGTAAGAAGTTTCCTATTGTTAACCCATTTGATCACTCATATAAGAAGCCTTTGAGACACCGTTTTCTACTTGGATCAACGTACTGGAGGAATCAGGGGCTTTAGTGTCTAGGTCTTCACAATTAGCATGTGGGGTTATGGAATTCATTTTGTTAGTAAAGGATTTGGAAGTTTCCTGCCCCACTGAACTACCATCCGGCAGTGTTCTCTGTCTCAGAATTCTTGATGTTGAAGAGCAGGGCTGAGCTCCCAACTCCACCCACCTGACCGAGAATGAGTGTGAACCTGGCTTCCTTCCTCCTTTGGAAATGGGCTTGATGAAGGTCCCCAAAGTGCTGTCCTCTGCATGTGAGATCCAGGACTTGTCTGGAGGAAAAGGCAGAGAATGGGCAGGGCCCACTGTCCTCAGACCCGGCCCTGGGGCAGCATGGACACACAGTAGCGTGGGTAGGGGCTGGAGGGGCTGCAGTGAGGGACTTGGCTCTGCTGCTTGCTGCAAGCATGGCCTTGAGTCTGTCCCTGAGGGATTTCTGCATCAGTACCTGTTAACTAACATCCCTGAGACACACTGGAAAAGTCAGGTTACGCAGCCCAGACTTTTGGCTTTGTATTCTGGTGTTCTGTACAGTAGCATGCACTACCTTTTGCTGTTGGCCTGTCTGGGCTTCTAGCAGTTCTTAATGGCACAGGATGTTGATTTTGTTGGGAGTTAATACTTTTCTCAGAATACACAGTTAAAGAACTTTTTGTTATAAATGTGTTTTGCCTTCAGATGAATACATTATTAGTGTGTTTCTGCTGCTAGGGAAAGTTGAGAATGTCTCTTCGATTTTGTTTCTGTATTTCCTCGTCAGCTTGTTTCTGCTGTGTTTTCCCCTGCACGCTCCCCCTTCCCCTGCCTGGCTGTGGCCCCTGAGGCCAGTGCAGTGCATGCTGCATGCTCAGGACCCCTGCTTCCTACCTGGAAGACACCACCTCTGCGAGAAGAGATGTCCTAATGCTGACATCTGGAGGTGCTGTTAGCTGCTCCCACCCATAGTCACGTGTCAGTACCACTCACATGCGATCATGAGACCCCCCCCTGACCACTGACGTGTCAGCCGGGAACTTGACAGATAGAGGTGGAGCAACTCACTGCAGCACTTCCCACGACATACTTACTAACTTATTTCCTCTGTGGCCTTGGGTGAGTATGATCACCTCCACTCCATACTAACCATCCAGGACAACACAATTCCGCTAGCAGCCTTTGTCAGCTAGACTGTTAGCACTAGCTATTACTTTATAAACGCACAAAATATACTTGCCTACCTATCTGAGAGGTTTTTTTATTCCACAAATCTTAGTTTTCTGTGAGTTCTCTGATATTACTGTGTGCTTCCTTTGCTTGGATTTTAAAATGAAGGTCTAACTCCCCAACTATTTTTGTGTGTGAGGAAAATTAATAAAAATTAATTAAAATGACCTATATTAATAGGTCTCGTGAGTCATTTACAATTAGAATAATAGGTTGATGCATTTTGTAAATCAGAAAAGGTCTTACAATTTAAATCAAGTTTGACTTATGCCCCCACTGCCACTCTAGTATTAATAGATTCTTAAACTAAGAGATTCTGTTTAGTTAAAGAGATTCTTAAACTAAACAGATTCTCTTCATTTCCACCCTGAACGCCTCTGAGTTAATTACTTCCACCTGGTTTCCAGGAAGAGTTCCTCTCTGCAGTTCTGATGGTCTTGTATGTTCCCTACTGAACCAAGAAAAGTCATCCTGGGGCTTTCTTAACAGGAGGCATATGTCATCTCTGGCTCCAAGCGCTTGGTTCTTGCTCCTTGTGCATTTCATACCCTGCAGCAGATCAGAGGGTTCTGAGTTGCTCAACCCTAGGGCCGTAAGTACTGCCCCGACTGGCCCCTGGGTTATAGTCTTGCAGGCTCTGCAAGTGGAGATTAGAGTGGAGAGAGCAGGCATGTTTTGCAGTGGGAGAGACTCTGCCCATCATCCCTGGCTTTCAAACTGCTGGTCAGGGACAGCTAGTTTTTCCCACCTAGAAGAGGCATTCAGGATCAGGCTCCTGCAGAGCCAGGATCAAGACTGGGGGCAGTGCTATTCAGGCGGCTCAGGCCTTGTCTGTCCGTGCTGGTAGAATTCTGCGTTCCACATCTTCCAGCTCTCGAGCCATGCCCCACCTCTGGGTCTTCCAGGGCAGGGAGCGGCAGTTGTGTGTGGTCCAGGCAGTAGCTTCACATCAGTATGCGCTGACAGCCTGTTGTTCCCGTTCCCTCAGATGACTTGTGTGTTCTCTCTCACTGGCTCAGGAGACACTCAGTGGAGCCTGGAGCCGACTCAGCTCTTAATCCTGTGTAGAGCATCGTTCCTGCATCTCCTGCTGCCCCCCCCCGCCCCGCCCCCAGACACTGACTGCATCTTTGCAGAGTTATAACAGCAGTTCCTAGTGAGGCTGCCCGCACTTAGCTGATGCTTTTCCATTGTGTTTTATAAAAGCTCTAGGGCCAAATACCAACTTTTAAAAAGTAGTGTTTCTTCATATATACATAAGGTCTTTTACTCAGCTTGAACTGTGGCATTTATCTCCTAGTTAGTCTCATGCGCGATGTTCTGTTAGTCGGTGTGTCTTTGTTTCTGTGAGCTTGGCCTGGTCACATCCCCCTCTTCACCCTGCTCTGGGCTGACAGGCTAGCAAGTGACTAGGTTCCACGAACCAGAGGAGGGCCAGGGCTCCTCTGCTGTCTTCTGGGGCTGGACATCAGGGTCCGGTGTTGTCACGGCCAGCCAGCCGACCTCACTCATCCAGGCCCTTCAGATATCCGAGGGTGCTCTGTGTGTCCGCAATGTGTGCTTGTGAAGTCTTCTTGACCTTTTCAGCAGAAGCCTCTAGACATAGCTGTGAGTTCTCCGAGGACAAGTATCCTTTTCAGTCCCCTTGTGAAATAAAGGCCATCTCTTACAAAACTACTGAATAAAATTTTTAATTTACTTTTATTTGACCCAGGCGGATGGTGCTACAAGTGATGACCTTGATTTGCATGATGATCGTCTGTCCTACCTGTCAGCCCCAGGTAGTGAATACTCAATGTATAGCACGGACAGTAGACACACTTCTGACTATGAAGACACAGATACAGAAGGCGGGGCCTACACTGATCAAGAACTAGATGAGACCCTAAATGATGAGGTGGGGACTCCCCCGGAGTCTGCCATTACCCGGTCCTCTGAGCCTGTCAGAGAGGACTCCTCTGGAATGCATCCTGACCACCAGGCATATCCTCCCTACTCACCACAAGCGCAGCCACAGCCAGGCCATAGAATAGACTCCCCTGGATTTAAAACAGCCTCTCAACAGGTAAGCAGCAGCATCAATGTTCTGCAGGTGGAGGTACTTTATCAAAGTCTAGGATGTGGTGACTGACTTAAAGAATGTGGTGTCCTTTCTCCAGGTTAAGATTTAATCTCTTAATTTCAACTTGAGAATACCAAGGACTTAATTCTAAACTTTGTGTGTTTAGAATCTCACACAGCAGTATACTGAAATTTAAAAATTCAGGACATGAGGTCACAGTTTTTTTACTCAGCACACTTAAAATGTATGTCTATCAACCACTATAAATGGAAGTGGGGAGTTAGCAGTGAACAGAAGCATTATATTTAAAATATTTTAAACACTTCACAGAAAGCAGAAGCCTCATCTCCAGGCCCTTACCTTTCGCCTGAAACAAACCCGGCAGCATCAGCCTCTGCTGTTAATCCTCTCGTAGACTTAACTAATGTCAGACTGGAGGAGCCGAGCCCAGCTCCCCCCTCCTCTGACTCACCACACGCCGACTCTTTACGAGCTTCAGGCACTGAGGCCGCTCACGTGCAGCTCAGAGGTCCAGAGCCGTCCCTGTCGTCGCATGTGGGCCCAGCAAAGGTACCTGTGCCACGGGGGCTGCCCTCACCCGCTGCTCCCCGTCAGCCTGCCACATGAGCACGTCTGCTTTCCCTCGAGTGTCCTCTGCTTTTACTGTGGGCTCAACACCATGTTCTCAAATCACTATGAGTCATCTGGTTCTGCAGTCTGCATGGCTTCCAGTGGTGCCTGATTCTTTAAATAGGCCTTTTAATTGGGATTGGTACCTAATACTTTTATGAGTTTTTTTAATGTTTGGCTTTTAGAATCTTACAAAATTTCTTAATATATCGTTTCAGATCCACTGTAAACTACTTTATGTTTTCTAAACTATTATGTCCATAAATTTTCTTTATGATTTATTTTCAGTGTCCCAATCAAGTGGAATCAACAGCTGAATGCATTAATTTTCTACTAAACTTCATTTAGTGTCGATACATGCTGAAACATAAAAGCCCCTACTTGCATTATAAATTTTGAGCTTTCACTTAAACTTGCTTTCTCCACTAATCTCTTTCTGTCCTGGTAATAAAGGGTAGAACATGTCATTTCTGTCTCTTACTAGACTAGGATTTGAAGCCAGCCTGTGTCCTTACGCGTAGCTGTTTACACAGGTGTACAGGAAGGACCCTTACCCCGAGGAGACGATGAGACAGAACCATGTCTTGAAGCAGCCGGCTGCGGCTCACCCTGGGCAGAGGCCAGACAAGGAGCAAGGCCTGAGCTACGAGCCGCAGCCTCCGTACACAGAGCGACAGGCCGGCAGGGAGTTGGAGCAGCCTGCATACAGATATGATGCCTCTAGCTACCCAGAGCAGTTTGCTCGAAACTATGACCACCGTCTGCGCTATGACGACCGTCTCCTCGCCTACGAGGAGCAGTGGCCCTACTACGACGACAAGCAGCCCTACCAGACCCGGCCTCTTGATGGTCAGCCTCCCACGGAGCCCACAGAACGAGGGTATTTCCCCCGTTTTGAAGAGCCAGTGCCCCTGTCCTATGAAGGCCGAGCGCACTACGACCCACTGCCCAGGACCTCCACCTTGCGGCACGAAGAGCCGCCTGCCCCCGCCCCTGGGTACGACGTGCACGGAAGGTACCGGCCTGACGCGCAGCCCTACTCCACCGCTGGCCCCAAGGCGCCCCCTGAGCCCAAGCCGTACTTGGACCAGTACCCTCGGAGTTACGAGCCAGTGCCTGCCCAGGGCTTCCCCTCCAGGGCAGGCCCGGGCCACTACGAGCCTCTTCACAGCACCGTGCTCACTCCGCCACTTGGCCCCTCGTCCCAGCACAAGCCCGAACTCCCGCCCACAGGCACCAAACCCCTGCCTCCACCCCCAGCTCCAGCCGAGGAGGAGGAAGACCCAGCCATGAAGCCACAATCCGTGCTCACCAGAGTGAAGATGTTTGAGAACAAGAGGTCTGCTTCCATGGAGAACAGGAAGGATGAGAGCCACTCCACTAGTTTCAAGGTAAATATGTGATCACTGTTTCCCTGCCTTGTGTGCAGAACACATTCAGTGATGAGTGTGCAACACGCCTAAGTGACACCTGTTTTCTCTCGATCTCTGCCTAAGGATGTGTGTCTTCTTTCTCTGCAGCCTCCAGAAGTCATGTCGAAACCGGCAGGTGCTCCTGTCCCAGGTCCGAAAGCCCCCGCTCCGAGTCAGCTCAGTGAACACGACAGAGCAGCACATAGGTGGGTGCTTTGCAGCCTCACGGATGGGGAACAAGCCCCAGCTGTGGAGGGGCGGGGAGGTAGGGGGTTTGCTGGTCTTCACTTGAAATCTGCTATGTCCCCACTAAAACAGTGGTCCTAGAAAGACAAATAACTTCATTTTATCTTCTGCAGCACATCTTTGTTATCCTTTCCATAAACAAATCTGAAAACAATTTTCTAGCAAATTTCTAACATATGCTAATATACAATTTTAGAGCCCTAACTTCTGAAAGATGTTTTTAGTTTAACAGTGCTGTTGGCACACAGGCTGTTTTTAGCGACAAGAAAACAGATAGCTGTGAACTAAATTTCATCTTTTTGTTTTTTTTAATTTTTGGCTGTACTGTGTGGCATGTGGGATCTTAGTTCCCTGAGGAGGGACAGAGTCCATGCCTGCTGCAGTGGAACTCTTTGAGTCGTAACCACTGCACCCTGGGAAGCCCAAACATAATCTGTTAGTGAGCATGTAGCCTGTGACACGTGCCTGCCGTGGCCAGGAGCACGGTCAGCACCAGAATGACTGGGTGGAATGAGGCTTCAGGGGACCTGCTGTGCATGCTCCTCACTGTGGCTGCCCCTGCTGTTGCTGAGTGATGGGTTGCGTTTCAGCAGTTCTCTGGCATGTTTGATTCACTTTTGTGCTTGTAATAAAGAGGGAACTACTGTCTTAATTTGTACATTTTCTTCTGGTTTTCCTGATGCCTACTGCTATAAACTACTATGGTGTCTCCTTTAGCTGGGATCATTAGCAGATAAACTCTTCTACATGGAGTAAATGTGTAATAACTGAAAGCTTAGCCCTCCTTCTTGGTGTGAAACCTAGTTTATCTGTTTTTGATGCTGAGTTCCTGAATTACTCAGCAGGGCCTAAGTAACAATACCTCACTTTGCTAATAGTTGACTTCCTTTGCCATGTCCTTCCCTCATCATTGTCTAGCTCCTTCCTTACCTGAGGATCGTCTGTTGATCCTGGCATCAAGGTCTTAAATTCTCAGTCGTTCTGACAATGGTGCACGTGCTGGAGCTCCCCCACTGTCTGCCTTCCCTTCTGTCTTTTCTCTGATAAGCTGCTTCTAACCAGGTGGTTGTCAAGCTCAGTAGACAGGTTGTGTTAGGAGAAGGCTGCCCTTCTCCTAACGCGTGTGTGTGATAGAGTGTGACATGTGTGGATGTGGGGCCCAAGTTTCGGCCTTGATGGCTGCCCTGCTCAGCTAGGTCATGAGTAGTCAGGGTGTCAGTGGAAGGTCAGAGGTGCCTATTCTGTTCTCCTTGTCAAGTTAACATCTCAAAGTTGTTCCATTTATCATTCATTGTCAGGATCCCCGAACCACAGAGGCCTCACATGAAGCCACCTGAAGACATCGTTCGGGCAAATCACTATGACCCTGAGGAGGATGAGGAGTACTACCGGAAGCAGCTCTCCTACTTCGATCGGAGAAGCTTTGAGGCCAAGCCTCCCGCCCATGTCCCCGCTAGCCACCTCTCCGAGCCCACTAGGCCAGCTCACCCCCAATCTCAGCCACAGTTTGCTGGTTACTCTTCCAAGTGAGTCACTTCATTTCAGATGTTAAATTTTCAAAGTTAAGATGAAACAAAGGATCACTTGCATCAAGTGGAGTCAGTCACACAAAGTTCAGTGTGTTCTGAAGGGAAATGTTAGCTGTGTCATACTTACTTGATTTCTGTGGGTGCTAAGCAGTTCAGCATGTATGCTATCCAGCCTGGGGTATGTAGCTTTGTTCTTAGACCCTGGCATCATCTGTGTGAGGTTCTTATATTAGAAAAGATGTTAAATGTCAAAGAGTTCTAAGGGTCCAACTGCTTTGACAAAGGTAAGAGGGTGAGCATTTAAGAGACTGACCTTGCAGTCCCTCCTTCCCATCTGGCACACTCAGTGCTGCATCTCATCATTCTTCTTGGTTTTTGTTCTCAAAATATAAAAGCAGGCTGTGCTAGGGAGTGACATTGTTTGAGAGAAGATACCAAAGAGTTGTTTGGTTTTTTCCCAAGGCAAGAACAAACTTGCCTTCTATCATTGTTTCAGCTCGACGGGACTTAGTGACTTCTAGTCCAGTTGTCAACGTGGGGTGCTGTGAAGGGAGCAGCATGGGGACTGAGCTCCGAGGTCCTGCCCATCATCTTCCTGTTCTGTGCTGCACCCTTCTGTTTGCTTGTCTACTGGGCCTCTGGTTGCTTTTCTTTTTTGTGGATTTTGCTGGGTTACAAACTACAAGCTCACCTGTGCCCCTGGGGGGTTCCTATGTTGTGTGTGGTTTGGTTCTGCCTCTGGTTGAGTCCTGACTGGTGGCGAACTTGGTTCTGAGAATGGAGTGTAATCCCACGCAGGCACAGGTGGGCCCATACCTGAGCAGAACAGACTCACAATAATGAAGATAGACGTGGATGTGTTACAAGGAAGTCGTTTACACAGTGGTGGTAAGCAAGTCCTAAGTCAGCAGGAAAGGGAAATTTGGAGCCATGTCTGAGCTCAGAGAGGTTGTTAATGTCCTTTTAAAAAGCTTCCATCTAGATAGTCTTTTGGGACACCTGCAGTAGTGGTGTTTGGTTCAGTAACTAGGACTATTAACTACTAGGACTGGTTCAGTGTAGCCAAGTTGAGACATTAACATAACATGAGGCAGAAAAATAGTTCTGTTTGTGGCAAACTTAGATTGACAGTTTTCTTTGACTTTGCTCTTGTGCTGGCTTTGCTGTCACCTAAATTTCTTGGCTCTTAGACTGGCTCTGACTGCTGGTCCAGGAGCATCCATGTAAGACACTAGTGTGAGCTATGCCATGCGGGCCCGTTGGAGTGCACACGTGGCAGACTTCCCTTCATCCTAAGGGTGTAGTTTTTTGAGGTGACCATGTGACTGGACTGCGACCAGAAACTGTGAGCATTCCAAGTTCTGTGCTACTGTGTGTGTGCGTAAAGCAGGGGCAGCAGGACTCTGCAGCGCTCAGGTGGCAGCACTGCAATTCTGGGTCCTGTTGTAAAGATTCTTCTTTGTGAATTTAATGTGTTCCCATGTGAACAGTTGGCAATCTGGGAAAAAAGCAGCATACATGGCAGAGTTTGGTTTAAATGAGTCTTAAAATCAAGCAATGTTTGCTCCTCAAGGAATTGCTAAACAGAGAATGGATCTGGTAAATCAAGGGCAGATTTAAAGTCCACAGTGTCCATGTTACTGAACACAGCAGAGTCCTGTCCCTTAAACGCTGCTTTTGGCTGCTTTGGGGCAGAGTTTGAAGAGCTGTGACAGAAACTGTGTGGCCCAAGAAACCGAAACATTTCCTGCCCAGCCATTAGCAAAAACGCCTGCTAACTCCTGCCTCATCCTCTGGTGCCCAGCTAGTGCTTTAGACGCAAAAGCAGATGGGAATCTGAGGAGGATTTAAGCCAACAAATGTTTCTTCAAAATACTGCCAAGACTTTGTTAAACTTACCAACCATTAAAATTTTTTGTGAACAACCATCTTCAATGTTATGAGTGTACCCGAAATTTCATCTGCCTTTTGGCGCCATCTTCTGGATGTCTTACTAATATTCTTACTGTATCTGTAGTGTCTTCACATCTCTGGTACTGATGACAGCTTAACTTAGTTTGTGTATTTTGGTTGAGTACCCATACTCGTGGGGGGTAAATTATGAAATTCTCAATTGAAAGCAAACAACTTAGGGATGCCTAGAAGAATGGGAAGTTCTTTGGTAATGTGCATCCATCTTCCAAGGTGTTGATGTGTCCTCACTTTTTCACAGGGGGAAGGCTGCTGAGGCTGAAGCTGTGGACAGGTCGTTCGGGGAGAAGCGCTATGACCCGCTGCAGGCGACGCCCCCCCCTCCGCCGCTGCCCACTCAGTACAGCCAGGGTGCTCACCCCAGCCCCAGCACAGCTCTCGGCCTCCAGGCACACACCAAGGGGCCACACGGTGAAGGTAGATGGCTCAGGAGTGGGCAGACGGCGGTTACAGTCAGACTTACGAGGCTACAGTTGGCCTCATACTTTCTAAGTAAAAGTGGGTACATGTAAGACAGACATACTTGAAACCTATGGGCTTAGGACAGTGAAAAATAAGGATTTTGTTAAAAGTACATCTTTTTCATGACTGTTGCCTTTTAGCTAGATAGATTTTATTCTGCCTAACACAGCTCAATTTCTGTCCGTGGAGCTTTATCAGTATGTCCAAAACTAAATGAAGGGTGGTTTATAAAAATCACGGTGACATCCCTCCTCACACAAGGTGTCTTAGCAGGGCCGTCTTGGGGCTGTCCCTGCGTGTCTGCCTGTGTCTTGTCCTCCACACCTGTGATCAGTAAACTGTCTCCCTCACCCATGCTGACCCTCGCCCAAGGCACCTCCTCCCCCCCCTTCCTGCTTCCTTCAGCTTTCTCCTGCGTCTCAGCAAGTGCACCTCTTCTGAGCCATCATGCCATCATCTTTCCAGCCCACAGCCCAGACACCCTGGGAGGGCCTGTAGCCCCACCCCCACCCCCTCTGGTGCCTTCACAGGACACACACAGCTCACGTCTCCTGCTCACATCCCACTGCTGCAGATGGTGCTGCTCTGTAGTCAGAGGAGTCTACTCCCAGGGCTGTGATTTGATGTTACTGTATTCTTTACACACTGTCATGTCTACAGACAAAGTTTAACTTTTTACTCTCCAAATATGCCTTTTTGTTTTGTTTTTTTGCTGTTTTTTTTGCCTCTCTGCAATGTCTGGGACGTGCAGTGCAGTGTGACTAGAAGCGATAGTAGCACACCTCTGTTGCTCCAGCTCCCACTTTGGGAGAGCATATGGGCAGTGTGTGACTTCTCTGGGTGCCCTTGATTATGTTTAGAATGTCCCTTCTAGTTTGCTGAAAACATTCTATCAACTGACTTTATGTGCAGTTGTCCTTGGTATCCGCAGGACACCCCCACTTTGCGTGCACACTGAATGAAATCCATGGATGCACAAGTCCCTTGGTGGGACTGGTGCAACACAGCGCCCACCCCCCGCTTGGGCTGCACATCCGAGGCTACAGAAGGCCAAATGCAGGATCCTCCTGTAGAGGATCCTATGATTTATTTCCTTTATTCTGTTCTGTGATAAGTTATATTACTATGCTCACAAGAAATTGGGGTTTATAATTTTCTTGTCCTTGTCTGGTTTTGGTATCAAAGTTGTGCTGGTCTCTTGAGAGCTGGGAGAGGTTTCCTACTCTCATTCCTGGAAGAGTGTGTCAAAACACTGATATTAATTATTTCATAGAATGCAGTTGGTGTTATTTTACACTGCCACCAGCTGTACAGAAGGTTCCTGACTTAATGACGCTTTCACTTTACTGCAGTGCAAAAGCAAAACACATGCAGTAGAAACTGTACTTTAAATTTCAGTCTTTTCCCAGGTTAGTGAGTAGTACAATCCCTTGTGATGCTGAGCAGGGGCAGTGAGCAGAGCCCCAGTCAGACCCCCATCACAGGGGTGAACAACTGACACCCTTACAGCTGTCCTGCACTCAGACAGCCAGTTTGTTTTTTACTCTCAGGACATTATTCAGTAAATCACATGAGATACTCACCATGCTGCTGTAACACTCCGAGGGGAATTGAAGAAGATCTGTACATGGAAACTCTTGTTAGTGCACATCTTTGCCAGGAGTTGGTACCACCACACTTTCAATATTTCACAAATTCAGAGGATGTGAAATCGTATTGTTTTGGTTTTTAATTTTCCTAATTAATAGTGGTGTTGCTATGATTACTGGTTTAGTCTGGTTTTCACTTGTATTTTTGCCTGTTCAGTTTTTTGCCTGTTTTCCTATTGGTTGATTCCTGCTTATGAACATACAGGTTTTTTTCTCCTAATTTTTATCAATTATGCATGTTATAAGTAGCTTCTCCCAATCTGACTTTTCTTTTTTGACTTTAATTATGGTGAGTTTTGTAGTGCCGATTTAACATAGACACATTTGTCATTCTGCTTCTGATTTGTTATGGACACTGGAGTGGGGTTCCTCCGATGCCAGTCTCCGGAGGCACAGCCGCAGCTCCAGGTGCATCAGCGCTGTCCCAGCTATCACACCATGCTTTCTCCTGCTCCCTCAAGGATCACACACGGCCACCAGGGTCATGTGGTCCTCAGACTGGCAACCAGCCCCAGGCACTGACTCGATGCCAGGACCAGTTACAGTGGGAGAGACAACCAGGTGGTGGTGTTGAAGCTTGTTTCAGGAAGGAAAGGCATTTTGGTTTCTGTTTTCTGTTGGATGATAATTGTTTCAAGATTTATTCCTAGAGACCAAGTTTAGAATCACAGATACCATAGTCTCCACAGAACATTACTTGTTGATACTTTGATGAGCAAATTGTTCATTCAGGTGGATTTATGCTTGGCCTGTTGTAACATCTTTTCCATCTCGCCAACCATTATAGTCAGTGAGAGATGGATTTCTAATTCTGTTTTTATTCACGCCACTGAATATACTTTTTACTTTTTCTTATTGAAGTATAGTTGACTTTATATAGTCAGTATTTTTACAGATTAAATTTTTTTCAGAAGTTTTTGAAGTACTTCTCTGCATGTTTTTTTAGGTAATGCTATGTCGTTGGATTTTCAGAACTCATTAGTGTCCAAACCGGACCCACCTCCATCTCAGAATAAGCCAGCAGCTTACAGACCAGCCCCCCGAGAGGATGCCGTCCAGTCTGCCTTTTACCCCCAAAAGAGTTTCCCAGAGAAAGCTCCAGCTAATGGGGTCGAACAGACGCAGAAAATGGTCACGCCAGCATACAATCGATTCACACCAAAACCATACACAAGCTCTGCACGGCCATTCGAACGCAAGTTTGAAAGTCCTAAATTCAACCACAATCTCCTGCCGAATGAAACCACACACAAACCTGACCTGTCCTCCAAAGCTCCCGCTTCTCCAAAAACCCTCCTGAAGTCTGCGCAGCCTCCTGAGTTTGACAGTGGTGTGGAGACCTTCTCTGTCCACACAGACAACAAGCTGAAATACCAAGTAAACAGTGTTAGCACAGGGCCGAGAGCAGTGCCCGTGAGGTAAGAGTCTTGTCTTTGCCCGGCCTGGTGATCGGCCTCATGTGAGTCAGGTGTAGTTGGGGTACTTGCCTGATGATCTCAGCTCAGACTAGATGGTGAGTGGCGCCATGCCAAATGCTAGAGCCACTGCCATAGCAGGGATTCTGCAGAGATGCAGAGATGATGTTAGTGCCGTCCGGAAGCCGCTGCTCATGTGGCTCAGCCATCCTCACTGTACCTGCTGTGTGAAAAACCAGGTTGAGGGACACTGCAGCTCATTCAACATGACATGGCCCCTGTCTGACCTCTGACCTCCAGCTGGGGAGGCACACTTGGAGAGTGTCTCAGAAAGAGTTTGTTTCCTTACCCACTGTTCATTTGCAGCAACGGTAAAAAGACGCTTTGTTAACAGCTGTGGTCAGATGGTGAGCAGATGAGAAGAAGCCCGCCTGCCTGGGGCCGGCTCCCTGAACCCCTCCCTTGTCTGCACTGTGACAACCTCCCTCAGCTGCTGATACAGAGGGACAGTCAGGGCCGCCTGCAGGCTGCCCCTGGAGCAGAGGGACAGTCAGGGTCCTGAAGGAGCAGGCCCACCCCTGCCTCTGGCCGCTTAGGAGTGAGGCTGCAGGCCCTCACACTTAGCTTCATTTTATCCACCTGTCTTGCTGCTCACCTTTAGTCCTGGCTCAGAACCTAACTCTGGGAGATTCCCAAAGTCCCCACTTTTGAAGGAGAATTGGTACCGCATCCTCTTTGCCTTGTGTGACCACGCAAACGGGCTGGCCCCTCTCCAAGTGTCTGCCTGCACCAGGGTCCTCATGACTTCATGGAGCTGGATGTCTGCGCTCTGGGTGGGAAGGGAAATGTGTGCACACCAGAAGTCCGCAGTGGAGAGAAAGGAGGGCCAGTGAATGTATATTCTGTTATGTCTAAGATGCCACTGTTGCCATACATATCACTAAGAAGGAAAAAACAAGCTATCAAAGCATGATGTGCCATCAGTTTTAAACACCAGCTTCATGGATGTAAGATGTTGGGTGAGCAGTGTATCAGGCTGTGTGTGTTCTGGTTGCAAAACTTGTCTGGGAGGTGTATGCTTAGTTACCCCAGTGAGTAGGATCTGTCACTGAAATTTCACTTACTAAAGTAACTTAATGATGTGGAGAAATATGCTCGATTAGCACAGCCCTGGGAGCTTCTCTGTGTCACTAGCAATGTACTTCATTTGTTTCTGAACTCAGTCCCTCAGCCGTGGAGGAGGATGAAGATGAAGACGGTCATACAGTGGTGGCTACTGCCCGTGGCGTGTTCAACAGCAATGGTGGGGTGCTGAGCTCCATTGAGACTGGTGTCAGCATCATCATCCCCCAGGGAGCCATTCCCGAGGGGGTGGAACAGGAGATCTACTTCAAGGTCTGCCGCGACAACAGCATCCTGCCGCCTTTGGACAAAGAGAAGGGTGGGTGCGCACCTCAAGCAGCCTGCATGCTCTTGCAGGCATATCGGGCTGCGAGACAGGATATCTGGCTGCTGTCAGGTTCCTTCTGCTGGGGAGGGGCCTGCCAGCCAGTCCTGGCTGCCCTTCCCCAGATTCATCTGTGAGTCCCTTACCCTTGGCAGCTCTAGAGATGGATTAGGTAACAGGTAACACCCACTCCAGAGGCCTCGCTCAGAGCAGCTGCCTGCTAGTGCAGGTAAAGCTGTTGGATCAGCCCTCGTCACCCCCAGACCCCGCACAGAGAGGCTGCATCCCCAGTGGCTGGCGCAGCTTCTGCCTTAGTTTTTTCACAGTCTTCCTGGGTCAGTCAGGATGACACAAGAATGAACCGTGTTACAACTCTAGTATTTTAGCATTGTTTGCTTAAATAGATCATTTTCACTCACTTAACTCTGTAGCAAATACAACATTAAAAACATAAGGTACAAGTGACCTCCATAAAACGTTTACGTGTGTCTCATACCATCAGGACCCTGCGGCCACCAGCAGCGTGCTGCTCTTCAGCACCTGACACATGGCTGCTTTAACTGAGATGGGCTAGATGTTCCAGAGATGTAGTAAATTGCTCACTTTTTGAAATAATGTTTTGGATATATTATGTTATATAAAATACTAAAATTGACATCACCTGTTTCTTTTTACTTTATAACGTGGCTACTGGGAAATGTTAAATTACATCTGGAGTCTGTTACGTTTCTCTTGGTCAGCGCCTCTCAGAGAACTAACCTCCTTTTGGCTTTAAGGCCTGTGGTTAGGAGAAGGGTGAGAAGACTGTGTCCAGAAGGAGTGGCTGTCTAACCTCTTCTCCCTGCTCTCCCCTCCCCCAGGAGAGACCTTGCTGAGCCCCCTAGTGATGTGTGGGCCCCATGGCCTCAAGTTCCTGAAGCCCGTGGAGCTGCGCCTACCACACTGTGCGTCCATGACTCCTGACGGTTGGTCTTTTGCTCTAAAATCATCCGACTCCTCGTCGGGTACGCTGTCTTCTCTCTGTCCTTTGGGGCTTCGGGTGCTGTCGTTGATTGAGCCTGGGCTGATGGCGCTACCCACACTGATCATGAGCCAATCGCCCTCCATTCCTCTGGCCTTGTAGGCATCACCAGTGTTGTGGAGTTTCCTTGTGGCGCATCTGTCATAAATGAGAAAGGCAAGGTGGGGAAGCCTCTGCCTCTTAACATGGATGGTTTGGCCAAAAGTGGACAGTTTCATGATGGTCAACAAAATTATCTGTCAAAATTTCTAAGATGTGGTGGGAGAATTGATACTGTCCTGCATACATAGGGATTTTCATCTTCTTATAAAAAGGACTTAATTTATGTAATAACTTGTTTTTGGTTACTATTCTTTAATTTCTCAATGTACAAAGTGTATATATATTACTTTGTAGAGTGTGTGTTTGTATACACATACACGAGAGAAACTTAAGAGATAAAAGACCTTCCACTGTGATCATACTTGGCCATGGTTTTTCCATGTAAAACCCTAAATACTTCTGTAATACACTATCTTAAAATGGCTTTTTGCTGTCAAGATCATGAATTTCAAGGCTTCCATTGCATTTTCACATTTCTCACTTCCTTGGGTGACTAAGTCAGTTAGAACTTTCTATAGTTTTGGTATAGATCACTTTACAATTTAAAAGTCCTTCTGAATTTTTGATAAATCAGATGATCCATTATGCACTTTTAATTTGGTACAGTATGAGTAAAAGTTTTATGGTGTAAAGAGCATATTTTAATACTATCTAACATAAAATACTACATATATTCACAAGTTCCCCATTTTCTGGGAAAAGTTTATTTTTACGTAGTAAATATTAAAGCTGTTTCTTCAGGGCCTCCACCGAGAACATTGTATTAGCCTAGTTTGAGATAGTGAATTGACATTAATAATAAAGTTACACTTAAAATGTATATCCTGCAAGTCAGGTCTCAGTATGGGCTGTGACTGTCCTTGAATCCAAAAAACGTTGAGAGGCCTAACTGTAAGTGAAAATCAGTATGCTTCAAATAGTTCTCCTTGTGCCATAAAACACGTTATTTTTTTAGATTGAAACAACTTTTTCCTGTGTTAAATTTGAATACTTAAACCTGGAAGAGAAATGGGCTTCCATGTAATTCTGTGTGACTTTGGAATGCTTTTCTGCTATAAATTTCTTTTTTAAAAAGTCAAGGGTAGATTTTGATAGCTACTCACTTAATCCAAGAAAAACGAGCATACTGAAAAGAATTTTGAACCTAAAGATAGTTACAACAACTCTGAGGAAAACCTTATCTCAGTGCCTGAACAATTTGTTGTCTGCAGTATTACATAAACCTACATGTATCTTTGAATTGAACTCCTCTGAACTCATGTGATCCATGACATTGCTGAGGTAATGGACAGCCTACTGTCTGAAGGTTCTGTGGGGTGTTTGAGAGTCTCCCTGGCTTCTAGATGCCAGCTGGGACCCCAAAATCGCCTCTGGACACCATCCCCTGGGTGTACAACTGCCCTTGGTGAATAACTGTTGCTATGCAGGCAGCAACTTTGACAGTGACTTACTGTAGGCTTCCCTGGTGGTTTAGACTAAAGAATCTGCCTGCAACGTAAGAGACACAGGTTCGATCCCTGTGTCAGGAAGATCCCCTGGAGAAGGGAATGGCAACCCACTCCAGTATTCTTGCCTAGAGAATCCCATAGACAGTGGGCTACAGTCCATGGGGTCACAAGTTGTGTCGGACACAACTTGAGTGATTAACACCAACACTACCATGGACACAGGAGACAACAGGCCATCCCAAGCCTTCATGCTGAGTCCACTGCCAGGGCTGCTTAGCTGCAACTGTGAATGTCAAGTCATCTGATGAAGGGCCCAGGCCTGGCTTCAGTCTCACACAGCTCACTGACTTTGGAAGCTTCATGATGATTTTCCTGTACAGCCAGAGCGGGCTGAGAATCTCTGGCCCAATCTCACTTTTTTTATTTTGGGTAGAGGGAAAGAGAGGGTCTTTTGGTGGGGTGTGTGGAGGGGGGTGGGGGTGTTCCCTGTGGGATCTAGTTCTCTGACCAGGGATGGAATCCATACTTCTTGCAGTAAGAGCAGAGTCTCAACCACTTGGACCACCCCAGAATTCCCAGAGAAGAGAGTCTTTTAGAACCAAATTGAGGATTTCATTTGGTGTGTCAAGTGTGAGAAATGTGTTCTTATACTCAGCTCAAATGGAGTGATCATACAATTAGTCCAGACTTTTGAAAGTGAAAGAAGAGTACTTTTAATGAGTGTTTGGACTTGGACAAACTGGAACTGTCCCAGGCATATAATCACCCTGACTTGTATTTATTTTTTAAAAGGCATGAACTTAACGAACAGAAATCTGCAACAGCTTTTGGGTCATTCAATTCCACTGGGTCTGCAATGAAATAAAAAGCACTAAGAGCTTTGGTGCAAGTGTGGTATGCTAAAGGAATAGAGGGAAATTGTGTCTAAATGTTTTATTTGCCCCATGATTGCAAGCAATTTAAGAACCAGAAATGACGTGGACTTTTTTTTTCTCTTGTAGGTGATCCTAAAACCTGGCAAAACAAGTGTCTTCCTGGAGATCCAAATTATCTTGTTGGAGCAAACTGTGTTTCTGTCCTTATTGACCACTTTTAATCCTTAAAATACACGAACTTGATTAAATAATGTGAAACTGGGTTAAACTTACTAAATCTAAATGGAACCACTCTATCAAGTAGTACCTTTTCCTGGAGTTGATCCTGCAGTGTGTTAGTCTTACGCGCTGTGTTTGGATGGGGGAGGCTGAGTGTGCGTGCCTGCAAACATGCTGCCCACTGCCCATTTGGGGCTGGTGTGGGCTGGAGGCTTAGAGATGCGATGCTTTGTAATGACTTTTGTACTTTTATATGGTCACTGCTTAACTTAACATTGATTTCCGTTAAAATACCAGCCAGTAAATGGGGTGCATTTGAGTTCTAGTCTTTCCAAAGTACACTGTTTCAGACTTTACTATGGCCCTGGCCTGCACACACATTTATTTTATTATGCATGAAGTAATATGCACACATTTTTAAAATGCACCTCAAATATATAACCAGTGTAGTGGATTTAACAGAAATGTACAGCAAGGGGAATTTGTGGTGTGTTGGTGGGGGGGGCGGGGTGCGGGTCAAGTGAAGACAATGACTTACTGTATACGAAAACTCACTTTTCTTAGGGAAGGACACCAAAGCATGAGACTGGTTCCGTGGCCTCTTCTGGATCCATAAATTAACCATATCACCACAGACATACTGACCAGCAGGAATGCCTTACCCTCATGTTTTTAATTGTTAGCTCATTCTGTCTGTGTATCACTAAGTTTTATGGCTTTGTGTGCATCTAGATACTGTATCATGAAAAAGATGGAGTAAATTGTGGATTTGGTGGTTTCAGAAATGTGTGGTCACCCAGAGGAAAATAATGGTGTGATTTTGGGTGATGTTTTTTCTTTTTTTTATTTTTGGCAAGAGGCAGTGGTTGTTTTTCTCTTGGCAATGCATTTGATAAATTTTGACGTTTTAAGGATGCTTGTACATAATGCGTGCATACCACTTTGTTCTTGGTTTGTAAATTAACTTTTATAAACTTTACCTTTTTTATACATAAAACAAAACCAAGTTTCTTAAGGCTACCTTTGTATTCTCTCCTGTACCTCTTGAGCCTTGAACTTTGACTTCTGCAGCAATAAAGCAGCATTTCTATGACACACACAAGGTCATTTTTTAAGAAAAAAGAATGCACAGAGTTGTTACATTTTTAAGTGCTGCATTCAGAAGACACAGTTATTCAGAATTCTCTAGTTTGAATAAATTCTTGCAAAGTATCCCTACTGTAATTTGTGATACGATGCTGTGCCCTAAAGTGTATTTTTTTACTAATAGACAATTTATTATGGCACATCAGCACGATTTCTGTTTAGATAATACACCACTACATTCTGTTAATCATTAGGTGTGACTGGATTTCTTTTACAGTTATTAAAAACTCTCAATTTCTAAATCTGCAGAATAAAGCTTTTTAAAATAAGGTGCTTGTTTGGTCTGTTTGCCCACTGTTTCTAGTGCCCTGCAGCCTCACAGCCTGGTGTAAATCCTGTAGACCGGCCGTCACACCTGCTGCCGCGCTGGGCCTTGTTGGGGTGGGGGTGGGGGGGGGATTCCCTGCAGCCTGGCAGAGGACAAGTCTACATGGGTGTTTATTCATATTCCTGAGGGCCAACTGGTATGTAATTTGTCTCCTCCCTTACAGTTTCCCAAAAACATAACACGGACATTTTCTGATGCTACTATACTTGGGGGAGATAAAGTAAATTAAGGTACAGTTTGCATCTATAATTGCTTTTGTGCCAGTACCATACTGTCTTGATTACTATAGCTTTGTAGTACAGTATCAAGTCAGGAGCCTGATTTCCTTCAGCTCTCATTTTCCTTCTCAAGATTGCTTTGGCTATTTGGGGTCTTTCGTGTTTCCATACAAATTGTAAAATGTTCTGTTCTAGTTCTGTGAAAAAGGCCGTTGGTAATTTGATAGGAATAGCATTGAATCTGTAGATTGCTTTGGGTGGTATACGCATTTGCCTTTGACTTCTTTCATCAGTGTCTTAAAAGTTTTCTGCATACAGGTCTTTTGCCTCCTTTTGTTTTTTCAGTTGCTCAGTGGTATCCGACTCTTGGTGACCCCATGTAGATTTATTCCTGGGTATTTTGTTCTTTTTGTTGCAGTGGTAAATGAGATGCTTTCCTTAATTTCTCTTCCTTTTCTTTTGTTGTTTGTATATAGGAATGGTACTGGTACAAAAGCAAATACAGACAAACTGAACAGTGCAGAAAGCCCAGAGATAAACCCATGCACCTATGGTCATCTATGTATGATACCTCCTATAGTAATGAAAATAAAAATAAACAAGTGGGACCTAATTAAACACAGCTTTTGCACAACCAAAGGAAACTATAAACAAGGTGAAAAGACAACCCTCAGAATGGGAGAAAATAACAGCAAATCAAATAACTGACAAAGGATTAATCTCTAAAATATACAAAGCAGCTCATGCAACTCAGTATCAGAAAAATAACCCAGTCAAGAAGTGGGCAAAAGACCTAAACAAAGAAGACATACAGATGGCTAATAAACAATGAGCAATATCGAGCATCTTCTCATGTATTAGATGCACATCAAAACTGTAGTGAAGTATATCAGCTCACACCAGTCAGAACAGCCATCATCAAAAAATCTACAAACAAATGCTGGAGAGAACGTGGAGAAAAGAGAGCCCTCTTGCAGCCTTCAGGGGAATGCAAACTGATAACAGCCACTGTGGAGATTCCTTTAAAAAACTAGGGATAAAACTACCATATGGACAGCACAATCCCACAACTGGGCATTTACCCCTGAGGAAAACCATAACTGAAAAAGCTGTATGTACCCCAAGGTTCACTGCAGCACTATTTTCAATAGCCAGGACATGGAAGCAACCTGGATGTCCATCAACAAAGGAATGCATAAAGAGATTGTGGCACATATTATGGAATATTAGTTCTAAAAAAGAATGAAGTTGGGTTATTTGTAGAGATGTGGATGGACCTAGAGTCTGTCATACAGAGTGAAGTAAGAGGAAAATATATTAATGCTTATATGTGCAATTTTTAAAAATTGGTTCCGATGAACCTATTTGAAAGAACAGTATGGACATGTGGACATGGTGGACATGTGGACATGGTGGAAGGAGAGGGTGGGACAAGTTGGGAGATTAGTATTGACACATATACACTACTGTGTGTAAAAGAGCTAGCTAGTGAGAATGCTGGGTAGCACAGGGAGCTCACTTGGTGCTCTGTGATGACCTAGAGGGGGTGGGTGGGAGGGCGGTCCAAGAGGAAGGGGATGTATGTATATATAGAGCTAATCCACTTCATTGTACAGCAGAAACTAGCAACATAAAGCAATTATATTCCAACACAAAAGAATACCACCAAAAAAAAAAAAAAAAGAATGAAGAGAAATGAGGACAGTATAAAAGACCTCTGGGACAACATTAAGCAAAGCAACATTCATATTACAGGGGTTCAGGAAGGAGAGAAAAAGAGCTGGAGAAAATACATGAAGAGATGCTAACTGAAAACTTCCCTAACATGGAAAAAGAAATACTCAAGTCCAGGTAGTGCAGAGTCCCATACTGAATAAATCCAAGGAGGAACATGCCATGACACATATTAATCAAACTGACAGAAAAACAAAGCGTTAAAAGCAAGAAAAGAAAGACAAATACATAAAGAATCCCCATAAGGTTGTCAGCTGATTTTTCAGTGGCAATTGCAGACCAGAAGTATGTGGCACATGATATTTAAAGTCATGAAAAAACCTACAACCAAGAATACCCAGCAAGGCACTCAAATGAAAAGCTTTATGGACACGCAAAAGCTAAGAGAATTCAGCAGCATCAAATCAGCTTTATAACAAATGTTATCAGAACTTGTCGAGGTGGAAAAGAAAACCCGTAACTACAAACTAGAAAATTACAAATGGGAAAGCTCACTGATAAATGCAATCAAATAATAAATGTAGGAAGTCATCCATACACAAATATGGTATCAAAACCAGCAATTGTAAGAAAAGTAGAGTAAAAATGCAGGATGTTGGAAACACATTGGAAATAAAGAGATCAGCAACTTAAACCAATCTTGTACATATACAGACTGCTATACCAAAACCTCATGCTTATCATAAACCAAGTATCTACAATAGATGCACACACACAAAGGAAAAGGCAATTGAAACAAAATGCTAAAGATGTTCATCAAATCAAAAAGAAGAGACCAAAACAGGAAGGGAAGTAAAAAGACCTGCAAAATCAAATCTGAAAGAATGAAACTGCAATAAGAACATACACACTGATAACTACCTTAAATGTATATGGATTAAATGCTCCAATCAAAAGACACAGACTGGCTGGATACAAATAACAAGATCCCTATATATGCTGTCTTCAAGAGACCCACTTCAGATAAAGGGACACATACAGGCTGAAAGTGAAGGGATGGAAAAGGGTATTCCATGCTAATGGAAATCAAAAGAAAGCTGGAGTAGCAATAGTTATAACAGACAAAATAGACTTTAAAATGAAGACTTGATTATAAGACACAAAGAAGGACATTATATAATGATCAAGGGATCAATCCAAGAAAACATAACAATTGTAAATATATATGCCCCTAACACAGGAGCACCTCAGTATCAATATATAAGGCAAATGCTAATAGCCATAAAAGAAGAAAGTGAAAGCCACACAATAATAGTAGGGGACTTTACCACCCCACTATTATCACCAGACAGATCACCCAGAAAGAAAATCAATAAGGAAACACAGGCCTTAAATGACTCATTAGACCAGATGGACTTGACATTTACAGAGCATTCCATCTAAAAGCAGCAGACTACACATTCTTCTCAAGCACATATGGAACATTCTCCAGCATAGGTCATATGATGGGCCACAAAGCCAGCCTCAGTAAATTTAAGAAAACAGAAATCCTATCAAGCATCTTTTCTGACAATGCCATAAGATTAGAAATCAAGTATAAGAAGAAAAATGTGAAAAAGAATTACGTGGAGGCTAAACAATATGTCACTAAACAACAGATCACTAAAGAAATCAAATAGGGAACAAAAAATTACCTACAGAGATGAAAACAAAAGCATAACTATCCAAAGCCAATGGAAAGAAGCAAAAGCTGTTCTAAGAGGAAAGTTACAGCAATACAATCTTACCTCAGGAAACAAGAAGTATCTCAAGTAATCTAACCTCACACCTAAAGCAACTAGAGGAAGAACAAACAAAACCCGATATAGTAGAAGGAAGGAAATCATGAACAGCAGGGCAGAAACAGAGACAAATAAACTAACAACAAAACTAAAAGCTGGTTCTCTGAAAAGAAAAAATAGAAAAATTTTCAGCCAGACACATCCTGTTAAAAAAAAGGGAGAGGGCTCAAATAAATAAAATTAGAAAGAAAAAAGTTTACAATGGATACCACAGAAATACAAAGGTTTATAAGAGACTATATGCCAATAAACTGGACAACTTAGGAAAAAACTGACAAATTCTTAGAAATGTACACACTTCTAAGACTGAACCGGGAAGAAACAGAAAACAGGAACAAACCAATCTTAAGTACCTGTGATTGAAAAGCTCTCAACAAACAAAAGTCCAGGACCAGATGGCTTCACAGGTAAACTCTATCAAACATTGAGAGAAGAGCTAACACCTTATCCTTTTGAAACTATTCCAAAAAACAGCAGAGAAAGAATCAATGTGAAATTCATTCTATGAGACAGCCATCACTCTGATACCAAAACCAGCAAAGACACCATAAAAATTATAGACTAATACCACTGAAGAACATAAATGTAAAAATCCTGAACAAAATAACCACAAACTGAATCCAGCAAGACATTAAAAGGATCATCATACACCATGATGCACTGGGATTTATCCCAGGGATGCAAGGTTTTTCAGTATCTGCAAATCAATCCGTGTGATAGAACACATAACCAAACTGAAGAATAAAAACCATATGATCATTGCAATAGATGCAGAAAAGGCTTTTGACAAAATTTAACACCCATTTATGAAAAAAACTAGAGAAAGTGGGTATAGAGGGAACTTAAGACAATAAAAAAGGCATATATTTCAAACCCATAACTAATTATACTCAATAGTGAAAAACTGAAAGCATTCCCTCTAAGATCAGGAACAAGTCAAGGATGTCCACTCTAGCCAGTTTTATTCAACATAGTTTTGGTAGTCCTAGCCTCAGCAATCAGAAGAAATAAAAGGAATTCATACTGGAAAAGAAGTAGTAAAACTGTTATTGTTTGTAGACGACATTTGCAAGCAATGGGACTAAATGATTAATCTCCAAAATACATGAACAACTAATGCAGGTCAATATTTTAAAAAATGGACAGAAGATCTAAATAGACATTTCTCCAAAGAAGACATACAGATGGCTAATAAACACATGAAAATATGCTCAACATCGCTCATTGTTAGAGAAATAAATCAAAACTACAATAAAGTATATGAGGTATCACTTTACACTGGTCAGAATGGCCATCATCAAAATATCTATAAGCAATAAATGCTGGAATGGATGTAGAGAAAAGGGAACCTTCTTACACTGTAGGCAGGAATGTAAATTGGTACAGCCACAATGGAGAACAGTATGCAGATTCCTTATAAAACTAGGAATAAAACTACCATGTGACCCTGCAATCCCACTCCTGGGCACATGTCTGGAAAAAAGTATAATTCGAAAAGATACATGCACCCCTGTGTTCACAGCAGCACTATTTACAATAGCCAAGACATGGAAGCAATCTAAGTGTCCATCGACAGAAGAATGGACATAGAAGAGGTGGTACATGTAAGAGCCAGACATTCCAGGAGTGTGAAGTCAAGTAGGCCTTAGAAAGCATTACTACCAAGCTAGTGGAGGTGACGGAACTCCAGTTGAACTATTTCAAATCTTAAAAGATGCTACTGCTGAAGTGCTGCACTCAATATACCAGCAAATTTGGAAAACTAAGCAATGGCCACAGGACTGGAAAAGGTCCGTTTTCATCCCAATCCCAAAGAAAGGCAGTGCTGGAGAATGTTCAGACTACTGCACAACTATGCTCATTTCACATGCTAACAAAGTAACACTCAAAATCCTTCAAGCTAGGCTTCAATAGTACCTGAGCTGAGAACTTCCAGATGTTCAAGCTGGATTTAGAAAAGGCAGAGGAAGCAGAGATCAAACTGCCAACATCCGCTGTATCATAGAAAAAGCAAGAGAATTCCAGAAAAACATCTGCTTTATTGACTATGCTAAAGCCTTTGACTGTGCGGATCACAACAAGCCGTGGAAAATTCTTAAAGAGATGGGAATACCAGACCACCTGATCTGCCTCCTGAGAAACCTGTATGCAGGTCAAGAAGCAACAGTTAGAACCAGACATGGAACAATATACTGGTTCCAAATTGGGAAAGAAGTACGTCAAAGCTGTATATTGTCACCCTGCTTATTTAACTTATATGCAGAGTACATCATGCGAAATGCTGGGCTGGATGAAGCACAAGCTGGAATCAAGATTGCCAGGAGAAATAGCAATAACCTTAGATACGCAGATGACACCATCCTTACGGCAGAAAGTGAAGAACAGCTAAAGAGCCTCTTGATGAAAGTGAAACAGGAGAGTGAAAACGTTGGCTTAAAACTCAACATTCAAAAAACGAAGATCATGGCATCCAGCCCCATCACTTCATGGCAAATAGAAGGGGAAACAATGGAAACAGTGACAGACTTTAATTTTGGGGGCTCCAAAATCACTGCAGATGGTGACTGCAGCCATGACATTAAAAGACGCTTGCTCCTTGGAAGAAATGCTATCACAAACCTAGACAATGTATTAAAAAGCATAGATATCACTTTGCCAACAGAGATCTGTATAGTGGAAACTACAGTTTTTCTAGTAGTCATGTATGGATGTGACAACAGGACCATAACGAAGGATGAGTGCCAAAGAAATGCTTTTGAATTGTGGTGCTGGACAAGACTCTTTAGAGTCCCTTGGACTGACTGCAAATGGGAGCCAACTCACTGGAAAAGACCCTGATGCTAGGAAAAATTGAGAGCAGAAGGGGATGACAGAGGATGAGACAGTTGGATGGCATCACTGAGTCAGTGGACATGAGTTTCAGCAGATTCCAGGAGAGAGTGAAGGACAGGTAAGCCTGGTGTCCTGCAGTCCAAGAGGTTACGGAGTTGGACATGACTGAGTGACTGAACAACAACATATATACATATAAAGGAATATTACTCAGCCATTAAAATTTATAATGAAATAATGCCATGTGCAGTAAAATGGATGGGTCTAGAGGTAATCACACTGAGTGAGGTAAGTCAGAGAAAGACAATCGCCATATGCTATCACTTATATGTGGAATCTTAAAAAAAAGTTACAAAATAAATTATTTTAAAAACAGAAACAGACTCACACACTTTGGAAACAAACCTCTGGTTACCAAAGTGAAAAGGGAGTGAGGGATAAATTACTAGTTTGGGATTAACATATATACACTGCTATATGTAAAACAGATCATCAAAAGAGACCCACTGTATAGCACAGGGAACTCTTACTCAATATTCTGTAATAAACTATATGGGAAAAAGAATATGAAAAAGAATGGATATATGTGTGTATATATATAACTGAATCACTCTGCTGTCCACCTGAAAATAACACAGCATTGTAAATCCACTACACTCAAATATAAAAAAAAAGAATGACTAAAATTTTTCTTCCACATAGTTGTTCTCTGTCATCTATTTTTGCTTCTTAATTATCTCCTATTATAAAGTGTAAATAAGAACGGACTTATCCACTATTCTCTGGGAAAAAATCTTTAATCACTCCCATGGAAACCCCCTGAGCAAATATACCACACTGGAGGTTATGTGTTCAACATATAAACTGACAGGGAGGGAGAAGACACACAGACACTCAGATTGTTTTTTCTGAGTCATCCGAACACAGGTTACAGGTGTGATGCGTATTTCCTGAGCACAAAGTATTCTGCATAACTGCAGTACACTTACCAACCTCAGAAAACGTGTAAAATAATCAATTTTGGTCTATTTCACTGAATTTTCTCTATCAGCTGTTTTCCATTGAATGGGTTTCTGCTCTAGTTTTTATTCTTTCCTTCTTAGCTGGGTTCAGTTTGTTCTTTTTGGGCCTTTGAAGATAGAGGTTCATCAATTTGAGGTCTTTTCTAATATAAGCATTTAAAAACTATAAATTTCCTCTATACAGGGCTTTAGCTTTATTCCTTAAATTTTGATATGTTGTATTGTATTTACATTCAGTTGATGTAACCAGTCCATCCTAAAGGAGATCAGTCCTAGGTGTTCATTGGAAGGACTGATGCTGAAGCTGAAACCCCAATACTTTGGCCACCTGATGCAAAAAGCTGACTCATCTGAAAAGACCGTAATGCTGGGAAAGATTGAGGGCAGGAGGAGAAGGGGACGACAGAGGATGAGATGGCTGGATGGCATCACTGACTCAATGGACACGAGTTTGCATAAACTCCAGGAGTTGGTGATGGACAGGGAGGACTGGTATGCTGTGGTTCATGGCGTCGCAGAGTCAAACACGACTGAGCGACTGAACTGACTGAAAATATTTTCTGATTTTCCATGATTTAACCCCGGAGTTATTTAAAAGTGTATTCCTTTTTATTTCAAAAAAATTTTTTACTGAAGTATAGTTGATTTACAATATTGTGCCAATCTCTACTGTATAGCAAAGTGACTCATATAACTTATACAGGTGTCATCTTTAACTTCTAAATATCTGGGGCTTTCCCCAATCACTTTGTTTTACTGATTTCTAACTTAATCCCATTCTGGACTTGGAAATGGTCAAAGATCATTTGGGAATGATCAAAGAGCATTTTGTGCGATTTGAACTTAACTTTTTTGAGTCTTATTTTATGGTCTCTCTGGCTTCCATGTTGCCTCAAATGGTAAAGAATCTGCCTGTAATTCAGGAGACCTGGGTTCGATCCCTGGGTTGGGAAGATCCCCTGGAGGAGGGAATGGCTATCCATTCCAGCATTCTTGCCAGGAGAATCCCATGGACAGAGGAGCCTGGCAGGCTACAGTCCATGGGTCACAAAGAGTCAGACACGACTGAGCAACTAACACTTTCAGGGGCTTCCCTGGTGGCTCACACAGTACAGAGTCTGCATGCAGGGGACCTGGGATCATTCCCTGGGTGAGGAAGAGATCCCCTGGAGAAGGGAATGGCAACCCACTCCAGTATTCTTGCCTGAAAATCCCATGGACAGAGGGGCCTGGCAGACTACAGCCCATGGAGTCACGTAGAGTCAGACATGACTGAGCGACTTCACTTTTACTTTCCAGTACTGTCAGGAGAATCCTGTGGACAGAGGAGCCTGGTGGGCTACAGTCCATGAGGTCGCAAAGAGTCGAATATACTGAACAACTAACACTAACACAAGGGCATTATGAAATGTCCTTCTTGTCTTTAGCAATATTACTTGGTCTGAAAATCTATTTTGATCAACATTATTAGTATAGCCACTCCAACTCTCTTCTGCTTGCTATCTGTGTGACATCTCTTGTTCCATCCTTTTACTTTGAACCCATTTGTGTCTTTGAATCCAAAGGGCATGTCTCACAGAAAGCATATAGTTGGATCCTACTTTTTCTGGGGCGGGGGGCGCGGGAGGAGCTGTGCCAGGTCTTTGGCGCTGTGAATGGGCCCTTCGCTGTGGCACCGGGGCATCCTCTAGTCGAGGTGTGCAGGCGGCTGCTGCGGTGAAGCACGGGCTCTGGGGCCTGTGGGCTCCCTCACTGCAGCACACGGGCTTCTCTCTAGTTCTGTCTAGTTGAGCAGAACTTAGAACTAAAAAACCCTAATCTTGGCTCTACTTCTTTCTCCTCATTTTCTGTTTAATTCTTTTTTTCTACTTCCTTGATGTGTAAAGATTAGTTTTTTTCTTTGGAAACTCACTTTTTTAAAATGTAAGCACATAAGAAAGCCTTCCTCAGCGATCAATGCAAAGAAATAGAGGAAAACAACAGAATGCGAAAGACTAGAGATCTCTTCAAGAAAATTAGAGATATCAGGGGAACATTTCAGGAAAAGATGGGTTCAATAAAGGACAGAAATGGTATGGACCTAACAGAAGCAGAAGATATTAAGAAGAGGTGGCAAGAATACACAGAAGAACTGTACAAAAAAGATCTTCATGACCCAGATAATCACAATGGTGTGATCACTCACCTAGAGCCAGACATCCTGGAATGTGAAGTCGAGTGGGCCTTAGGAAGCATCACTACGAACAAAGCTAGTGGAGGTGATGGAATTCCAGTTGAGCTATTTCAAATCCTGACAGATGACGCTGTGAAAGTGCTACACTCAATATGCCAGCAAATTTGGAAAACTCAGCAGTGGCCACGGGACTGGAAAAGGTCAGTTTTCATCCCAATCCCTAAGAAAGGCAATGCCAAAGAATGCTCAAACTACCGCACAATTGCACTCATCTCACAGGCTAGTAAAGTAATGCTCAAAATTCTCCAAGCCAGGCTTCAGCCATACATGAACTGAGAACTTCCAGATGTTCAAACTGGTTTTAGAAAAGGCAGGGGAACCAGAGATCAAATTGCCAATATCCACTGGATCATCAAAAAAGCAAGAGAGTTCCAGAAAAACATCTATTTCTGCTTTATTGACTATGCCAAAGCCTTTGACTGTGTGGATCACAATAAACTGTGGAAAATTCTCAAGGAGATGGGAATACCAGACCACCT